>NC_142144.1:30997500-31305161 GCF_024610735.1 Ursus americanus
CTCAAGGGCAGAGTCACAGGAGGAAACTCCCCCAAACCTCTCTTGCATCCCGGAGATGAAAATCATAATAAGTTGGTTCTTCTCTGCATAAGAGATGAGATAGAGTGTTGTGCTGTTTAAGGGTTCACTACTAGAGTCTGCTTTATTAAGATCCAGAAACCGTTCTCATTTGGACTGGAGCATTCTACATCCTGTGACCAGCAAATAGCAATTCATTAAAGGATATTACTGTGCCAGGCACTGTGTACCAGGCACTGGGGAGCAAAGAGGAACAAGATCCAGGATTTGCCCTCAAGAAGTTTAAAGTCCAATGGGAAAGACAATCGCAAGCCAAGAAAAAAAAAAGAACATCCTTGCAACCAGGGCTCCAGAAGAAGTATGCTGTGAGTCCACCAGCTGCCTGAAGCCTCAGGGACCGTGTCCTCAAAGAAGGGATGTTTAAGATGAGTTCTCGAAGATGAGCTGGATTTTATGAAGCTCCAAAGGCAGGAGTGGGAAGGGCTGATGGAGGGAGGGATCTGTGTATGCAAAGGTATAGGAAGGATGAGGAAAAGCTTTGTTTAAGGAGCCACGTGTACTTTAGTGTGACCAGAGCCACGTATGATGTATGTGGAGACGTGCAAAGGAAGAGGGTAATGGAGTGGTTTCAACCAGGGGTGACTTTGTCCCCCAGGGATGTTTGGCTGTTACGGGGGAAGAGGGGTGGCATTACCGGCATCTACTGGGTAAAGGCCAGAGATACTGCTAAGCACCCTACATTGCTCAGGGCAGCCCCCACAACAGAATGACCGAGTTCGTGATGGCAATCGTGCCGAGATTGGCAAACTCTGAGCTAGAGAGAGGCGGTGGCCCCATGATGAAGCGTAGAGCTCTTTTAGGGGCACTGTGTGTTCCCATTTTCCGAGGGTCACATGGAGGGGGCGTTCAGGGGAGAGAAACCAGGGTAACGTCTATCCTGCCGTTTAAGGTCCCCCTTATGCGTCTCAGCCACTCTCCTTAGTTTTACTTTCTGTACCCATCTAGCGAGACTGCATCGAGTGTCTTCCTCCAACTTGCTGCTAAAAATATTAAATACAAAAATTTCTGGGGCAAATAATGCCTTAGACTTATATAAAATCATTCCATTTATGAAGAATTTGCACCCCCTCATCTCATTTTACTCATTCTACAAGCGAGGAAAGTGAAGCTTGGAGATGTTGTTTAACGGCCACACTCTCGGTTCGGTCACTTCTCCCAGCTGCCCCATGTGTCCCGAGAACCCACCCATCTGGCCACAGAGCATGCCGGGCTGGCCTCCATCCTGGCCTAAGGGCCTCCTTTCCAGCTTCCTGGGTTCATGGCTGGCTGAGGGGCCGAGAACAGGCTCCCTGCCTCCCTCCGACCATAGCCCTGCCACTCACAACCCCCCTGACCACAGGGGACTCACACTCCCCGTGGTGACCTGGCTGCCTTGGTAAGAGGACCTCTCCTGGCCGGCGTGGCAGGGACAGCTGCTCGGCTCATGTCCTCTGGCCAGGAGGCATTGCTGACCCTGTGACTTGGCCCTTCATCTGAACTGGCAGGTGGGCACAGGTGCTTGTCATGACCCCGCTCCCCCTCAACAGAGCAAGCCTGACCACTAAATCACCCGGCCGAGGACAGGACCAGTCAGCTGAGGGGTCGTTGCCTCCAAGGAGAACCCCCAAATCCTGCTCATGTGAAACGTCGCCGTTCTCTGGGACAGCATGACAGACCATGCCAGGTCAGGCGCTGTGCAAACGCTCTCAGTCATCGACACTGAGGATTCTAACAGCTTGTCCAAGGCCTGCTCATCTGTGCTTTATAAGTTTACAACACGACGATCTTCTACCCCAATAGTTCATAAGCCCATGGAAAACTGACTTCCTACATTCCCAAAGCCATTACCTCTCCCCAGTGGAAAAAAAGAAGAAGAAGAGGAAGAAGAAGAAGAAGAACCTAGCACCTGCCCCCTCGTCTCCATCCCCCACAATCCCAAGGAAAGGAATCAAGAGCACTGAAGCTTCATTATGCTGTCAAATCCTGCCTGGTCTCAGGTCCCCTGTAGCATGTCAGCACCGCTCACCCCATCCTGCCCCATCCACCTCAGAGCCCCAGCGGCCCCTCGGGGTGAGTCCCTCTCCCACCCGCGCGGCCCAGCAGCTCTCTCTTGCTGATCATGGTTCCATCCCTCTCCGGTAATGTTTCACGTGGCTCCGTCTCCTGCGGGTGTCCAGCCACTGCGTCGCAGCCACAGCCGTGGAGAGTGCCTGACCCCTGGCTGCAGAGCGGGGCAGACAGCGGGACGAAGGAGCCTGCAGAGGAAGGAGGCCGCGGAGCGAGAAGGGGGCTGGGGCCAGAGTGGAATGCGAAGAGAGCTGAGCTTGTGTTGGAAAGAATGTCAACGGGGGGTAGGGGTGGTGGGGATAGGGTCAAGCCCCCGATGGGGCATGGGTCAGGAGATGGGTCCTTTCTAATGTTGAGGCCTTGGAATCCTAAAGGGGGCTACACTGGCTGGGAGCTCTGCCGTGATTCGGGTCTGGAGAGTAACCATCTCTTTGTTGGGGGGCAAGACCACAGCACCCATTCCTTCAGGAACCAAGTGATTGCATTTTCCAGGGCAGGGCCCTTCAGGGACACCTGGGGCCCCTCACCATGTTCTTGTTCATCACCCCAAGCCACCGCCGAGTGTGATTCCCAGCTGGGGTAGTAACACACTGCTACGCTCTGTGACTCACAGC
This sequence comes from Ursus americanus, assembly GCF_024610735.1. Taxonomy (NCBI): domain Eukaryota; kingdom Metazoa; phylum Chordata; class Mammalia; order Carnivora; family Ursidae; genus Ursus; species Ursus americanus. The sequence continues at coordinate 31,000,239 of NC_142144.1, forward strand.
ACAGGGCGTTGACCCGGGGTGGGCGCTCTGCACGGAGCCATGGGACACTGTGACAGTGAGGCAGCCACCATGTCAAGTGGCTGCTCTGATGGGATTTCTAAAAATACTCCCGGTCTGCTGCTCACAGGGCACCAGCCCAACCCTCGTGAGTGCCAGGCAGACAAGCGTGTACAACCCCCTCTCTCCTCCCCCCTCCCCACGGCCACCCCTTTCGCTCAGGCTCATCGAATCCCACCGGGATAATTCCTCCAGCCACCTGACTGCTCTCCCTTCTCCACACGGACCACCAGATGGTGACCAAAACACACAGGAGACCACCCCTTAACCGAAGCCTCTCTCCTCGCATGCTCACTCCCTCATGCTAGGACTTCACAAGCACCCAGCGCACATTCAGGTGCCAGTGTTGGGCGCCTTGGCCAGGCTGGGCCTTGTGGTAGGTGATGGGGTAGATCGGGTGAGCCAAGCCAGACGCAAGAGCGTAAATACTGGGGGAACCCATTTCTGGGGTACTCAGGAAGAGGCAGATCTAATCTGGAAGGATGGAAGTCAGAACACCAGCCACATCTCGGAAGCAGATTGTAATTACTGACTGCGAAAGGGCAGGAGTGAGTTCTCTGGAATCTGGAGACGTTCCCTATCTCGATCTGAGTGATGGTTTCATGGGTGCAATAATGTGTAGAAATATACTGAGCTGTACGCTTAAGATTCGTGCCTTTTACTATGTATGTTATGCCTCAATAATTTTTTTTAAAAATTTATCTGAACTATTACTCCGGTGTTACTTTTTATAGTTCTATGCGTACCCGGGCCTCGAGAACAGATGAGAAAGCCGTATACCAGCAATGTCGCAGAGGCTGGCTCTGATTGGCGAGGTGATGGTGAATTTATAATCTCTTTCTTCTTGCGTTTCTGGGTTTCCCAATACTCTGCCCTGAACATGTCTGGCTTATGTAATCAGATTAAATATATTAAATGTTATTTTGAAAGTAATAACCCTAGAGGTGAAACATGCCGCAAGCACGAGAGAGGTGGCTCTTTTCCCGGAGGGCAGAGCCTGCTCACAAGATTTTGTCCTCCTCTTTCGGTAAGGACACCGGCTTAGGAGTCCTGATCCAGGCCGTGGGGTTTCAGCGCCACTAAATAAAGCTCCTGGCGCACTGAGGGCCGGGAGGTGGGGCTACGGGAGGAACCCTGGGGCTTTTCCCTCATTCCTGGGGGGGGCGGGGTGTGGGGGGGGAGAAGCCTCCAGGGCATTCTCACTGTGTCTCTAGAACTTGCCTGACTCAGGTCTCCTGCATTTCTGATCCTTGCTGCCCAGAATCTGGTACCCCAGCCACACAGAGTCCTCTTCCACGGAGGCACGGTGATTTTACGAGCTCTCACCTTGTCCTGTCAACAAGAAGGGCCTGCCAGCAGTGTACCTTTGGGGGTCGTGGTGAGGTAGGGGAGCTGACAGTAGGGGTACAAAAGCAAAACCAAAACCAAGGAAGCCCTGGAAACCCTAAGGAAGGGAGAGAAGGGAGTGTAGAGGAATCCTCTGGTCTTGGTTTTCTCACTGGAAAGGGGGGAGCTGTTGTGAGATGAACATATGAGTGGGCGCATGGAAAGATCCAGAATTGGGGGCTGCTTTGTGTTCTGCTTTTGCTGACCTGGTGCGTCGCATGGCCAGCTCCCTCACCTCCTATACTCTAATCCTAGTGCCCCTCCTGGCTACCTGCTCTGGGCAGGCCATGGGACACATTTTTTGTGCCCTTAACCCGATTTCTGCACTGGCAAAGCCAGGGGGGTCATGTGATGACTCTCTGCTTGTGATTCACAAATGTATTTTGTATTTCCAGCGTGGATCCTAAAATCACTTCCCCCTCCCTCCCACCTCCTCTCCCGCCCCGACACACAGGCTCCCACAGAGCAGTCATGTGAGGCCTTCTCAGATTGAGCACAGGAATGAGCCAGTGGCCCAGCTCTGCCCTGTGACACACATAGCCTCCAGCAGTCACATGGCCTCCAGCTGCCACCACCTGCCCTCTGTCCCCAGACTGGTGCCCTCTCCCTGGCAGGCTTCCCTCGTCCCTCCAGGCTGGAAGCTTGGCAGACAGTGGAACCGAGGGACAGAAGTTTCAGGGCCAACAGGCTTGGACAGTTCTGGTCTTCGCTGACCTCAAGGTGGAACCCCATCCAGGAGTCTCCTCGACACCACGTGGTGTGCCCCACGGAGAAATAGGTGCCCTGCTGGCCTGATGCGGCAGCGGACGGAGCTGTTGGCCGCTGACTGCTGCAGCCAGCCCAGCCAGAGCCCCCGTGAACAGGGAGCTTGGGCCACCCGAAGCAAGGCCGTGCAAGGAGCCAAGAGCGCCGTCCAGCTGTGTACCTCGTGGAAAGGCTGGAAGCCAGGCGTTCGAAGCCAGGCCTCGGAAGGAGGGAAGAGGGCAAAGAAAAGCAGGGCCATCTGCATACAGACTCGAAAATAAACAAACAAATAAGAAAAAAAACCTCAGAGCAGTGGTTCTCCATAGAGAGCAATTTGCCACCCCAGGGCCAACGTCTGGAGACACTTTTGGTTGTCACACTGGAGGATGTCACTGGCAGCCAGGGCAGAGCCAGGGAAGCTGTCACGGAATATCCTACAAGGAGGCACCAGCAGCCACCCATAACAAAGGCTTACCCAACCCCACATGGCAATAGTGCCTCAGTTAAAAACCCTGCTATAGCGAGAAACCATCCCTCCCAGGGAAGATCTGAGCAGGGCCCCCCACACGAACCCTTCTGCCCCACCGGAGTGAGTTGTGACTGTCCCTCTCAGGCTTACAGTGTTTCAGCACCTGCCCAGTTCCCACAGATTTGGACCCAAACCTCTTGGCACACATGACAAGCCTTCCTTCCCTGATCTGGCCCTGGTTTACCCTTTAGCCTCACTCCTGCTGGGCTTTGGTTCACGGTGTCCCAATACCCCAAGACCTTTCCCTTGAGGAAGGGGATCCACATCCCGTGTCTGAAGTCCTGTCTTGAGACTTCCATCCGAAAAGTACTCACCCATTCTTCTGGGGCCCACTGAGCCGTTTCCTCATCTGAGACCCACCCCCCTATTGCTACCCTGCACCCCCCCCCCCGGGGCAACACAGGACACCTCCACCATAGAACACCACACAGGGTGGCTGTGGTGCAGTAGGCCTGTGTGTCTCTTTCTCCCACCAGACCGTGGGTTCCCCTGATGGCAGGTCTGTCTCCCCAGGGTCTGGGGAGGTCTTGAACAAAGGGAGCTCCTCTCTGCTTGAACTTAGGTGGGTGGGCAGGTCCAGCCTATTGTCCCTCAATGGCAGAAGATACACGGGGAGCTGGAGAATGTGCAGAGGGAGATGTGAGGACAACTGAGTCATCAAAAGCAGCTGGGAAGCAGGGACAGGAAATGAGTCCTAAGGGACCAGCAGAACAGGACCTGGGAACAAAGTCACAGAGGAGCAGTCGGCCTGAGAGACTAAAAGGAAGATGGTCTGTGCTGATTCCAGAGGTGGCGGCTGTAAGCTCCCAGCACAACCCCCAGGGTGGGCCAATGGCCCCCAGGACCGGGGTTGCCACCAAGTGCTTGGCAGGGGCGTATATGGATGAGGAAGCTTGGTCGTTCACTCTTGAAAGCAAGGCCACTTACTTTTCCTCAAATCAGCTTCATGGGGAATGCAGGGCAACCGAAGACGTTCCCATTTTATAGATGAGGACGTTAAGGCTCAAAGAGGTAAAGGGTCTGTCACCAAATTGCCAAGCACTGCGTCTCCAGCCTCTCTCTTTGGGCTGCACCACTTTGAGTCAGCCAAGACAGGATCAATAGGCTCATTCCTTCGCCATTGGTTTGATTTCCGTGGACAATCCCAGAAGCCAATTTCAAAGAGCGTTTCCGCAAAGCCACATCTGTGTGTTCAGTTATCCATGAATTTGTTTCTGTTCTTTGCAGCTTTGCGATATAATTGACCTACAATAAACGGCATATATTTAAAACATACAATGTGATGAGAGTTGACATACGTATACTTCCATGAAACCATTGCATTTGAGGCCACGAACATAGTCACTGCCCCTAAAAGTTGTCTTGCGCACACACACAGGCAACCACAGACCTACCTTCTGTTGCTATTACTACATTTTCTACAACTTATATAAATGGGATCATACGGTATGTACTCATTTTTATCTGGCTTCTTTTTTTTTAGAAGATTTTATGTATTTATTTGACAGAGAGACAGAGAGAGCACAAGCAGGGGGAGCAGCGGGCAGAGGGAGAAGCAGGCTCCCCACTGAGCAGGAGCCCAAAGGCGGCTGGATCCCAGGACGCTGGGATCATGACCTGAGCCGAAGGCAGACGCTTTAACCAACTGAGCCTCCGCGGCGCCCCCATCTGGCTTCTTTCATAGTTATTTTGAGATTTGTACGTGCGGTTGCATGTACTGAGCGGCAGTCAGTCCATCGTACGGACAGAGCACCACAATCCGTGTATCCGTCTACCTGCCGACCGACATCTGCGTTGGTTTCAGTTTGGGGCTATTACAAATAAAGTAGCCATGAGCATCCACAGACAAGTCTGTGTGAGCAGATGTCTTCATTTTTCCTGGGTAAACACCGAGGAGTGGATTGGCTTGGTCAGATGGTCAATTTATGTTTCGAAGCTGCCAAACTGTTTTCTGAACCAGTTGTGCCTCTCTACCTTCTCACCAGCAGCGTGTGGGAACCCAGGTCCTCCACATCCTCACCAGCACTCCGTACGGGCCATCTTTCTCATTAAGCCGTTCTAGAGGGGGTGCAGGGAGAGCGGACTATGGTTTTAGTTTTCCTAACGACTAATGGTGGTGAGCATCTGCTCATGTGCTTGTCTGCCGTGTAGATATCTTCATTGGTGGAGTGTCTATTCAAAGAAGAAGCTTGGAAAGGGTATTGTATTGGTTTATATTGGACACAGTAAGGCACATAATTCTGAACATAGCCTTGGAATCTGCAAGTCCTGATTTCCCACCCAGGCTTGGCCAATTACTGTGCATCTTAGGATAAAGTGGCTTACCCTCTCTGAACTTCATTTTCCTCTTGTGAAAAAAGAGGGTAATAATAGAACCCAATGAGGTTAAATGAAGATCAAATATTTAAAAACTAGCATATAGAACTTTAAAAATATTATAAATTATTGTTATTATTATAATATCTTCTGTTGGTCTGGTCTGAATTGTAACTATCAAGACCCCTGGCATACCTCAGAAACAAGTCTCTCTGGGAATTAAAGGCACTTTGTGCACAGTAGAGTAGATACTCATTTTTTATCCCTAGGTATGTAAAGAATGGAGTTTAGTACAAGTCTTGTGTTTCAGAACTGAAAGAATCTTCAGAACTATTTAAATCAATACCATGCCTTGGCTCAGGGCCTCTGGAAAGCAGAGCCTGAGGCAAGGATTATAGTACTGAGACTTTACTTGCACAAACACAGGGTGGTTAGGGTTAGGAAAAAACTAGGAAGTGACTGAGGGAAGGTGCATGGATTATCCAAGCCCAACTACTCAACAAGGCACCAAAGAAACACAGTAGGTGTCTTGGCAGGCATGCTTTCTCAGTACACAGAATTTCCCTGGAAGGTTTGCAAAGAGAAGCCGCACTTGACAGAAGCCCAAGGAAGAGGAAAGTAGGCACATGGGCATGTCAGTTTTCCTCCGATGGTCAAGGTCCACCCCATGGAGAACAAGCTCCCCTTACGCTCCAGGGTGAGTCATCTAGCACTATGGTGGCCATTGGGAAAACACAGCCCACATCCTGCCTTGCGGCATTTCATCTAAGCCCAGAAGTCAATGGTAGGATGCCAGGCAAGGGAGAAAAAAAAAAAAGAAGGTGCACAAGACTTATGTTCTGACTTAGGCTGCACACCCTGAGAAGCTGACTCTGAGTCAAAGATTGGAGTGCTAGAGTTTCTGGGCAAAGGGAACCCAGGCAGCACCAGCAGGAGAATGGAGAGGGGACTGGGAAAGGAAGGAAGCTGATCCGGGCTATGGTGACGAGGAGGCTACTGGTGTGAGTATCTGGGTGCAATCCTACTGAGGACATCTAAGGGACAATATGAAACACATCACAGGATTTTCCCACCTTCGAGGTCAAGAAGTAGGGCTAGCTACCCCCAGCTTCCATCTGTCATTGGCTGATGACTGCTCTTGGAGACATTAACTTCTATCAACCCTCCCCCGAGAGAAAGGAGAGTCCCAGCTGCTGGCAGTAGGATGACATCGCACATCCCAGAGCCCTGCATGCAGCCTGTTTCATCAGGGGACAGCAAGCTATTTCTTAAAGGGCCAGAGAGTAACTATTTCAGACGTGTGGGCCATGTGCTTTCTGTTGCAACTAGTCAGCTTGACCACAGATAGTACATGAACCGATGGGACTGACTTTGTCCCAATCCAACTATTTTCACAAAAACAGGCAGCCAACCTGCAGACCACAGTTCACAGACCTCTGTGCAGCCCGTTCTGCAGGTAGAAACGCTAAGGTCCAGCAAAGAAAAGTAACTATATCCAGCCAGAGGTATGTCGCTACCTCTTTATTGGGGTTTTGGGATGTTTTCAGGGGACTCGCAGCCAGAACCATCCAGGAGGGAGTCCGTGGAACCCATAATTCTTAAATGGCAGTGGTTTGTTTCCTCTTGACGAGGGGAGAGACCTCGGGGCCCGCAGCCTTAGAGCCGGCAAGGATCGCTCAGCACAGCTCCTGGGAGTGAGGCTGAGCGGAGCGGTGGCTTTGGGAGCCTCCCTGGGCCAGGCCCTGATCCCGCAGCCCTGCCTCGGCCGCTCTGGCAGAGCGACTTGCCGCGGCCACAAGGCGCAGAATGAAAAAGCAGTTCGAACTTTGGAGCCTGTAAATATCTAAAAATATCCAGGAATGTGTGCACATATGTGGCCCTTCTGTGATCAAAACATCTGGGGAGAAGATTAAATGCTCCTGCTTTAATTGGCCTAGGACTCGGAGAAGACTAGGAAAGGGAAGGGAAGTTGAAAGTCATTGACTTTACTGGGGGGAAGGACGTCACAAGAGTTTTGTTTTTTACAAGGCAAAATAAGTTATGTGCATGCAGAATCCTCCCCCAGGGGAAATCCTGGACCTCCGTTTCCTTGGGATTCTGGGGATTGTTTCTCATAACGGGGGCGGGAAGTTCATTGGCTACAGGCTTCAATTCCTGATTTGATGCCTTTTTTTTTTTTAAAGAAGATTAAAATGCCAAGTCCCTCAATCAAAACAGTAAGAGCTATAATAATGTAGCAAATCATTAAATGTCAGATTTGAAGAAGGCCTAGTGTGAGCCATACATTTGTCAGATGAGGGAACGGAGACTCAGGAAGAGAGAGGGAGAGCTTTCCTGGTGTCCCTCGGAAGGTGGTGGAGGCAGGGCTGAAATGCCTGTGTCCTGACTCCCACACCAGGGGTGCAGTGGGTAAGAGAGTTGGAGGGAAGGGTCAAGCCTGGTTCCGCTACTTCTAATCCATATGGCCTCATCTGTATGCTAAAGAAGATAATGGTCGGTGTGTCTGTAAGAAACCAGGATAGGACTTCTGGAGCTTTTGTTTGTTTGCTGGTTTGCTTATTTTAAGATTTTTTAAAGATTTATTTACTTTTTTGAGAGAGGGAGAGAGGAGGGGCAGAGGGAGAGGGAGAGAGAGAACCCTCAAGCAGGCACCCTGCTGAGCATGGAGCCTGATGCGGGGGTCAGTCCCATGTCCCCCGAGATCATGACCTGAGCCAAAATCAAGAGCCAGACACTCAACCAACTGAGACACCCAGGTGCCGCTGGACCTCTGGATCCCGCGTAGCTGCTTTCTTGAATCTGTGAGAAGACAGGCAGATGCCCACCCTTTTCATTATGGATCATGGCCCAAACCCTAATAAATGTCTTGGTAGTTTGGGGTGGATGATATGTGAGCCTGGAATTCCATTTGGCTTAAATCTTTGGTCAGAAGCAGGCTAACTGCCCTATAAGGTACACTTTGGTCTTCCCTAATTCTGGAACAGTACAGTTAGCTACTCCCTGAGTTTAGGGCAGCCTGAATAAGCCACCTACCCATGACTTTTCTTTTTTTTTAACTACACATGCCACACTTCAGTTTCCACTGGCCTTTCAAGTGCAAATGGTGGCTGGCTTCTCAGCCACTCTTTATTTAGGAGATGAGAAGGCCCAAAGTAGGATCCTCAAAACAGAAGATGCAAAGGGAGGAGGGTCTAAGCAGAACCTGCAACTCAGACACCAGAATTTTTCAACCTGCTTCTCATCTGGAAAACTACAATCCAAGCATGCCCTTGACTTGACTTCCACAGAGGTGAGGCCTACAGCGCCCTCTAGAGGCCACCCGTTTTGTTTATCTCCAGTCAGTCCAGTGCGCTCAAAGACCAGACCCACCAGAGGCGTAGATGTCCCCAGCTGGAGAGAAAATCATGAATTATCCGAAAAGCCCTAGTATTATCTTGGCAGTGCTATATCTCATCCCTTCCACCACTCCCATGTCCCACTCAGTCCTTCACGAGACCACTGAGACGGGAGTTCCCGCTCCCAAGGGCTTTACAAATGCCTCTTTCATGCTGCCCCACATTCTCTACACAATGATGAAGAGTGCTCTCTCATATTCACCACAAGGCTCACAAGCTGAAGAGTATACAATGGACATCCAAGGGCAACAAGCCGTGAGTGCAACAGAAACACCCACACTTGCCACCACGATGTCAAGTTATTGTAGTGTAAACCCTCCTATTTTCACCAGCACCCCCTTTGCACAGAGAAAAAAATCTCTCAAATTCTGTCAGAAACTCCCTTTGCACCTTCTTCTTTTTTTTAGTATGCTTTTTTTAAATTAAGTTTTTTATTTTAATTCCAGCATAGTTAGCATACAGTGTTACATTAGTTTCAGGTGTACAATATGATTCAACAATTCTGTACATTACTCAGTGTCCATCACCTATTTCACCCATCCCCCACACTACTCCCCTCCAGTAACCATCAGTTTGTTCTTTATAGTTAAAAGTCTCTCTTTTTTTGTCTCTCTTTTTTTTCTTTGCTCATATGTTTTGCTTCTTAAATTCTACATATGAGTGAAATCATATGGCATTTGTCCTTCTCTGACTGACTTATTTCACTTCGCATTATACTCTCTAGCTCCACTCATGTTGTTGCAAATGGCAAGATTTCATTCTTTTTTATGGCTGAGTAATATTCCCTCACGGATCTATACTACATCTTCTTTATCCATTCATCTGCCGATGGACACTTGGGCTGCTGCCATAATTTGGCTATCATAAATAATGTTGCAGGAAACCTAGGAGTGCACGTGCACCTTCTTTCTTCTTATTCTGCTTGATCCCAGCAGTAGCAGCCATGGGAGCTGAGGGAGCCGGGATGGAAGCTGGGTCTCTTCTTCAGTAGCTGCAGATGACATCTTCTACTGCAGCAACTTCCACACCTCCCCCGGCAGGTCCATCCAATACTAGCTCTCTAATGTGTCCCACTTCCCCAAAGTTCCAAAGAGTCAACAAGACGAATTGCTGCACCAAGACTCACTTGCAGCATCTGGAAAATACAGACTAATCCCAAAGCCTAATGCCAACCACAAACACCAGTTTGCAGGAGATAAAGACCTAGAGTTAAATGGAATTTAAGAACTCCTCCCTAGAGCCCACCTCTAGGGATTGAAGAGTATCAAAATGGCCAGGATTGGCTTCATCTTATATCCATTTCTGGGTCAGCCCTGTTTTCCCTATGGGGCAAGGGTGTCACATGCCATATGTATTTTTTTTAAAGATCCCAGGGTATTTTTCATTTGGGAAGTAAGAAAATGGGACCAGAATTACTTAATCTGCATCAAGTCTAGATATTAGGCTGAGGTGTAAATGTGAAGTCATATTGATCCTGAAATATGCTTGTGATTCTTAAATTCTGTGGGTATAGGACTATGACTGTGCACTTTTTATAGATACTATTGACTAAGGTGGCCTTACATTCAGATTCACTAAACAAAGTCCTAGTTTATTCCTGTTGTCCTGACTTCCTGTCTGCTTTAACATTTATCCAGGATGTTTGTGTGTTTTTATTTTTGTGGGAGTTATTTCATTCTCTGGTGCACACTGTAAAAACCTGTCTGGTGAACTTGGTTATATGAAGTGACTAAGCATATTTCTAGATGGAAGTTAGAACAGGTGAGATTAGGTGGCCTAAGTAGCAGGTAACCATGAGGAAAATAGGCTGAGCTGCCCATTCATTGACTAGGTCTAAACATTAAGAAAAGAGGCAAGGATTGGAGAAGAGTCCTCACGAAGAGTCGAGCAAGACTTTTTTAATACTCTCGATTTTCGTGGCCCAAGGCAACATCCCTGAATCAAAAAATAAATCAGAATATGAGGATATGTTAGCTACAGATTCCAACTTCTAGAGAGAAAAGCTAAAGCACCTCCCACATACTCTACCCATAAGCAGGAGTTTTCTGACATGGGTGATAGGCAGTGCTCTACTGGGGTGCTAAGATAATGATAGTAAAAGAATTTTAAGCACTTGCCAATTCCAGTCATCTAATATAGCTGCTTAGGGCATCATGTTGAGAAAAATTTTTGGTTTGGCAAGAATGAGGGCCATCATTGATTTGGGATGTTGGCCATGGTTCAGGAGCTGAGAGTATCTGTACTCATCTCAGTACTTTGCCATTTCTGTGCTAACAAGATGAGCTTTCAATAGGAGGAACAAAGAATTTTAAAAATTCTTCTTTCTTCATGGCATACCCTAGTGGATTCATTTTCCTTTTTGGACTGATTATGCCTGTTACTCTAGCTGGCTAAGAAGGACTTCCCTAGCTTATGAGACTGCTCTCTTCTACCATTATTCTTGTAAGGGTGTTAGGGTGGGAGATTGAAAGCTATTGCACTAGATCTTAGGAAAATGCTCTCTTTCCCTTTATGCTTTTCTCTTGGGTGTGTCCTTCCTTGGTTCTGCTCATAGGAATGATAGCTCTCAGAATGAGCTAGGATGGTTTCTCATGTAGGCCTTAGTCCATCCAGGAGCACAGAGTTGATCCTTATGATTCAGACCTAGTCTAGCCTTTCTCTCCAAGGTGGAACACTTGGTGCCACAGCTTTCTCTTTGGTTATAAACAGTTTTCATCTGACTAGCTTTGTCCATGTGTACATTGCCCATGGAGCTAGCAGGACTGGTGCCAGACAAGGCAGGAGGCCAATCAAGGACTCATGGATTTGAGATCTCAGCAAAACATTTTGCCATCTTATCACTATTACCAATAACACACATTTTCCTGGAGATGTAAGGATTGAAGATAATGCATATAAAGTGCTTACAACTCAGCTACATCTTACATTGTTATCTATTACTATTATTATTATTATTATTATAATGACTATTGTCACTTGAAGACCAAATTTTTCCTCGTCTGATTTTATTTTTGGCCAAAGTAATCTGTACTGTGGTGACAGGTAATTCTTTTGAGAAAATATCTGGACAACAGCAGGCAGTGCTTATCGCCTCCAAAGACCCATTAGTAAGAAATTCAACACAAATTTCATCCTATACCTTATTGTTCAAATGAACGATTTCAAACATATCAGTCACCTTGCTTCCTAGGATTTGTACTTTGAGAGGTTTTCATTATTTCTTTCTTTTAAAAATATTCTAGAGGTCCAGGGTGAGCTTCCCCACAAAATACTTGCTCATCAGTGGGCTGGATGTGAGATGTTCACAGACTCCAGATGTGGTGTATCCAATCATTTGGGAAACCTTGAGGCCCTCTGGCAAGCTGTCCTCAGGATGGCTAGAAGCTGAGCGGGGGGTATATGTCCTAGCTCCTTCTATGAAAGTAGTCATCTTGCCATTACAATGGGACAGTGTGGATGAGAGAGCTTTTGAGAAGGAAGTGGTTTGCCTTATTAAGAACAACTGTACATATCCGATTTATAGATTTGGGTCAGTTAGGTTTATAAGCAGCTTATTGGTAGGAAAGTAAAAAGGCCATGTTATGACTGTGTGTGCTTTCAAGATATGCTAATAAAGATGCTGAAGGCCCTAGTCTCTATGGAAAACTTTGGTAGACAAGAAATCTGGGGGTGCTGGCCAGGCCCTGAACTATGTAAATAAGTGTTGGGTCAAAGATGTTCAAGGGTTTCTACTTTTACAAGAAGGGGAGGAACTCAAAAGAGGAAGGCCCAAAGACATCGATGACACCAGGAGATGGGGCCAGTGAGGCATCAGGCAGCCAGGAAAGGAGTCTGTGAAGTGCAGCATGAGCGTAAGGGTGCACTGTGTGAATTAAAGGGTAACTTACACGAGCCAAAGGGTGGACAGTGTCAATGGTCACTTTATCAGAAATCATAAATTTGAGAGATGATATGAAAATGGGATTTGGCCAGGGGAACCAGGTATACCCTAAATTCTGTCCAAATTCCCAATGACTTTCTTCCTCATAAGGAGTCCAAAGGAGACATATATGCTCAAAAGTACCAAAATCAGACATTATTAGCTAAGGCTTTAATGCTAAAATCTGTTATAGAATTCTAATAAGCTGAAATAGACCATGGGAAAGGATTCCTTTTCCTAATCAGGACAAGCCATGTTAATAGTTAATGTTTCACTATATCCAGAGAACTATCCCAACCAGGTAGATGCACCTGGGGTTGCTGGAATTTGTGTCGGGCTTGGTTGTCCCTGTCAGGATTCTTCCTACTCTAGGTTCGCCCAGCATCCAGCTCTGCCATTGTTCACTAAGGGCAAGGGATGTTTTCAGGACAGACTGAAGACCACAGAGGAGAAGGTTGAGGGAGGAATATTTCAGCTGACTGAAGAGGAGCTTTCTAATGGTTAAGCTCTCCATGACAAAAAGGCTACCTCTGAAGATTATCAGCTCTCTGTCTCTGGAGGAGAACTAGCTAAGAAAGTCAAATTTTAGTGGAAATGCTGTAGAAAAGTTTACCATCTCAAAAGAGGATAGATCTGTTAGGTCCCTTTTCATCTTTAGAATTATGGTTTTGAGTCACTTCACCACTCCAGACTCCAATTTACAGATCTTTTAAAAATGACTCCTAAGGTCCTTTCCTGCTCTGTGATAATGATAGACCCTTAATAATGTTGCCACATATTTTGGTGCATTGTAAATTAAAAGAACAGAATGAATTAAAATATGACAAACAAAAGCTACGGGAGTTCATCATCACCAAACCAGTCTTATAAGATGAGCTAAAGGGAATTCTTCAAGGTAAAATGAAAAGACACTAATAATATACGAATGCATTTTTTAATATTTTTTACCAGTAAAGGTAAATGTATAAACGAAGTCAGAATTCTCTAATATTGTAATGGAGATACGTAAATCACTTTTAGACTTTCAAACCACAATGTAAACATATTAAAAATAACTATAACTACAATAATTTGTTATTGGATACACAATGTAAATAACATGTAAATCATAACACCAAGAACCTAAAATGTGAGGGAGACAGAGAAGTGACTGAAGTAACTGAAGACAAGAGAAATAAAAGTATAGCTTTTGTATGCAATCAAAGGGAAGTTGTCATTAACATAAAACAGGATGTTACAACTATAAGATATTTTATGTAAGTCTCACTGTAACCACAAAGGAGAACTTTATAGTAGATACATTAAAGATTAAGAGAAAGAAATCAAAGCAAACCACAACAAAAAAAATCATCAAATCACAAAGGAAAACAGCAAGAGAAGAAGAAAGAAACTACAAAACAGAAAACAATGAAGAAAATGGCAGTAGTAAGTCCATACCTATCAATAATTATTTCAACCTAAATGGACTTATTCTCCAATCAGAAGACACAGAATGGCTGAACGAATAAAAAACAAGACCCAACGATATGTTGCCTGTAAGAGACTCACTTTAGCTTTAAGGACACACTTAGGCTGAAAGTGAAGGAATGGAAAAGATATGCCAAGTCAATGGTAACCAAAAGAAAGCAGGGTGGCTATACTTATGCCAAACAAAATAGACTTGAAGTCAGAAATGATCAAAAGAGAGAAAAAGTCATTATATAATGACAAAGGGGTGAATTCATCAGGAAGGTCAAAGAATTGCAAAGAGCTCCTAAACATATAAAGCACATATTAACAGAACTGAATATTTATAGCTGTAAACACCTGCATTAAGAAAAAAGAAAGATCTCAAATAAAAAACCTAACTTTACACACCACAGGAACTGGAAGAAAAAAGAACAAATTAAACCCAAAGTTAGTAGAAGTAAGGAAATAACACAGATTAGAACAGAAATAAGAGAAATAGAGGATAGAAAAGATCAATGAAACTAAGAGTCTGTTTTCTGAAAAGACAAACAAAATTAGCAAACCCTTAGCTATACTAACCAAGAAAAAGAAAGATGACTCAAATAAATAAAATTATAAATGACAGAGGAGGTGGTACAAAAAATATCACATTTATACAATAACTCATAAGAGACTAGGATGAGCAATTATACATCAACAAATTGGATAGTCTAGAAGAAATGTTTAAGTTCCTAGAAACTACAACTTACCAAGATTGAATCATGAAGAAACAGAAAATCTGAACAGGTGAGTAACAAGTAAGGAGATTGAATAAGGGAGCAAAAACATTCTAACTAAAAAAAAAAAAAAAGCCCAGGACCACACAGCTTCGCTGGTGGATTCTACTAAACATTTAAAGAATAATTAATGCCAATCCTTCTCAAACTTTTCCAGAATAAAGGGGAGAGAACACTTTCAAACTCTTATTTTGAGGCCAGCATCACTCTGACATCAAAGCCAGATAAGAACTCTATAAGAAAAGAACTGAAGGGGCACCTGGGTGGCACAGCAGTTAAGCGTCTGCCTTCGGCTCAGGGCGTAATCCCAGGGTTATAGGATCAAGCCCCACATCAGGCTCCTCCGCTGAAAGCCTGCTTCTTCCTCTCCCACTCCCCCTGCTTGTGTTCCCTCTCTCGCTGGCTGTCTCTATCTCTGTCAAATAAATAAGTAAAATCTTTAAAAAAAAAAAAAAGAAAGAAAGAAAAGAACTGAAGACCAATATCCTGGATGAACATGATGCAAAAATTCTCAAAAAATTCAAGCAAACTGAATTCGACAGCACATTAAAAGAACCATGATCAAATAGAATTAATTCTTGGGATGCAAGGATAGTTCAATATACACAAAACAATAAATGTGATATACTACATTAACAGAATAATGAATAAAATTCATATGATCATCTCTAAAGATGCAAAAAAAAGAATTTGACAAAATTCATCATCATTTTGTGATTAAAAACTTTCAACAAATTAGGTCTAGGAGTAATGTACCTCAACATAACAAAGGTCATATATAGAAAATATATATGAAAAGCTCACGGCTAACATCAGACTCCAGTTGGGAAAACTGAAAGCTTTTCTTCTAACATCAGGAACAAGACAAGGGTACCCACTGTCACCACATCTATTCAACATAGTAGAAGTCCTAGCCAGAGCAATTAAATGAAAGTAAATAAAAGGCATCCAAATCAGAAAAGAAGAAATAAAGTCATCAGGTTGCAAAAGACATGATCTAATACATAGGAAACCCTAAAGACTCCACCAAAAAATAGTTCAAATTAATAAAAAAAAATTTCAGTAAAGTTGCAGGACTCAAAAGCAATATACAAAAATCAGTTTCATTTATACAGACTAGCACTGAACTATCTGAAAAAGAAATAAAGAAAACAATCCCATTTACAATAGCATCAAAAACAAGAAAATACTTATGAAAAACTTAACCAAGAAAGTGAAAGATCTGTACACTGAAAACTATAAGACAATTATGAAAAAAAAAAGTTAAAAAGACACAAACAAATGGAAAGATATCTCATGCTCATGGATTGGGAGAATTAATAATTAATTAATTAATAATTAATAATAAAATGTCCATACTACCCAAAGTGATCTATAGATTCAAAGCAATGCCTATCAATATTTCAATGGCATTTTTCATAGAAACAGAAAAAATAATCCTAAAATTCATGTGGAACCACAGAAGACCCAAAATAGCTAAAATAATCTTGAGAAAGAAGACTAAAACTGGAGGTATCAGACTTTCCGATTTTAAGTATATTACAAAGCTATCGTAATCAAAATAGTATGGTACTAGCATAAAAGCAGACACACACCAAAAGAACAGAATTAAGAGCCCTGAAACAAACCCATGCATATATGGCCAACTAATATTTGACAAGAGCACCAAAAATACACAATAGGGAAAGAATATTCCGTTGGTAAAACTGGACATTCACATGCAGGAGAATGAAATTGGACCCCTTTCTTACACCACTCACAAAAGTTAACTCAAAATGGATTAAAAACTTAAATGTAAGAAACCATAAAATTCTCAGAAAAAAGCAAATGGGGAAAATTCCTTGACGATGGTCTTGGCAATGATTTTTTAAGATACGATCCCCGAAGCACAAGTGGCAAAAGCAAGAGTAAACAAGTGAGACTACATGAAACTAAAAAGGTTCTGCACAGCAATAGAAAAATCAACAGAATGAAAGGGCAACCCCACAGAATGGGAGAAAAGATTTGTAAACCCTGTATCTGATAAGAAATTATTATCCAAAATCTATAAGGAATTCATACAACTCAATAGCAAAAAGAAAGAAAGAAAGAAGAAAGAAAGAAAGAAAGAAAGAAAGAAAGAAAGAAGAAAGAAAGAAAGAAAGAAAGAAAGAAAGAAAGAAAGAAAGAAGAAAGAAAGAAAGAAAGAAAGAAAGAAAGAAAGAAAGAAAGAAAGAAAGAAAGAAAGAAAGAACCCCAAATAATCCTATTTTTTTAATGGGCAAAGGAACTAAAGGGGTATTTCTCCAAGAAGACAGCCAAATGGCCAACGGGTACATGAAAGATGTTCAATATCACTAATCATTGGAGAAATGAAAATCAAAACCACAATCAGCTCACACCTGTTAGAATGGCTATTATCACAGAGACAAGAGATAATAAGTGTTAGCAAGAAGTGGAGAACAGAGAACACTTACACACAGTTGGTGGTTATGTGAACTGGAACAGCCACTACGGGAAACAGTATGGAAGTTCCTGTAGAAATTAAAAATAGAACTGCCATGATCTAGTAATCCCACTTCTGGGATATAATATATATAAAAGAAACAAAAACCACTATCTGAAAGAGATTATCTACACTCTCATGGTCGTCACAGCATCATTTACAATAGCCAAGATGTGGAAACAACTGATGTGAGATATACACATACACACACGTACACACACATCTAGATATAGATAATGTACATATAGAGATGTATAGGTCTATAGATGAACAAATATATGTATACGTCTATCTATCTATGTAGATAGATGTATATACGGGATATGTAGACATATGTATGCATGTGTATATATGCAGCTATGTATATATGTGTTATATACATGGTATCTGTGTATATGTATTTATATGTACATATAATGGAATACTAATCAATCTTTAAAAAAAGGAAATCCTGCCATTTGTGACAATGTGGATGATACCTGAGGGCATTATGCTAAGTGAAATAAGTCAGACGGAGAAAGATAAATGCTGCATGACCTCACTTATATGTGGAAGCTAAAAAAGTTGAACTCGTAGAATCAGAAAGTAGAACGGTAATGACCAGGGGCTGGGGGGTGGGGGAAATGGGGAGATGTTGGTCAACAGGTGCAAACTTTCAGTTATAAGATAAATAAGTTCTGAGGACCTAATGTACAGCATGGTGACTAGAGGTAACACCATTGTATTGCATACTTGCATACTTGAAATTTACTGAGTATTAAATTTGGTGAGTATTAAATGTTCTCACCACACACACACACACACACACACACACACACAAATGGTAACTACCCAAGATGATGAATGTGTTAACTAACTTTATTGTGGTAATCATTTTACAACATATGCCTATATCAAATTTTTGAAAGCATGACACATTTACTATTCAGCTGATATTCCACTTTAAGGAAAACCACTGAATTTGCTGGTGAAAGGAAAGTACAGGAAAAAAGTGAAATGCCAGACCTGCATTGTAAGTATTGGAGATAAATATGAAGTCATTAATATTTTAAAAAATAAACATATGTGTATCTGCATATATCACTCATTCTGCCTAAAAAATGTTTCATCAGTTCGTGCCTTTCCCTTCAGAAATTGTGCCTTCACATAATATATAATCCAGTTTCCCAACCAGCTTTAGGAGATGCCAAATATTTAATGACACCCCACCTAGAAACAATAAATACATTTGAGTCAGTCTTAGACTCCTGGGGAAAGAGATGCTGAAAATTTGATGAAATGGATTAATAAATTATAACCAGGCTATTAAGATGTGAATCACTAAAGACTCCTGACACTCTTTTCCTTTCTCTAATTAGAATTAGAAAACAAACAGACTCACCTCCCTGTGCTCAGAATTCCACTCCTTCCTTTCTGAGGTCACTTGGTTGATCTAGTTCATGGACTTTCATTTAGACATTAAGGTGGCTTTAACCCATGGGCAGTAAGGCTCTGACAGTTGTGAGTCGGTGCACTGGTTCTCTAAACCAGATGCTGTGACCACATTGGTGAGACGCCAATCACGCAGCTGGGAAGAGGGAAGACTCAGTTTGTGGGCTGTGGGGTATCTTCCCAATCAAAGTGCTCCTGCTGATGGATTTCAGAGCCTGCTTCAAGCTGTCATAGATCCAAGCTTTCTGGAAGGAACCTTAGAGATTATCTCATCCCACTCTTTTTTTGTGTAAGCAGAAACTTAACAAAAGTTTGAAAGCTCTCTCTCAAAGGAGAGCGAGCAAGTTGCCCAAGGTCACATAACCTTCGATGGCAAACTTCACCCAAGAACCTGGTCTCTTGCCCCCTGGACCACTGCTGCTCTTTCTACATCTATTTCTACACCTACTGTGGGGGCACAAATCCAACAGCTCTGTGCTTCCTTATCTGGTCACTAGACCAACTGTTTATAATACCAGCATCAGAGGACAGCTACAGGTGTCAGGTATCAGAAGACAGTCCCAGCACCCCACAGCCCCCATGAGGCAGCGACTCCACCCTCTGAATACCTGATGTGGAGCTCTGACATCATACTCAGTTGGTGTGGGTGCGGAAACTGACTCTCTTACTCACCTTTGTATCCCAGAGCCTGGAACAATGCCAGATAGAGGAGTCCTCAGGGGAAAAAATGTTTAATGACTCATGAGGGTTTATCTAATTTTAGAACTTCTCTCTCTCTCTCTCTCTCTCTCTCTCTCACACACACACACACACACACACACACAATAGCTAATTTCCAAGTAGTTAAAAAATGCATTTTCCTCCAATATGTTATGGATGCTGCTTTAAGACAATCTTTCAACAAACATTTAGTCAGGCTTACTACGTAACTAGGTGCTAGGTAAGGAGAAATAAAACAGCCCCTGTCCTCGGGGGCTCACAGTCTACCGAGGAAGACCGATATCCAGATGGTTGCAATCTGGGTTGAAGGTATACCATGAGAGAGGTGTGTCATAGGAGGGACCCATAGACTGAAGCAGGGGCAGAGGTGACAGCTGAGCTGAGTATTGAAGAATAAATAAGTCAGTTGGAGAAATAACAAGGAAGGATCTTTCAGACCAAAGGAACATGTGCAAAACCATGGCATGAGATGGCATGAGAAAGCGTGGCCAAAGACACAGAAAGAATGAAATTGGCAAATTTTAAGATGTTCTACAAATGAAATTAAAATTTGTGTCCTTCTCGGCACTGGAGGAGATAATGCTAAGTGAAATAAGTCAAGCAGAGAAAGACAATTATATGATTTCTCTCATCTATGGAACATAAGAACTAGGAAGATCGGTAGGGGAAGAAAGGGATAAAGAAAGGGGGGGTAATCAGAAGGGGGAATGAAACATGAGAGACTATGGACTATGAGAAACAAACTGAGGGCTTCAGAGGGGAGGGGGGTGGGGGAATGGAATAGGCTGGTGATGGGTAGTAAGCAGGGCACGTATTGCATGGTGCACTGGGTGTTATACGCAACTAATGAATCATCGAACTTTACATCGGAAACCGGGGATGTACTGTATGGTGACTAACATAATATAATAAAAAAACCTTAAAAAAAATTTTGTGTCCTTCTCTGCTCGTTTGCTTTTCCGTAAGAGGCCATTGTTGACTAGGGGAAGAAGTGTTGGACTTGGAACAGGAATAACTCAAAAGCAATGATTGCATTTAAACTTGCAGAGCATGTGCTGTATGTGGAAGGCTCAGGCACACGAATACGAATGATGGAGGAATGATTACAGGTCCCCGGTTACAGATGGTGAAACTGATGCTCAGTGAGTATCAATACTAGTGTGACTGTTTTGCTTCTCAGGCTTTTTGTGGAGACCCAGGGAAGTGCCATAATCGAATGTCCTACCTTAGATACAAGTACAAACCCATGTTACGCCTCCCTCTGTAAGGAGTTTCCTTCCACCATAAAGAGCAACAATCCCTACCTCTTCTCTGAACTACCTCCATGGGGATCCCAGAGCACACAGGAATATTGCAGAACCTTCCAAAGCCCAGCCCACTCTCCTGCTCAGGCACCTCTCAGCAAACTTTCCTTATAGACTGGAAATGTGCCCCCTAGGGGTGTGCAGGAGTGTGGGTATTTTGCCCAGTCTCTTCCATTTTTCTCAAGATTTACTCTCACTCCTTGTCTACTTCCATTCATTCAGAGCTGCCTTGCCCTTAGATTAACAATGACTTCATCAACCCTGAAGTCTAGCTCAGTGTCACCTTTTCCAAGGAGGCCCCTTCCCCTGTCACACACAGACTTTCTCCCTTCTCTGCCCTTAGGAGCTTCCCTGCCATTTGTCATAGCTGTTTACTCTGCATCCCACAAAAGATTGTGACTCATGGAAGATAAGGACCTATTGAATTCATCTCAGTGTCCCGAGCACCCATTGGGCAAATAGCCTCCCAAGAGTAAATGTGCTGAATCCCAGAGAAGATTCAAGCCCTGACTCTGCCACTGTCCTGGGGCCAGGTACGGTCTGCATTAGAAGCTGGTGAAAAATGGGATCCTCTCCTCGCCTTGGCCTTGCCGGGTCACCATCACAAAGGTCAAGTGAGGCAGGGTAGCCTTCTTGCTCATAATAGGCACTCAGTAACCACTGCCCTCCTGTGGATAGGAGAGGCGTAAGGTAGTCTCTGCGTATACCTTTCCTTCTGTGCTTGCCTTTCTAATCCTCTGGAAAAGGAAAGGATGGTTGAAACCCTGCATACCCCAGAAATAAGTCAAATTAACTAATATTGAAAAGTGCTTATTGGATTGGAAACTGTTTTTTTTTTTTTTACCTTAGTAAGATCCATTTCACTCCAGATTGGTCAACAAGTTACAACAAGTTGAGATGTGAACTTGGCACAGCTCATACTTCCCCTCTATCCTCTCTGCTACTATGTCCACATCAAATCTCCAAACTCAAATATCAGTCAGTGGTTTCCAGGCAAAGATGCCAGGCAGAACTCCCATCTCCCAAGTCCCAACCACCACCAGGCCAGAAATAAGAATCACTTAAGAATGTTAATTGAATGCTATAATTATAGTCTATGCATAAATAGGCATTTTGCACTGATGTTGTACACTGCCAAGAAAATATTTACTTGGCTAACTCAAGTCCACGACCAAGTCTATTTTTTTCACAACAGAAATAATACTTTAATTTGGCATCACCAGACACACCAGAGTGAATAATCTTGGATATTTCCAACATAATCAAGATGTCTCTTATGCTTTTGCCTCTCTTATTAGTCATATGTCTTCTTTCTTTGCAGAATCTATATGTAAGTTATCTGTGGGGTCTTTTGCGTTCCTTTCTGACTTTTCTTGAGATCAGCTGCTTATTGGAGTTTCCTTTGGGGAACGGCCAGGGAAGTGAGCTGGGGTGGTCTGAAACTTTGGTTTGGGTTTCTTGTCTCAAACCCCCTCTTCAACAAATCTATTATTTTCTTTGCATTTGGATGCTTCTTTCCCTTTGGATTTTTGGCCCATGCTGTTCACAGCAAAGCCCTCTAAGTCATAGGCTCTCTGGCATATAGCAAACGCAGTCTCCTCAGCCTCTTTCCCCGCACATCACGTCGGCCGGTTGCCCTGGACCAGCAGTTGGTCTCAGACGATGGATTTGATGGAGACTCTGGTTTCCGCCTTTAGCACCAATTCTGCGGTTGTTCTCAGGGAGGCAGTTGGTCCTCTATGGAGACATTCCTATTAATCTGGTGACCCGCCCAGCTAGGCCATGCCATTCTAATCAACGTTCCCTTTCAGGGTGGGAATCCTCACATCTAAGAAGTCTCTTTCTTGGCCAAGCCCTGAGGTAGTCTCCAATTTTCTCTCATTTTCCTCCAGATTTCACAGAATTTGGTAGGTTTGCTTCACAGTTTGTGGCTTTTTCCTTGTTTTTTGTAAGATGAAGTGCTTTTCCCCTCCTTTTTTTTTTTTTTTTTACTTATTTTCAGCGGGTATCTAGGAAGGGAGGGGAACTAAAAATGCAAAAGGTGCTGCCACGTGTAACCAGAATTCCCAAAGATCTTTTTAAACCCAAATCCCTTTACTGAGCTCTCATCCTTCTGTGTTGTGCGTACTACAAATTGCTTCAACGCCTGCTGTGGGCTACAGAGGGGAGGGGGGTGGGGAATGGGATAGACCGGTGATGGGTAGTAAGGAGGGCACATATTGCATGGTGCACTGGGTGTTATACACAACTAATGAATCATCGAGCCTTACATCAGAAACCGGGGATGTACTGTATGGTGACTAACATAATATAATAAAAAATCATTATTAAAAAAAAAAAAAAGCCTGCTGTGGACTAAGGAGAGGATTACATATGTAAATTTTTAAATGCCACCTTCTTCCCCTTGCCCGTCTCTAAACTTTGATGTCTGTTCATCTCTTTGGAAGTATCTTCATTTTTTTACTTTCTTTTCTGTCATTTCTCTCAGCCAACCCAGTAACTCTTCGATTCTCTAACAGAGGTCAAAGAGATACTCTTTGAGGCCTCTCCTCTTTTTCCCTTTAACCAGGAGAGCAAATGGTACTCGTCAGAGGCATAATTAGTTCTCTTCCCTCATGGCCAAGTCTTGTGCCCTGAATCTCTAAACAAACCTCCAGAGTGATGCGGTTCCCCCTCAAAACTCTCCCAACCACTGCCATGGAAACCGCCTCTTCCTGGTCTTGACTGAAAGGGTTTCTGGGAGAACCACTCTGGGGCACCCCCACACCATGCCCCTTCTGTGCAGATCTGCTATATATTACAGAGGTGAACCCCTAGTCAGCAGAAGAGCCCCCTCACTCCTTCCACCCACATCCCCTGTGGGGCCGCTGAACAGCAGAAGCATGGCAAAAGCAGCCTGCTCACCAGAGTTCCCACCTGCTTCCTACACCTGTTTTCCTGGATTCCTGATCCAAGGGGAAAGAAAAGATGATTCAACCTTCCATATATGTTTATCCTGCTGGTGGAATGTCATTAAATATGGAAAATCATGCAAGTAGAGTTCCAAAGAAATGGATCACTGGATTGACAATTCCCCTGGATTCATTGTGTTCACAGCTAGGAAATTGGGTTCCCCAAAAATATACTTTCAGGATCCTTCCAGAGCAATAGGAGCAAGGGTGAAGTCCTGACTTCTCACTGGCATGAACAAAACAACAGTTGTAGGAGCCCAGATAGAAGACCAATAACCTCTACTAGGACTGTCATTGATTGTATTCAATTGCTGTATTCACAGCAATGGTGAGGGGCGCCATTTACACCTTGTCTCAATTAATCACACAAGCAATGACCTCTATTTGATGCAGAAAGATGTTGAGGATTCTGGTAGAAAATGAAAAGTACCATGGGAGTATTTTTACAGTGATTACACTGTTGATGATTACTTCTTAAGTCAAAATGTTTCAATGTTTGGCTTTGAATAAATCTTCCAAGAAGGTACAAATTGGGAAGTAAGGGCTGACCTTGAATTTATGTCTTTAAGCACTTTGAGGTTAGAAACCAGTCTCTCTGGAGGTGCTTCTGAGTATGAGAATAGAGATTGTGTCTCTCCCAGGCCAACACGCCCTCTTCCCACGGTCAGCGTTGACATGGGAGTGGCAGCCACACAAATGGAAATACCCAAATGTATCACGGAGGTTCTGTTTTTGTTACTGTGACTGGGAATATGACCAAATAGAACTTCCCAACTCTAGCAAAGATCGCGGGACTTTTGAAAGAGAATCTTACAGATTCTGATCCCTGCATCTCAAAAAGACAACAGGCAAAGTGCTTTACTCAGTTTACTTCTTTGAACAATGTAAGGGAAAATAGTCAGCATTATAACCAAGAAATTTCCACCCTGATGTTTTCATAACCCCTCTAATATTGAAAACACAAAGGGAAAAATAGTACAGAAATGTAGCCCCAAGGTAGATGCCTGCAGTCTGAAAGGAGTGTTCTGAGAGACTCCAGCCCAAGTGAAGAAGGCACGGAGGCCTGGGCGCCGACATGGGAAAGCACCAGGGAAAAGCAGAGATGCTCCACTCACTAGGGATGCAAGGAAGGGCATATTTATTTATTCTGCACATTAAATTAGATCTATTTCATAGCCCCTTCCATCAAAAGCAGAAGGTCCAGGATCTTATCCTCATGGCTCCCTCCCTTCCCGTAGATTATAGGAAAACCCCAAGGGCTTATACATTTAGACACTCTCATTGAACAGGGAAGACTCCCCTAAGCTCTCTTGCATGGACGCTGGAACTAATCCCCTACCACCTGTCCAGTGTCCCCCACCATCCATCTAGTGTTCCCCACCATCCATCCAGGGTCCCTTACCATTCATCCATTGTCTCCCACCATCTGCCCAGTGTCCCCCACCATCCACCCAGTGTCCCCCACCATCCACCCAGGGTCTCCCACCATCCATCCAGTATTCCCCATCATCCGTACCAGGTATCCCACCATCTGTCTAGTGCTGTTATTTCCTGCAGAAAAGTCTTACTTGCCCAGTGCCCTGGAGGCCAAAATGGCCCTTCAAAAGGAGGTCATGATGGTTCAGACATCCATCCAGGTTGTGAAAAGTTGTGGAATCTGCAAGCCCTTCTGAGGAATCCACCAGGGGTCAGGCTACTTACCTCTTCAACCCCACTAAACTTTGGGGGTAGTCTACTCTTTCCTCCTATAGGTGTTTGTGAGTTCATCAAAAAAGGCCCAGACCTCAGAAAAAGCCCAGCCCAGGTGACACCATGTGATTTATGTAGCTGTTTAGGGGGTTTGGGTTTTTTTTTAAACTGGGCATTTTACAGAGTGCCTGGTATATGCCAGGCATTATTCATATGCTGTTCAAGTCTCACGATGCTTTGCAATAGATAGAGATTCTAAGCAGCTTACCCAAGGTCACTTAGCTGGAGCTGAGATTCAGATTCAAATAAGATTCCCTGTTGTACAGATCTGAAATAGCACATTCTGGCTTCATTGTTGCTAACGTTTGGGAACCCCAGAATCATAGAGTCAAAGAGGCGACCTTCATCAGGACCTCCTGCTAACATTTCAGTCCCCTTCCACAGAGCAGAGAAGTGGAAGCTTTCATCATTGGAAGGTCCTCTACAGCACAGATAAAAATCTACCTTCGCTCGGTTTCTTCTAAGTCTCCTGGCTGTAGCCTCCAGGGCCACACACTGCCAACCCAATCCCTTCTTCTTCTTGATAGCATTTCAGAGCTTGGACAGAAGCTCTCCTGTCGTCTGTCTTTCTTTTGCAGCCTAGTCTCCCCCAGATTCGTCAACTCTTTCATCTATGGCTGATTTCAACCCTTGCCTTTTATTTCTGGTGTGCAGCTGGGTGGGTGAGGGAGTCATGAAAGTAGTACCACAGTTGTCAGTGACATTACTGGGCATTTGTGTTGATCTTCACCCTACTCTTTGGTAGACTCTACCAGGTGCCAGAAACATCTGAACACAACTCATAGGTGATTTAGGAAATCCTTGAAAAACCCACCTACTGGGTAACAAGATGTTTACCTGTAATTACCTCAGAGCAAAGGTTAAGCACTTTGGAATATTGAAGACATTTTAAAAGATTATTTTCAAAATTTGCAAGAGGGGAAAATACGAGAACATCTGTTCTTTAAAATCATATAAAATATTCATGTACAAATAACTTAAAAATACTGAGTAGCAGATCTATTTGGAGTTATTTGGGTCTGTGAGTTCAGAAAGTCTCCGCTGGGAAGAGAGAATTTTCCCTAAGAGTTCCTTCCTCAATCTTTTTATCTTACAATTTTCTTTATAATACTACACCTTTCCTCAGGGATTATTGCCATGATATTTAAATAGGGGTTTTTTTTATAATAAGGGTTTTTAAAAATAGAGCTTTCTTGGCAAGTGAGAGAAGTTCTTTTGGAACTGCTCTAGTCTCTGAGATAAACATTATGTAAAGGAGTGTTTATGCCGTGAACCCAGAGAGTCACCTGCAGCACTATCATGCCCTCTACAGAGCAGCTCCACATCTATGAATTTCGTTCCAGCATCGAATGCAGGAGGCCCCTGGTTCTTGGACATTTTGGGTCATTTCTAATGCCTGTGTTACTCTCCATTTAAGGACTCTTGTTAGAGTTTGCTAATCTTGACATAATCTTGGTGACTTTTTGGTAATGTCAGAACAGAATTCTCTTAGATAGTAAAGGATCTCCAGCTCTTTTTTATGTGCAATTCTATTTGACAGTGTTTGGACTGGATTCTACTGAAAGTTGAACTATGGAGCTGACTCGCTTTATAAAATTTCTGATGCCCAAATAAGATTGCCAGGTTTAGAAAACAAAAATGCCAGTTAAATGTAAATTCAGATAAACAATAAATCTTTAATAAATATGTCTCAAATACTATATTTCATCTGGCATTCCTATGCTCAAACCCACTGTCAAATGGCTTATATTAATTTTCCCTAATGAACTGTAGGAATATTTCCATTGTGTGATAGAATAAAAACTGTGTCTATTTTTTTTTTAAAGATTTTATTTGTTTGACAAAGAGACAGCCAGCGAGAGAGGGAACACAAGCAGGGCAGGTGGGAGAGGAAGAAGCAGGCTCCCAGCAGAGGAGCCCGATGTGGGGCTCGATCCCACAACACCGGGATCACGCCCTGAGCCGAAGGCAGACGCCTAACGACTGAGCCACCCGGGTGCCCCAAAACTGTGTCTATTTTTAAAATCTTTATTTAATACATAACAAATCCTTTCTTGAAAAAAAAAGGAGCATTGCCAATTGAGGCATATGGCTAGTCTCACCCAATGTATGTGCTTTGCACGGAATTGGAATCTGGGCCTCTACTCATTTGTTAAGAGCTGATAATTGGGGGAAACTACAAATGAGCCGAAAACAAAACAAAACAAAAATGATAAAAGTGGAAGGAAATGCTCTCAGCACTCAAAGAATGGTGAAGAGGTCAGAGATCTTGTGTCTTACCATCATTTCCCCCACATCTAGCACTGTGTCCAATACACAATAAATACTTGTATAATAACGTATAGATGAATGAATGAATGTCATGCTCACGACCTCTTTCTCAAGCCACTGCTACAACATACCCGGAGACCTCTCAGATCTCAGAATTGTATTAGTGTCTAAAATAAAAGACTAAGCTTTAAAATGAGTGGCTGTGTGAGTGAATGAGTTTTGACAAGAAACAAATTTATCTTCCCTAAATGAGACTCTGCT
Source organism: Ursus americanus (assembly GCF_024610735.1). NCBI lineage: Eukaryota > Metazoa > Chordata > Mammalia > Carnivora > Ursidae > Ursus > Ursus americanus. The sequence continues at coordinate 31,027,982 of NC_142144.1, forward strand.
TCTTACCTGAGATGAAATTGATAAAATAGACTGAAGTTTGAATGAGAAGCCATATAACTGTTTCCAGCAGAAGGAACACTACTTATGATGAAATAGTTTCGGAAACATTGTCCACCACCACCCTGACCACTGAATTCCCTATTGAAGAAGGACACTCTGTGCCGAAATGTCGAAGTGCATGGTAAAAGGCCAGGGATCAGTGACTCTTAATGGAACAAATGAAACAAAGTGGAGGGACATGGGATGGGATGGGATGAGATGGAATGGGACAGACAGAATGGAACTGGGACACCTGTATTGGATAATGATAAAAATGTCAAATAGCCAAGATTTTATTTATGTTCATATGACAGCTTAAAGGTATTATGTGTCTTTCTTCTCTCAAACATAAGAATTTTTGAAGAAAGGGTTACTGGTAGTTTTGAGCTATCTACTGAAGTACTGATCAGAAATTTTGCCTCAAGTAATTGGGCATCAGGGTGGATGCTATTTAAGTAGCTAAATGGAGATTCATGTAACGTTCTTGCGTAAAGCCTGTGAAGCCAAAGACATTTAAGTTTCAATCACGTCAACTGAGCATGCAGCAAAGCTGGTTTCTCTCGTACTATTCTTTGATCCTTGAATTTGTGATCACTCAGAGAATTTGACCTATACCTGGTCAATTTCATAAAAGAAAACACTAGCCAGAAAAATTCAAGTAAGCAATATACATGTCCTTCTGTAAGAGAAAGATTATTTCCATATAAAAGAACCATAATCCTTTTCTCCATGATTCAGATAAATTTTTTGTTTTTATCATATAAATGCACATTTTCATAGACTTTTATTGTTTTATTTATCCCAGTTCACTTTGCAACTTCATCAAAAAAAATTCAATGTGGATATTTTATTTTCCAAAGTTGATTGAAGCAAATATGGACAGTAAATGGTCTCCAATTCTCTATATTAAATTTTAAGGATGTATTTTCTGTGCTGCGCTGAGCAGAAAACAGCTATTATGGAAAGCCGTTTAAAGAAACAAACAAGCTTTTGTAATCTGTTCTTCAGCAATACACATAGAGTTGCCTTCGTAAAATGAGCCTCTGTATTTTTTATTTGATTTGAAATTTTATTTGAAAATAAGAAATACAAATTTTTTGCTTAAAGAAGTATGTTGAGCAGGTCAATCTGATCAACATAAAGAACTGAATTGTATTTGGCTTGGAATGAGTATTGTATTGGAAATGTATTACCATCCATCTTTATCCAAAAAGTACATGAGGTAATATAATCCAAAACACATATGCACGTGTAATTAAAAATATTGAGATGGGACAACCTTTTAGATATTTGAAGTCAACTGACATATTCTCCTGAGGTTTTCGGTTGTGTTGGCTTTGGGTTTTTTGTTTGTTTGCTTTTTCAACCATCCCCCACACATTGTGGTGTCAGCACCTGTTATTGACTGAATGTTTGTGTCCCACGAAAATTCATATGTTGAAATTCTAACCTCTACCCTGATGGTATTTGGAGGTGTGGTCTAGGAGGTGATTACGTCATGAGGGTGGAGGCTCATGAATGGGATTACTCTCTAATAAAAGAGACCCCAGAGAGCTCCCTTCCCCCTTTCACCATGTGAGAAGACGGCCATGTAAGAAGCAGGAAACTGGTCTTCACCAGACGCCAAATCTGCCAGGCTCTTGATCTTGGACTTCCCAGCTGCCAGAACTGTGAGAAATAAATATTTGTTGTTTAAGCCACCCAATCAATGGTATTTGTGTGATAGCAGCCTGAACAGACTATTACAGCACCCATCTACTCTTTGTCTGTACCCGAACATGCTCAGGATTATAAAAGACCCACTTAAAGTCTGAACCCAAAATCTGGCCACAAAGCAATGGAAAACCAGTAGATCATCTTCCTTGTTCTGGACACCATACGCCTCCACGTCACCTATTTATGTTGGCATTCCAAAACAACTGTTGAAAAGATTTATTTTCTATTTTATTTTGTCATTGCTTATTATTGAATGAAAATGAAAGTTAACATGCCAACACAACATTTTAAAGCATTTTAATGTGTTTTGCTTTTTCCCACATCCTTGTACATCAGATTTGTCCTTTTCAACCGGAAGGCCATTTCCTTGAGGTGAATAAGGATTGTTAAAGCTGGAATGCGAAGAGAAAAGATGTTAGTTTAACCTTTAAATTCCAAATTAGGATCTTAAAACTGTGAGAATCAGGAATATTATTTTTCAAAAGCAAAGTTTTGGGTGGAGAAGAAAAATGTATGGGTTCAAAAGAGCCAAAACTTAGATTGCCCAGTTTTTGTGTTGGTTGTGGTGGTGTTGGTGGTGGTGGTAGTGTTGTTGGTGTTGGTGTTGGTGTTGGTGGTGGTGGTGGTGGTGGTGGTGGTGTTGGTGGTGGTGGTGGTGGTGGTGGTGGTGTTGGTGGTGGTGGTGGTTGTGGTGGTGGTGGTGTTGTTGTTGTTGGTGGTGGTGTTGGTGTTGTTGTTGTTGGTGGTGGTGGCGGTGTTGGTGGTGGTGGTGGTAGTGGTGTTGGTGGTGGTGGTGGTGGTGGTGGTGTTAGAGGTCTCAGGTTTTACTGTCCACCATGATTAGGTAGAATGCAGGACATGAGTAAGAATCGGAAAGAACATGGCCCTTCTGGGCAGCTCTGAGTCCCTTGTTTGAGCTCAGGGAAACATGGTCCTTTCCTCCAAAGGACATGCAGGCATGGAGAGCTGGAAGGGGAAGTGCACTGCTTCCTCTGGTCCTCTCTGCCTCAACAAACCACTCCTTCACATCTACTCTACTATAGTGGACCCGTGGGGCCCAAAATACATGCAGGGCTGTTTTCTCCCAGTGTCCCTGACCATGACTACAGCATCCTTCCCCACCCCATGTTCTGGGGTGACAGACTTATCTAGGCTCTCTGTCAGACCTGATTTGTAATTAAATAATAGTAATTAGCTAATTTAAGTATGTATGTATCTTTTAAATGCACAAAGCATAAGCATACAGTTGGATGGATTTTCACATCTACACAGGTCAGGAAACAAACCATGACTAGCACCCCAGAACCCCTTCTCGTGCCCTCCCAGTCATTAATGCCCTCTTCCCAAAGGCAACCTCTCTTCTGCCCTCTATCACCATAGTTTCGTTTTGCCTTCTTTTTGCCATTTAAGTGGTTTACGGGTTTTGGCGACTACAAACAATGCTGCTGTGAACATTCCTGATCGTGTTTTCCGACGCCCACGTGTACACATTTCCATTGGATTTACACCTAAGAGGGAGACTGCCACTGGGTCACAAGTCGTGTGTATGTTCAGCTTTAGTAATTGCTGATAAGCAGTTTTCCAAAGTGATTGTATTTGCTTGCACCCTCAGAAATGATAGTTTTTGCAGGTCAAAGCTGAATATTAGTAATTTCAATGCCTCAACCTCCAGTTTACACCTCTACCAGCCATGTGTGAGAGTTCCAGTTGCTTCACATCCTCCCCCACGTGGGATATTATCAGTGTTTTAGATTTAGCCATTCTAGTGAGTGTGTAGTGTTATCTCTCTTTAATTTTCATTTCCACTTTCATGATGACTAATGATCCTGGGCCCTTTTTCATATTCTTATTGGGCCATTTGCATATCTTCTCTTTCGAAGTTCGGTTCAAGGTTTCTTGCACTTCTAAAACATTGGATTTTCTCTTTTTCTGATTGCCTGTGCCTGTTGCTTTTATATTATGGACACAAGTTTCTTGTCAATACATATATTGCAAATGTCTTCTCCCATTTGGTGGTTTGCTTTTCACTTTCTTAATAGTATATTTGTTGAACAGAAGTTCTTAGTTTTCATATAGTCCAATTTTCTAAAGTTTTCTTTTTTGTTTATTGCTGCTTCCACCCTAATATTTAAGAACTCTGGGTGGCTCAATCAGTTAAGTGTCTGCCTTTGGCTCAGATCATGATCCCAGGATCCTGGGATCGAGCCCCGCATCGGGATCCCTACTCAGCAGGGAGTCTGTTTCTCCCTTTGCCCCTTCCCCCACTCGTGCTCTTTCTCGCTCTCGCTCTCTCTCAAATAAATGAATAAAATCGTTTTTTTAAAAAAGAACTCTTTTTCTACTCCAAAGTCATTAATATAATCTTCTATGTCATACTTCTAGAAGCCTTATAATTTTAACTGTCACATTTGCAGCTATAATCCACTTGGAGGTGATTTTTGCATAAGGTATGAAGTGGGTGACAAGATTCAAATTTCTTCCATATGAATATCCTATTGAGCCAGAGCCATTTATTGAAGATAATTTTTTTCTTATTGTACCCTGTGTGTCCCCTTTGTCATCAGTCAGGTGACTGGACAAGTGTTGGTCTGTATCTGGATTTTCTATTCTATACCACTGGTTTGTTTATATATCTTTTACCAATATTACACTCTTGTAATTGCTATAGCTTTAGCTGGAAATGTAAATCTTTCAATTTCATTCTTCAAGATTGCCTTAGGTATTCTTAGGTATTTTCTGAGCTCTGTGTCACTGTATAAATTTTGGAAGCAGCTTGTTAATTTCCATACACACACACATCTGCTGACATTTTGATTAGGCTTATAATAATCTATAAACTAATTTGGGGAGAAGTGATAATATTGAGTCTCCTAATCCATGATTGTGGAATAGGCTTCCACTAGCCTTGTTCCTCTGATGAAGCAGCAAACGCTTCAAGAGAAAAAGTGATGCAGAATGGCAGCCTAGTCTCAATGAGTCTTCCTTCTTTCAAGGATCTTGACACTTTAAATCCTGGTTTCTTGGTAGCTCATCAACAACTTTAAACAGATATTTTCCCCTAGTTTTTCTTGGATGGGGATTGTTCTGCTACAAGCTTGTCCATCAAAGTGGAAGTGAGCATAAGATGGGAAGTAGAAGTGGCATAAAGCGAGTCAGCTATCCAACAAAGTTGAGTTCAAATCCAGGTTTTGGTACTTAACTGTATTTGGGATCCTAACAAGCCTGAGTTTCCTTTAAAAACATCAGATTAAAGATAGAGGCAGGAGATGACAGGGTGTATTCAGGGAATACCCGGAAGAAGGATACAGGAAGAGGGGCACCTGGGTGGCTCAGTCGGTTGAGTGTGTGACCCTTGATTTCAGCTCAGGTCATGATCTCACAGTTGTGGGATCGAGCCCCGTGTCTGGCTCTGTGCTCAGCATGGAGTCTGTTGGAGATTCCTTCCCTCACTCTGCCACCCATCCTCCCAAATAAATAAATAAAATCTTAAAAAAAAAATAAAAGAAGGATGCAGGAAGAGAAGACTGAACATGCAGGGAGAGGACCGTGTGATATTGGCAGTTACTCTGTGTGCTCACCATGCACCAAGCACTGTGCTGTCACACACGATGGTCCTCATGTCACGGATGAGTCAACTGAGGATTAAAGAGTAACTTTTCCCAGTTCTCACAACTAGCACCCATCCGTGATGGAGCCTGGATTTCAATCCAGGCAGCCTGATTCAGGACATCTGCTCTTAGCCAGAGACAAGCAGTGAACCTCGGAGTTTAAACTTTCTTCTGCATTCACTGGAGAGCTTTCAGATATCAGATGGAAAGGTGAATAAATCTCTCAACATAGATATTTTTTTATTTATTTTTTTTCAAGATTTTTTAAATTTATTTGTCAGGGAGAGAGAACATAAGCAGGGGGAACAGCAGAGGGAGAAGCAGTCTCCCCGCTGAGCAAGGAGCCCGATGCAGGACTCGATCTCAGGACCCCAGGATCATGACCCAAGCTGAAGGCAGACACTTAACCAACTGAGCCACCCAGGCATCCCGCTCAACATAGATTTTAGATGAATCTCTCAGCATAGATTTTATATTGAGATTTCTATGTCATTGTCTTGTAGTCTTTAAAACAAACACAAAAAATAATAAAATGACTGCAATTTATTAAGTCATGTATCTCAAGAGACCACATCCAACTTGATGCAAATGCTACCCATTTTCTTGGTTTTATATTTCTGTCTTGAATTCCTGGATTCATCATTCCTACAGAACCAAAGTACCTCTTAGGAAAGGGGTACATGTAAAAAAAAAAAAAAAAAACAGAAAAAGAAATGGGTGCATGTGCCATCTCTGCTTTCTATATAACTATGTTCCTTTCTGACCTATTTCCTCATGTTGGAGATTGCTGTTCTTATTGGCTATACTGTTTTCATGTTTATTATTATTACTTTTTAATTACTTTAAAAAAAATTTCTCAATAGTATCATCTTGTCGATACTTCCATGCATGTCTTCTGCTGGCATGGGGGATTTGAGATGCTATCGTTATTTTTAATAAATTATTTTAATTTCTCTGGTTGTGAAAATAGTGTGCATTTTTTAGTTTATTTTTATGTGAACATCATCTTTTTTGAGATTAATTCTTAATCTATTATTAGCTTTTTCTTTTTCCTTGTTGTCATCTTATCCCATTTGTTCTTTTCATTAAAACTTCGTCGTTGTCTGCCTTTTGGCAGAGACATTCTAGTTTTGCATATTCTAAGTAGGTGATATTATCTAGTGTTGTTTCTTACATACTTAAATAGTGCATAAATTTATCACCTCTAAGCAACTGGGCCAGTATTGTTGTCTTCTTATATTTTAGACTCCTACTGTCTTAGTGTCTTAGTCAGTTCAGGCTACTGCAAGAAATTACCACAGTCCCGGGGGGCTTAAACAACATTTACTGCTCACAGTTCTTGAGGCTAGGAAGTCCGAGACCAAGGTGCTGGCAGATCTGGTATCTGGTGAGGACCCACTTCCTGGTTTGTAGATGGCTGTGTTCTCCTTGTATCCTCACCTGGCAGAGAGCAGAGCGAGAAGCAAGCTGGGTCCCATCTCTTCTTATAAGAGCACTCTTCCCATCCATGAGGGTAGAACCTCTCCCAATACTACCACTCTGGGGGTTAGGATTTCAACGTATGCGGGGGGGGGGGCACACAAACATTCAGTCCATAACGCTTGGGCTTGCTGTTGAGATCGTCTCCGGACTTGCGAACGTGACTTGACCGGATGCTACTTCAGCGGCTGGCTTCTCGAGATATTCACCAGGCCTGTGAATTTAACGGCTTGGCTGCCTATTGGGTGTATTATTAAAGTGATTTTTTTAATCAGATGATAGCGAGGAGTCCCAACATGATTTCATGCATCCTAAAACTATAGCAATAATAATAACAGCAATAATAATAAACTCGAGTATTTATTATATGCCTGGCCCTGTGCCAAATGCTCTGCATTCATCATCTCATTCAATCCTCCTAAAATAACTATCACTAACCCCTTTACCACAGGACAACCCCACCCCAGACAGTAAGGGACAGAGTGCGATTCAAACTCAGGTCTTTCCAACTCCAAAGTCTGTGTGCTCTGCTCTATCTGATGTTAGCATCATGGGACCCAGGCTGCTTTTCAATAACGCTGACAGTTCGAACTCGCCCTCTCTGATCTTTGACTTCATTAGTGGCTTTCTGTTTATTCTATCTTGCCATATAAATCTTTCGGCATTTCTTGCAAGCATATAAAATAAAAAAACCTAGTGGGAATTTTATGGCAAGAATTGGGATAAAAATTCGGAGTTACAAGTCACATCGTTATTCAAATTATATTTTAAAGCCCACACCATGGGTTGACTTCCTCGGGCTTCAAATCACTTCTGAAATTTTTCTGTTTAAGCCCTTGGCACTTCCTTTCAATGTTCCCCTGTGCTGCTCGCTCGGCATGTAGGCGCCCAGACATTCGGTTAACCGCAGAAAGAAAAGTTTATCGTCATTGTTTTACGAACCTTGTGTGGCACCTTCTGGAAGCAAAACAGAACAGGACAGCCCCCCTCCCCCCGCGCCCTGGCGTAGCGCATGCGCCGCAGCCGCGGACTTGCACCTGCAGGGAGCGCACACAGAAGCCCCGCGGAGAGAAGCCAGGGCTGGAGGGGCTGGAGGACTGCGCGGAGGAGGTCTCCCAGGCAGAAGGCAGGCCGCGTCTGCGCACATGCCTTAGCCGCCCCTCTAGCCCGCGGCCAGCCCGCGCCTGGGCTCTTGCACAGAGAAGCCTCTTCCGGTCCCTTTTCGTCGCCTGGCTCCTCCTGTCATCTCTGAATCCCGTCCTTCTAGTAGGTCATCCTCCCAGCCCGTCAATGGGATTATGAATTTCTGTAATCCAGTATTTCAGACAGGACTCCCACTTTTGTTTCATCTTCAAAACTGTGAAACACATTTTCAACATTTTCACAGGGATTTTACTTAGAACCTTCAATAGGTCCAAAGATGGAGTTTAGAAGCATAGAAAAATCCTCCCTACAGGTTTATCCTGAGTAATTAACAGGTTATGGATTTATTTATGCTTAAAAAAAAACTGCACGAGAATGCACTGCTTTCCTATGTCACAGTCCCTCGGGTGTCTCTCCTTTGGGGGCCTCTTGAGGTGACTGTGAAGCAATATTTAGGCATTTCTGGGTCTTCTTGGCATGAGACCATCTGCTAGCCAAAATGTTGCTCCTATTTTAATACCCCCCCTCTTCTGGCGCTTAGCATAGCTAGAAACAGCCTTTGTATTCTTTTTTCTCCTCGTTTTTGCAAATCTCAAATTAAGTAGGGTTTTATCCTCCACGACTCATCCTCCTAAGTCTCTGTCATTTCTTATTTTCAGCTCTGTTTCAGAGCTTCTGCTTCCATCCGTGTCCCAAAACTTTTTATACTGTGTGTTCATCAGAGAGACCCCAGGGCAGTTATATTGATTTCTTTAGATGTTATAAGAGGAGTTCAGCAAAAAGAGTCACTATCTACTGATCTTTAGCCTTTGTTTCTTGGGTCTCTCCCTTCACCCCTTCTCTCTGTCTCTGTCTCTCTCTTTCTCACCAACTCTGTGGGACCACTGTTACCACCCTCACTCCCGGTACTCCTGGATCTTCCAGCTGAAGGCTAAAGCATTTCTTTCCCCTTAACGGAAGAGAGATGCTAGCCTTCTCTCAACTCCTTCAACCCACCAGGCTCCTTCCTGCCTCAGGACCTTTGCACATTCTGCCTCTGCCTGGAACATTCTGCCCCTCATCTCCACACACTCATTTCCCACAGTGCAGCCTGGCTCCTCCTCTGACTCCTCTCTTCTCCCATCGTTCAGGTCTCTGCTTTCACACCACTTCCTCAGACGGGCTTTTCTGACTAGAGCTCCCCTCCTCGGGTGGAAATTACATGTTCTAGGGCATTCTCTAGCATATCACCCTGCTCTTCTCCTTCAGACCATCTATCACATTGCCAATTATATGCATAGTTGTGTTTGTTTCTCTCATACCCTGCTCTCCACTCTGCCTCTGAGCCCCAGGAAGGCAGGGACGTGTTTGTCATTGTAACTACACACCCAACCCAAGGCGTGAGAAAGCACACAATCAATGTTTAACTGAATGAGTGAATGAACCACCAAATGCCAAATATTTTAGGAGCATCTTCCTAGAAGGTGGGAGAAAACAACAAATTTGAAACTGCAGTACTGGGAGAATTTAGAGAATTCTCTATCTTAATTTTACTGACCATTTGAGCCTCATCAGCTTCCCTGGGTGGTCACGTGGAAGAAGCCAGTGCCGGGGTAACCCACCATCCCAGTTTGCTCGGGCCATCTTGGTTTGAGCATGCCAAGTGCGACATCTCAGGAAACTTTCCTGTCCCAGCCAACCCGGGATGGTGGGTGACCCCACCTAGCACAGTCCTTGTCTTAACGTCACCTGGAATAAGAGAATAACAAGTTTTTCTGAGCTCTGAACGGTTTTTTTTTTTCAGCACCAAGATTGATTAATTTTTGTGGACTTTCTAATTGTGTGAAAATCTCTTTAAATGCGACGACGCATTTTGGCTGGAAACCAGCCTGGGGCTGGGTTTTTCTTTGGGTTGGTGCATTACCAGGGTGTATAGATTCAGGAACCACACATTTTGCTTTCTCCCGGAGTGGCTGTTGCTAACTATGGCATATTTTGATTATACTGAGCTGTACAGGGTGACATTTTTCTTCTTCCATATGTTAAGATCTTTTCTTTCCACGCGGACTTCAGGAATTTTCGGCCACTAATTATCTGGGGTTTCTTTTTGCAGATGTTCTTAAGTTGTTTCTACTGTCGCTCTTTGGGAACCGTATTACAAGAATTTTTCTTTGTGTTCTTCCTATTTCCTCTTTCACCTCCTTCGAGTTTACCTATACCTTGGGGAACATCCATCCTCTGCCAGTCCTCAAGGCTCTCTCTGGTGTTAAAGCCCAGCTTATGGAATTTCTTGGCTCTGGCTGTCTTTACCCTCTTTTCTGTGAACCTAATTTTTCTTCCTGTTGGCTGGTAATCATTTCCAGTTTGCTGGTTATTGTTTCTAATGTCCTTTTTATAATTCCTTGAAGCTTGGGACTATAAAAAGGGGTTGATCCAAAATCTCCCTGTTTCTAAATTTCTGAGACACGCTTTGTGAACCATTTCTTTTCTCTAGCCTTCCTGTCCGCTTCCATTTTATTCCATCTTATCACAGTAATTACTAATAATACCATCTGGAGGTGTCTTCTTTCATTTAGTCACCTTTTTTTTTTCTTTCCTGAATTAATTTATTAACTAGTCTACTATTTTCTTTCTTTAGGGGTTGGCCTGCCTTGTAACTCAGCGGCCCTCATGACTCCTCCTCTGCTTTGAATTTTAATAGCGTTCTATTTTTGGAAAGGAAAAAAACCCCGATGAATGTGAATGCAGAGGTTTGTAATTCATTCTAACCATATCTTTCCATTTTTGCCATAGAGAGCTGATTACTGAGGCTGAGTCCGTGGCAATACCACCATCCAGCAGGTGCTGTGTTCTCTAGATTTTAGACAAGGGGGTTCAGGAGCATCCTCACCCTTGTGAATGCAGACCAATAAAGTGATATGACATGTTATGATATGATATATGACATGATATGATACGATACAATACTGAGTCTATCCAGGACTTGGAAGAAAAAAATTCTATGGGTAATTATCTGAAAATCAGTAAATAAGAGCTACATGTGATAAGGTGTAAAAGAGAAGCACTTGGCTCCCCGAAGGACCGTCTCCAGCTCACAAATACTCAAATCACTTTGTAAATCGTAGTAACCAAAATATCCTGCAGGCACAACAGACTCAGAGGTTCGGTGAGGCCACATGATTCTGCCATAAAACATGCCAAACACTATTTTCCTTGACTTCGAGACACAGATACATGCTAGGAAACCTTCGATAACGGAAGCATAGTGGAAGGACACTGCAAGAGCGGCTCTCAGCCTCCCTCCCTCCCCCACCCCTTACCTCCTCTCCCCTACAGTGTCTGCTTTCTTTCCGTCTCTCCTGCTCAACTTTCCTAAGCAGGCACCAGCCGACCCACCCGCCCACCCGTCGGGGCTGGAGGACCAGCATCAGAGGACTTCCTCCGTTAGGCAGCCTTCAGCTCCAGCTGGTCCAATCACAACAGCAGAACTTGTTCTGCTCAAAGCATAAAGCTTCGTAAGCCAGAAAAAATCGCCAAGAGGCTACTTTTCTCGGAAGGGAACTACATAACTGGCACCTTGGAAGCTGGGGAAGGAAAAATAAGAGTATGAACAGCTGATAAAACAAACAAGCGAAATGGAAGTTCTGACCAAGTTAGTGAGAAAGGAGGTAGAAGAGGCCGTCCGAGTTTTTCCTATGACACTTACTGCCGCCTTTTGCCTCCATGCCTTTTGCTTTGATGCATGAGGTTGAATTAGAAAGTCGATATTTGACTATGTTTCCTGTATGCAAATGGCTATTTCGTTGGCTTTGATTTATGACCTATTACGTGAAATATCATTGGCTTCTTTTGCCATCTTTTTGTACCCAAATCTTACTTATCCTCCAAGGCCCAGTCCAAATGCCAGGCCATCACGAACCTCCCTCGAGACCCCAGCCAATCACGCTCCCCTCTCGACTGTCTGCGTGCTAATTTACCACAACCCTAATCACTGCCCACGCCGTATTGTAGTCTTCTCCTACATGGCTACTCTCAACTCCTAACCGTGAACTTCATTTACAGACCCTCTTCCCACTTCCCCAGTATCTGCTGGCCCCCACTCTAGAACTAAGTAGGACCTTACGGCAGGCAGAATTAATAATTCATAGGTTACCTCACTTGGCAAAAGAGAATTGAGGTTTCAGATACAATTCAGGCTCTGATCAGCTGGCCTGCAGATAGGAAGATTATCCTGGTGGGCCCCGTCTAATTACATGAGTGCTTAAAAGTAGAAGAGGCAGAAGAGAGGGTAGGAGTGATGCAATGTGACTCAACCTTCCATTGCTGGCCTTGAAAATGGAGCAGAGGGCTACAAGCCGAGAAACGCAGGCAGCCCCTCGACACCGGAAAAGGCAAGGAAAGAGATTCTCCCCTGGAGAGTCCAGAAAGAACACACTCCTGCCAACACCGTGACCCAATGAGACCTGTGTCTGACTCTTGACCTGCAGCAACATAAAACAGTACACAGGTGTTGTTCGAGCCACTCCATTTGTAGCGATTTCTTACCAAGGCCACGGAAAACAAAAACGAACTCAACAAACATTTCATGAACCGATTATAGTCATTTTTAATCATTTTTTTATTTCTAAACCAAAATTAAATCAACTCAAATTTCACAGGATCTCACATTTAGAAGACTTTTCTTTCTTTATGGAGATGAGCAGAAATATTAATCTTCTCTCTTTTCATTAAAACACGCATTCAGGGGCCCTGGGGTGACTCAGTCGTTAAGCGTCTGCCTTCGGCTCAGGGCGTGATCCCGGGGTCCTGGGATCGAGCCCCGCATCGGGCTCCCGGCTTGGTGGGGAGCCTGCTTCTCCCTCTCCCTCTGCCTATCGTTCCCCTTGCTTGTTCTCTCTCTCTATCTCTGTCAAATAAATAAAATCTTTAATAAAAAAATAAAATAAAAATAAAACACACATTCAAAACAATATATATTTTTTAAATGTTTAAGCAAGGAGGAAGGTCCTTTATGACCTCACCAAGATGCAGCTGCTTTCATTCTCTCTTCCTCTCTACCCCCGATCATAGGCCCATAGGATTTACACTGAAATCACAGCCGTCACAGCAGAAACAGGACTGCATGCTCTTTTACGTTTGGTACTTTATAATAAATCCATCTCGTCGTTCAGTGTGGTCCTCGTCACTGCGATTATAATCATTACCTTGTATTCCATTAAGTTGGAGTGCCAGAAGTTCCTTCCATTCCTGTTCGGTCGATCACTGGGTTTTCTCAAGTCGTATTTCCTTACACTCAGAGAAAATACTGGAATTGGTTTTTGTCTTCCTTTAGCCTTTGCTTCTGTTGAGTTGTCTGCACAGCCGACTTCCCCAGTGGAGACAACTGAAAGAAAAGGTCTCAGGGGGGTGGTGTCTCCCGACGGGTATCGCTAAGGAGATCCCAAGAAGGCCGTCAGAAGACGACCAGCTTCACCACTATGCTTGTCAGCGTTTGGGGTTTCTCACAGCTGTGTGTATTGTGACCGCTTCGCCTGCTCGTCAGGGTTTGCGGCCATTCGTTATTTCATTCGTTATATTTTTATGAACAAAATACACTTTTGGCCTTTGTTCACTTACCTATGGAGAGAACGTGATTATTTTCTTGTAAATAACACTTCAGAAAATGTGATTCTTTTTTTTTATATTTATAATGACTTTTTATTATATTATGTTAGTCACCATACAGTACATCCCCGGTTTCCGATGTAAGGCTCGATGATTCATTAGTTGTGTATAACACCCAGTGCACCATGCAATACGTGCCCTCCTTACTAGAAAATGTGATTCTTAACTTTCTGTCAAAAGTACCCACCTGTGTTTGGTCATTTGGTTTGGTTTTTAATTTTCTCTATGAAGGGTTATGTTTGTTTGTTTGTATAATTTTTTAGGAAAACCAAACCAAACCAAAACCCCAACAACGACAAAATGAAACAGCTTATGTGTTATCTGAACTCTATGAAGCAGGCTAGGCAATTCGAAATAAATGGGAACATTTGAAGTGGAGTATTATATGAATAACCTGTGATGCTGGCTTTCAATTTTAATCTGATACCTTATTATATAATTTATAACATTAATAGCCATTTATTATTTTTGGCAAAATTTCTGTAGCTTATTTAATTTTCTTTTCTCTCCCAACAAAGCTATAATTTGAAAATGAGCAAAACCTTAAAATTAAATCAATTCAGGAAAAACCAACCTCTACTCTGTCTTACAACATTTTTTTTCCTGATTATAAAAATAGCGTATGTTTATTTTACAAAAATTTAAAATGATAGAAAGGAATTTAAAAATAAATATATTTCAACTTTGATCTCTCATCATCCAGAAATAACTCCTGTTACCCTGAGGTGCCTCCTCTTTCGGTCTTTTTTGCCACGTGTGTGTGCGGCTGTATAAAATTTTAATAATTTCTTGATTAGACCATTTTGCATCATATTATTTCATGACCTGATTTTTTTTTTTTTTGGTAAGCATTTTCCTGTATCATTAAATACTTTTGAACCAACCATATAATTGACTAACATTATCTCCTTGGGCTAATTAGGCTCTACCTTAGAAGCAGTCCGAACTCCTGAAGGAAGTCTTCACATTCCTGAGTGGAAGGGGGAGTCCAGTTTTTCCGCCCCCCGTCCTGAGATCCAGTTCGCGGAGGCTCCCGGGAGCAGCTGAGAACAGACACAGTCACCTTGCGTGTGAGAACCAGAGCTCTCCCTGTGGCCTCTCTAGATCGCACACCCCCACCCACCTCCTGCAAGTGCTGGCACACTGTGTTCCAAGACACTACTTATTTTTAGAAGATGTTTTCCTCTTGTTTCTGCAGCTGTTTCTAATCACAAGCTTTGGGCACTCCATCCCAAAGAAACTCTGGCAGAGACAAAGGTGTAAAGAAGGAAAGGACAAGACGCTTGTCAGAACCATCTCACACACCATATTTACCGAAGGGGAACTTATCCCCGGAGAACGGCACGTTTATTACTGCACTATGACAAAAGAGCAGAGGATGCATGGCTGGACAGATGAGGTTGGAGCCCCCACACTGCCCCTGAACTGCCGTCTGGGGGACCTGAGGGAAACCCCTTAACTGGACTTTAATCTCCTCCACCGTTCAATAACAAATACACCATTAACTTATGAGGGTTATGTGATTAGGTAAAACTGCTTCGTCAATTGTAAGGACTATTTCTGGACCCTCATTAGACAGGGGGAAGGAACTTCTAGGGCATCCTTGTCACACTTCTACTTTTTATTAATTATTTACGCTTTCACAAGTTATCGACCACAAGACAAACCAACCTATATACCTAAAACTCTATAAGGAGATTCAATAATTCAGAAGGAATCAGGGTTTTGAGTAAAATTAGGCTCAGAGCTGTAATGAACCCCAAAATTTCAGTGGCCGAACACGGTAAACGTCGTGTGGCTCGTGCGAACATCCAACACAGGCGTTGCTGGTTGGTGAGCAGTCTTCCGGCGACCTGGGCCCCTTCCACATTGTGGCTCTGTCCTCGCCCTCTGGGGCTTCCAGATGCTCTGCCTGCAGCCAGCAGACGAAGAAAATGGAAGGAAGGAGAAGGTGCACACCTCCCTCTCAATCACCACATCCGAAAAGTGATACCCATCATTCCAGTCCTATCCCATTGGCAGGAATCCTTGTCATAGCACGCTTTGGTGGGAAAGAAGCTGGGAAATACAGTCTAGGTTTGGTGAGCCGTTGGCCAGCCTGCCACATGTATTAGTATAATTAATAGGAGGAAACCTATGCCAAGAATAGATGCTAAGAGTGATCATTACCCAGAGTTCTGGGCTGAAAGTGAATGGCATGGTTCTCTTTGTGATCCCTTGTAGTCTTGTTCACAGCACACTCTTACGCTCCTCCGAGTGTATGGTCTCACAGCACACTCGTATGATCTTGTTTACAGGGGTCTTCAGAGGAAGACTACATTTGTTTATGCATTTATTCATTGATTCGTCATTCATTCAAAAAAGCATCAGTCAAGCCCATACTGTGAGCAAGTAACCTATAGCCATGAAGAGCAACACAGCGGAGGCCTAGGGCTCTTGCTGTGCGAGCTGTAAGCAAAGAGCTGCTAGACCCAATTTTAACACTAACCAGAACGAAGATTCTGAAGTCGGGCTGGTGACTCAGATCCGGCCTCTGCCTCTGATGGTATGTGGCGTCGGGCAAGTTACCTAGCCTCTCTGGGCTTCTGCTTTCTTATCTGTAAGATGAGGATGAACGAGGGTGTGCCTGGAACACAGCGAGTGCCCCACCCATGTTAACTCTATGACCACCATCACCCCATTTCTTCCCACCACCCCACACTGCCCACCTCTAACAACCCCTGCTCCAATGTGCAGTTTGGGGAATGGGCAAAGAATTTGTTATTCAAATAAATAACTTTTCCTGAATGCACTAGCTGTGAAATCTGCCAGTGAGGATGTGAGAAGTGTGATTATTTCGATGATGGGAAATTGGAAAGAGAATGTTCTAAATCATGGCTTGCCAATCCTTTTCATACAAATATAATATTAATAGGTATCATTTATTAAATACCCACTTCTGCAAAAAACGTTAATCTGGGTCTTTATTCCTTTTCATTTAATCCCCACGGTGACCCCATGAAATAGGTGTTATTATCACTTTACAGAATGAACAGCAATAACAATGGAAATGAAGATCAGAGAGGGTTGTGATTTGCCCAAAGTCACACAGCTGGTAAACACACCAGAGTGGAGATTTGAGCCTAGGGCGGTCCAGCCCTGGTCTATTCTCTGCCGACAGGACATACTGCTTCCCAGCTTCTTTTAACAAAGAATCGCAATATTCTCATGACACTTCACTGTTTTCAAATTCCATGCCATCTTTGATCCTCACATCACCCTGTGATTAAGCAGGGCAGGGATTCTTGTCTGCCTCGGACAGTGAGGAGAAACTGAGACTCAGGGAGGCCCCTCCACGTTGTGTGAAGGCCTACATAGCAAGCATTTCGTGGACACTGGCTACCTACACGTCTGCCACAGTGAGAAGTACTTTGTATACATTTCTCGTTCAGTGCCCTTAAAAACGCCAAGACATGAGCACCTGCCTTGTCTCCACTTTGCACACGCAGGGGCTGGCACGTCAGTAATAGCGTCCTGTGCCAACCAACTCGCATGCAATGAAGAAGACAAAATTCAACATGTTCTGAAGCTAAAGGGATGAAGAGACACTGTCTCCACGCTCCTTGTCTGGAAAAAACAAAATGAAAACAAAAATGCGTCTCCATTCCATAAGTATTCCCTGAGCATCTATTCTGTGACACGCAGCAGTGCCCAGGCAGCGAGGGACCTGTTCTCTCGGGGTGACAGCTGAGTAGGAAAAAACAAGGAATAATAATAATAAATAATAATAAACAAGGAAACAAACTGGTAAAGAATACACTTTCTGATAGAATGGCACTAGGGAGGATATAGAGAATGACAGAGGGTGGCTAGTGTAGGTAAGGGGGTGATACCCGGCCAGGTGCCCAAGTGTTAAAAAGCAGCCAACATCCCACACAAACCTCTTGGGGAAGATAACCCAGTCCAAGGAAACAGTGAGCATGTTGGCTTTGAAGTGTCTGGAGAAGAGCACGAAAGCTGGCATGGTCATAGAGGGTAGGTAACGGTAGGGTAGTAGTAGAGATGAGAACAAGGGAGTAAGAACCGTAGAAAAACATGGCCAACTGTCACTTAGGAACGTAGATGCAAACATCCTATGTTATGAATATTAAAAAATCAAAACCAAGGGCATATTAAAGAATACATTGTGTCCAAGGAGAGTTGATCCAAGAAGCAAAGGACAGTTCAACATTAGAGAAATTCATCCTGTAATTCAACACAGAGTCGAAGGAATATTAATCATCTCCATAAATATATGAGGCATTCAATAAAATTCAGCATTCAGAATTAATTTTTTAAAATCTCGGTAAGTCAGGAATGGAAGTTCAGCAACAGAAAACAGGGTATCAATCAGGAATCATCTGCAAGTAAATGCTTAGTGATGGGATCTCGGAAGCATACCCACTGAAGATGAGAATAAGACAGAACTGATCGCTGTCTTTGATATTAGTCATTATTGCCCCAGAAGTCAAAAAGGCAAGGAAAATAGACTTAAACCTTGGAAAGGAGGGGGGGACACAACAAACTTTAACTTTTTGCAGATAATATGACTGCCGACCTTAAAAAAAAAAATCCTAGGAACCAACAGAAAACTATCAGAACTAATAAGAAAATTCAAAACTATGGAGAGACACTTCTGTCTACTTAATCCAATGGCTTTCCAACATACTAGTATTAACGGAATAATAATTTTAAAAGAAATAAATTTATGCAAACACCATAAAATTCCTAGAAAACAAATATAATTTTAAGCGTGCAAGATCTATTTGGAGATAAAATAACACAAGAACCTAGATAAATGAAGTAGTAAACCAAGTTGGGGAGATTTAGTGTTGAAAATGCACCGATTTCCCCCACATTTCTCTCTCAATGCAATTCCAGTCTAAATTCAACAGTGTTTCTTATTTTGGTCTTATCCTACCAGATGTCAAAACACATGGTAAGCGATAGTAGTTAGAACGGTCTAGTATTGGTGCAGGTATTAACACAGAGATCAGTGCGTCAGAATAATAAACCCAGCCACAAACTCAAGTATACGTGAAAATTAAGTATACCATTGAGGTAGTGGTTCAAATTAGTAGAGAAACAATGGACTAATCCACAAGTGAGACTGGACCAATTAGCTATTCATTTGGGGAAAAAATAAAATTACACACTTAGAGGATTACTATTCAGAATGTATAGAGTTTCTAACAAAGCCAAAAGAAAAAGACAAGTCAATTGTCAAAATTTGTTAAGGTAATTCACAGAAAATTAATAATTCGCACACAATTAATAATCATGAAGAGCTGCATTTGTCAGGGAAAAGAGAATTATTTAACCCAAAGTAGAAAGATAGATAATTTGGCAAAAATGTGGAGAAACAGACATTCTCCTATACACTATGTGTATAAACTGGTGAAGGCACTTGACGAAGGCCTTTTGAGAACGTCCATCAGAATTTCAAATGCACGTATCAATTGACCCAGCTATTCCCCTCCTAGGGCTCTTTCCAAAAAAATATAGTTGTTGGTGTGCCCCACACAACTCATTGTTCAAATTCATGTACACGGATCCAAGAATGCCCATCATGGGACTGCGTGCAGCAGCAAAAAACTAAAAACCTAATTTACTATAAACAGGGAGGGGAATAGGTAAGTAAATTATGGTAGAATATCCATTGCTCAGAAAGCAGAGTGCATTAGAGATATGGCAACAGGAAGATCTCCAAAATATATTACTTAGTGGAAAAAGCACGCAGCAAAATGTTATGTGATTAATATGCATCCGAGTGTAAATGCATCAAGAAGGGAGGAGACTGTACCACACTTCCCCCAGGGGTGGGGAGGAGTGGGGAAAGGAGAGCTCCACTCTTCTTACATATCACATCTGTCATTGGCTCTTCTACCAAAAAAATTTTTTTGAATTATTATATCATTTGAGTAATGTCTGGAAACATGCATTAGGCATCCTCACTGTTACTGAGTGGTAGGAGGACCGGACAAAAGGGAAGAAGGGGTACGAATAGTGTGGAGAGGGCTCAGAGGGAAGGTGCCCACCTTCTTGGTCACTGTGTATCCCCCTCGGTGCTGGGTGGCACTGTTTCCACATCGCTGGTCAACCGGCAGTCCCTTGCACGGTCAGCTCCCCATCTGGGCCATCTCGGAGACCTCCGTCATTCATCACGCTCACAAGGGACTTGGAGATGTCTTCCTATCATTATGACACTGACTTGCATATCCTCTTTATATCTAACTCAAGGATTTTGAATAAGCAAGGACTAAGGCATCTGGTCCAGCTTTCTCAGGGCAGGCGCCTTTCTCGGATTCTTTGACTGCCTGGCTTACCACCCCCACCCTCAGCCCCAGCCGCACGAGCACAGATGGGAAAAAAATTTAATTTATACCACAACCTCAATACATGGCAGCTCATAAATCAGCCCTTAAATAATCACAAGCTTGTGGGAATCAATACTTAAGCCCCCAACATAAAATTCAGAATTGCAATGTCCCTGTAACTGTTATTACGTATTAAAATAATTAGTGGGCATAATATTTTGCAGTTATCAAGTATTTCCAATTTATTATTTAAAGGATCTTCACACGAACTCTGTGAGTTGTACAACATGGGGATTATTTTCCCATTTCAAGAGTTAGGAGACTGAGGCCCAGAAAGGGGATGTGATTGCCCAAAATCTCATCACTAATATGAGACAGCAAAGACTGGATACAGGTTTTCTGACTCTAAAACACGTGCTCTTTCTATGTCAGTCCAGCTCATTCCAAAATATTCAGTACTACCCCATTTATTCAGGATCGAACCGGGTAAATTAAAGCTCAGGAGCATTGTCCCTACCCGAGAAATGAGGGAAACCGAGGTCTCTGCCCCAGCCCCCAGAGTGGCTCTCTTGGGCTCCTTGCCCTGGGGTTCATCTTTCATTCCAGAGACCCCTCGCCTCAGTAAGTTGTTCCTCATCTGACTCATCGGGCTTCTAGGCCCCTAGCAGACTAGAAATAGAGAATCTGAGCGGTGGGAGTGGGGGCAGGAGGAACCTTTGAGACACAAGCTGTGCCGTCCTCATTGTTTTTACTCAAACATGAATCTTTGTTCTCTGATGCAAATTTTGAGACGTTGGTGCCAATCTGTTCTGAACAAAAGAATTTCGGTCTGAAAAAAACAAAATTTGGGATGGGAAGTCTGGCTTTCCTAGTTGCTCTTTTGAGCATCTGCCTCTCCCCACACCCCCCCAACGTTGGATCTCTCCCAAAGGTAGACGCGAACTTTGAGGAAAACTTCTTGGGCTGCTTACCAGTTGCAGAAGTCAAGGAGGATACAGAGCGTCATTTGTCAAGGTGACTAAAATAAACATCCTTACAAAGCTTGGCAAGCGGAACCAGCGGACCCTAAAGGCCCTCCCTCCACACCTCAAAGATGGTAGGGTCCTCGGTTTCAATGGAAATTTATCAAGGCCTTACCCTCTGCTTCTTCTAAAGGGAGTTGTCCATTGGCTTTATTCTCACAGTATTATATTAATGGCACTATCTTTTTCTAAGATTTATTCATTTATTTTAGAGAGAGTGAGAGAGAGAGCAGGAGGAAGGGGCAGAGGGAAAGGGAGAGAGAGTCCCAAGCAGACTCTGTGCTAAGCATGGAGCCCAACACAGAACCAGATCTCACGACCCCGAGATCATGACCTGAGCTGAAACCAAGAGTCAGTCGCTTAACTAACTGAGCCACCCACACATCCCAATGATACTATTGTAAATATAAATTTATTTAGCGAATAATTATTTAACTGAAGTGTGCTTTTCCCATGTCCTCTTCTAAAACTCAGCCATAGACCAAAAAAAAAGTATAAAGGGACCAAATTCTTACTCTGCTAACCTACACTGAATGTCAGAAGCATACAGATGCATGTTGATAAACAGATTTTCTAATCACTTCAATAGCTGCATAATATTTCATTCATAGTTATATCTCAATTTGCTTAATACTCTATTGTTGGACATTGAATTTGTTCATAATCTTATGAGAATTATAAGAAATGCTTTGATGAGCAACTTGGTGCCTAAGTCTCCTTTATCTTCTATTGAATGATTTCCTTTCAACTTCAAGGAGGGAAAGTGCTGCCTTGCAGGACACGGGCACATTTGTAGTTCTTCTTACGTCTGACGAAGTGAATCAACTAACCTGAATTTTAGACAATGACTTCAGCTTTGCTGCTATTAAACACAACTGTATTAGTGGGTTATTTTTTTATTTTAATATTTTCTTAGACAATCCTTTGTTCAGTTTTGTCTGCCTTAAAACAGCCTCATTTATCTTTCTCACAATCACAGAGAAGGAGGCATTTTAAAACATTTAGAAGAAATATATATATCTACATCTCATATTTAAATTCAGATGAAAACGACTTATCACCTACCAGCTCACATGGTAAATATCACAGAAGTCAGTCTATATGTGCCACTTTCAGTAATGGATTTTTCTCCTTGCGCCAAAGGAATGAGTTTTTGTACCCAAATGCCTCCCTCCCTGACTTCATAGGCCTAAAGGAAGGAAGTATGGCTATTGAGACAAAAACTTTCCAAGCCCCGTTGAATCAGAATCTCTAGGAAGGGCCTGGGAATCTGTTTTGTGTGGGTTGGAGCTGGGTTGAATTTTAAATAAGTGCTACTTGTCCTCAGGGGAGTGTGAAAACACCTGCATTAGACCTTGGGTCAGTGGGTAAAGACCGCGGGAGACAGATTTCTGCTCATCTGAGAGAATTCATGAACAGTCAGACCCACCTCGTGGTGAAAAGGCTGCCTGGAGTCATTCCCTGTCCCTGAAGGTGTCTGCAGTCCAGACTACCAGAGCCAGCTCCCCCTGAGGCTCCGGAGTGCCTCACAGAAGCTCTGGTCCCCCCCCGAACCTGGGAGCCCCCTCCCGGCACAGCTCCAGGGCTCCTGCAGAGCGCCTCACAGGAGCAGTAGGACTAGGGCTCTTTAAGCACCCTTTCCAACCTAGCGCGGCTCGGTTCTGCAATTTTGACTAATAGAATAAATAGAGTACAAATGCAGCTTCAATATTTCCCTACGCACCCTTCCAAGAAGACACACTACAGACTTTATTGAAATGGAACTGGAAAGTGAGGGCTCCTTGAGACTCACTACCCTCGGCATATTCCAGGTCTCTCCACCGCCCTCCCTTCTGATGCTCGAATCCCCTTTATGACACCTCAGGAGGTGACCCTCCAGCCTCCAGTGCAGACTCGGTGGCTGAGCGCTCCCTGACTTCATGACGACCCTTTCACAGGAACATGAAAATCATTCTTTACCAACACTTTATACTAACCTGGGGGAAACTGAGTCACCGGCCTAGCTGAGGCTAAAGTCCTGGCCTCTTGACTTTTATCTAAGTCCCGTTCTGTGAGTTCGCCATGCTGTATCTGCCCGGGGAGTAAAGGGGCTCGAGTCCCAGAAGCTGTCGTCTAAAGGACTAACCGCCAAAGGGCTTTGGTTCGCCCAGCAGCACGTGTAGATTCCAGCTTTCTTGGAAACTTGCTACTGAACCATCATTCATTACTCTCACTGCTCAGCAAAATGTGAAGACCTGTAAAACGTGGGGGTCGGGGGGCGATGAAAAGCAAGGACACGGGTCACAGCTATCCACTATCACTTGCTTCTTCTTCGGAGCCGGGCGTGGATCAGCAGCATCCCCTAGAGAAGCAGCACCTCCCCCACCGCCCTCCCCCCACCCCAGCCCCGATGAATCACAACCTGCTGGAACACGCTCCCAGGTGATTTCTAGGCAAAGCACGTTAACATCTGAGAAGCCCCGCTCTGGAGCACTCATAGAGATAAAGAACGTTATTTAATAATTTTTACAATAAAAGTAACAAAAGCCCATTGTAGAAAATTTGGAAAGCGCCCCCCTACCCCACTCCCATTGTTTAGGGAGGAAGATGGAGGCAGAAGGCAGCTTGACTGGGAACACGAGGCTCTTGCCCGTGATGAGGGCAAAGCCTCTCCCAGCTCTTTGTGTAATAAGGGGGCACCCATCCTCAATCCAGAGCCGCTGGCCTGGGGCAGGGTGGGCAGCGATAGGTGAGAGGGGTGGAGAGAGTTTCTGAGACGACCTTGACTAAGGACACGCAGCACTCCCAACTTTGATGGCAGGAGCAGTTTGTAGACCCGGGGGCAGGTAGGGAAACGTGTCCCTTCTTCCCCGTGCCTGCGTCTGGACTGAGTCCGGGGGTCCTCTGGGAGCCGCCCAGACCAGCGAGCCCCGCCCGAGGAAGGGACGTGACCCTGGAAGGGAGGACGGCCCCCTGCCCGGGGTTCCCAAGACTGTGGAGATTCCGAGGGAGTTGCTAAGAGATGAGGGGGCTTTTCAAGACGAGAACAAGGAACAACAAGGTCAGGATATGAGATCTGTTTACCTGCCCTTGAATATGGGAAAAGCAGATGCCGGGCAGAAGGGGATTCACCCCACACTCGGCCTCTCGCACCCCCCTTCATCCTCCAGAGCCCAGAAGGATTTCAGTCATAACCCAGCCTCCAGTTCTGCCCCCAGTGTCGCGGTACTTCACTCCATTAACAGCGTGACACCAAAAGTCTCCCACATGGTTAAAGATTCTTTGAAAACATCATTTAAAGACAATATGATGACCACATTTTTGGGGAAGTATTTCCCATTTTGGACTGCTATATTATTTCTATCTTCACTATTATATGTAGTGTTGCCATAAAGCTCTTCATTCACACATCTTTATCTATATACCAATTATTTCTTTTTTTATTTAAACTTTTTTCTCATTAAAGTGAACCATACATATAGAAAAATGCATAAATCAAAAGTGTGCAGTTTAATGACTTTTCACAAAGTGAATGAATACCCCCTAGAGCCACCACCCACATCAAGAAATAGATTATCAGAACCCCTGTTCCTCTTGTACCCCACATCCCATCACGACACCACCCGCCGGTTGCAGTATCCTAACCTTCAACACCAAGAGATTGAATGTTATTTATATAAATGCAAATATTTACATAATACCATATTTATATGCTGCATTTATATAGTATATAAAACATTATATATTTCTATATTTGCTTATTTCCATTGTATAAATAAAAGCATATATTTGTATGTTTACTTATATTTTTGTACTCATACATCTTATGTATATTTATATCTTATATATTTATATATCATCTCTATATAAATTTATATTTGAAGGTATATAAAATTCAATATGTATTCAATACAGTATATTTTATATATAATATATATAATTTCATATTATATATAATATATTTTTATTTATATATTATATATAATTTTATATATAATAAATTTTATATAAAATTCAAATGTAAAATTGTACAGGCCTCGCATCTGGTTCCTTTTGTCTAGCACTGTGTTTGTGAGATTCATGCACATTTCTGCTCGTTGCAGTCTCTCATTTGTTTCCATTGCTGCATATTATTCCATTCAGTGAATAGCCACAACTTTTCTTTTGTATCCTATTCAGCGTTTCTAGTCCTTAGCAGCAAAGCTCCTCCGTCAGAGGTGGAAGCTGAAGTCCACTTCGTTCTTTTTGTTAAATTCTAAGAAGTAGAATTCCTAGGCAAAAAGCAGCAAACATTTTTTAGGCCATTGCACACTGCATACTGCTAATTACTTTCCATAAGAGCTGTGACAATTTACACTCAAGGAAAAACATCAAATCCTTTTGAGGGGTGGGTGTCAGGAGGCCTCCTAAGGAGAACAACAATTTGTAAAACCTCATACTATTTCATAGTATAAGTATAACTGGCATGTAAATTATAAATATTAAAATGCTGACACCACATTTTATAAATCCCTATGTGCTAAATTATCTTTTCATGCTCACGGTCCTCTGAGAGGTAAATGCTATTAGTGTTCCATTTTATTTTATTTTTTTAACTTTCAAATATGCAACACAGTATTATTAACTATAGTCGACATGCCGCGTCTTAGAGCCCAGGTAATTGTTTCATAACAATTTTTGATCCCCTTCACCATTTCACCCACCCTCACTTCTGGCAACCACTCCTCTGTTCTCTGTCCAAGGTTTTTTTGTTTTTGTTTTTAAGATCTTAGTGTTCCATTTTAAAGATGAGGGAACTGTGGCTCAGAAAAAGCCAGGGGCCAAGTCACATGGTTTAACAAACAGCGAGAGCCTGCGCTTGGGCCCAGTTTTTCTGCCTCCACGGACAGTCCTCTTGATCTAAACCAGGCTATATCTTGCCTAAGTTGCTGAAGAATTACATTCCAGACACGCAGGATGAAACTGGATGCCTTAGAGGG
Organism: Ursus americanus; assembly: GCF_024610735.1. NCBI lineage: Eukaryota > Metazoa > Chordata > Mammalia > Carnivora > Ursidae > Ursus > Ursus americanus. The sequence continues at coordinate 31,053,925 of NC_142144.1, forward strand.
GGGCATGTCACCCTCTGGTATGGAAATGAGCATCTTTGAAAGACCAGTTCAAATGTCACCCCCCTCTGATTGGGACCCTCCCCCATTCACCAAAGTGGAGCCACACCTTGTACCAGGAAGGAGCTTTTGCCAGCAGATTCCTGGAATATCATTGCTGGGATCCTTTAGACCAGAGATTGCAAGCAGGGAGCACACATTAGCAATACTCTTCCCTCCCATGCCAATAGCAGACATAACTAATCAATCACCAACCAGCCACTGTCTCCCACTCTGAGCCCACCTCCAACTCACTGTGACCCCGGCCCTGCCTCTGTTCCTTGGACATGCCCACTTCCATTCTGCCTGTGCCCGGAGCATTTGCTGCAACCAGATGTCCTCTGGACGGGACCTCTTTTTGTCATTCAGGTCTCGGCTCAAAGATTACTTTCTCACAGAGGTTTTTGCTGACCCCTCCCATACCCAATCTAACATAGCATTGCTTTTTCTGATTTATCTTCCATAATATCAACATTTTCAAGAATTTAATTTATTTAGCTGTCTTTGTGGCTGTTATTGTTGCTGTTTCCTGAAAGCTGAAGCCTCTTCTGATGTGTTCACTTATTCCTAGTGACTAGAAGAGTCCCCAGTACTTAGTAGTTGCTCAGTTAATAGTTGCTGAATGAGTCAGTTAATCAAATGCATTTTTCTGCTGAGTCCAGGTATGGCATTAAAACCCTTACCATCACACCATTATGGCACTCGCTACCAGTAATCAGAATTGAGACAAGGGATAAAAATTTTTTCTAAGCCTAACTCCCTTAACTCCCCATTTTATAGATGGGGAAACTGAGACCCAAAACAAGAGATATGCCTTTCCCAAAGCCACAGTATGAGCGAGGGCCAAGGTGGGACTGATACCAGCTCTTCTCAGCCCTCCATCCTCCCCACCCACCGCCACCCCTACCCCACTCCCACATAGCCATGCCAGAAAGAGCTGTCGTAAACTGTCAGCCACAAAGCAGAAGAGCAGACCCATTGTGCTCCAGGAGCTTGACTATGAATTACGCACCTAATTACCAGCTGCCTTTTTTTTTTCCCCATTCTGCGGGTAAAAGTCTGATCACATATAAGATTCTCCCTGTGTTTCCGTGGATACAAAGTGATCCTAATTTCAAACTCCTTTGCAAATGGCAAATGAGTGAACTTAATTTTAATAAAAACAAGGAAAATCATACGTGTGAGCTTAACAAAATCTAATTTGGGCAATTTGGAGCTCATAAAATAAAGCCTTTATGTAAAAACTAGCAATTAGCTTCATGAAACAATACAATAAAACCTTGGCTTTGGGGAGGGTTGGGGGCCAGAGGACTCCAGGGATAAGGAAATGTGGCAATAATGTAGAAAGGCTAAAGAGGCAGAAGTGCAGGGTTCTTGGTGTCAGAGGATTTGGGTTCAAGTCCCCAAGCTACCTTTAGTTCTATGACCTTGAGCACGTCACTTTCCCTCTCTAGACCCCAGTGTCCTCATGTTTTAAATGAGGTTAATAAAACCTACTTTACTTCATAGGATGGCTGGACAGACAAATAGAAAATGAATAGGCAAGGGCTTTGTGAAAGTGTCCAACAATTACTGTTCTATCGTCTCGCTCATCTGCATTCTTCCCAGCAAGGAGGCGCAGGGACCACGTAAGCCAGGGCACGGGCTACGGAGTGGAGTGGCGCTGGAGGCCACGTGTGGGACCCTCCACATTCACCTTGCGCTAAAGCATCAAGGACCCAGAGAACCCGCAAGAAACAATGCCCAGAGGTGGTTCACGGGAACCAGAAGCAAATCCACAAGTCCAGTGAGCCTGAAGACATCCTGGGTCTCTCAGCAGGCAATCACTCCGCACTCGCAAATCTGCTCCACCGAGAGATCCCCGCCACGCACAGATCTTTGCAGGCAGACTGTGTTGTTCCCATTTTACAGGTGAGAGAAATAAACCTCTGGGAGGTGCTGGGGGTAAACTCAAGTTCCAAAACCAGGTGACCCAGTTAAGACTCAAGCCAGGTGATCTGATCTGATTCACCCCCCCCCTCACCGCCATCTGCTCATCACCACCTCCCACAGCTACAAAAGCAACTGACCCTGAGACTGAGAACCTGGTCTCTGGTTTGTCTCTTCTTCCCCAAGGGCCCTGGCAGCTTCTATCAGAGCCGCTGGGACCCACATGCCCAAAGAGCATGGACTTCATCACAGAAGCTCTAGCAAGCAGGGGCTTTTCCCCGTCTCTCTCCCAAGCAAACACTACTCCAGGCAGAAAGCAATTTCTTCTTAGTGCCTTCCCAGAAGCAAAGTGGGTAATTAATTGCACTGAATAACACATTAAATGTACTAATAATTGGGTAGTCACAGCAAAATGATTACTTTGAAGAAATATTACCAATTCCCTGTTGTACTTAACATTTCTCCTTATTTATCATTACCATTTTAATCAATAATAGTCACAATACTAATAAATCCATCTTAATTTTAATTGTGTTCAATTGGATATACCAGTCCTTGAGTATTCTGAGCATACTTCATTATTTATATTAGTTTAAGATCACTTAAAGGCAAATTACGTAGTTTGTACTTTCAAGGAGGGAGGTAATTATGACAAAGTTTCTCCAGATTCAGCATTTTCAAGCACAGAGGACTGTGAGGTGTCAGACACCTGCCCTTTTCTGTTAGGCAAAAGGGTCACGGATGGAGAAGATGAAGGAAGACCCTCAAAGACCCCACTTGAATTAGCATATCCTGGCCTTTTTTAAAAGGCTTGGGTCTCTGAAAGTATGATTAATAGCTAGGCGGCTTTGTCTTTACTTATGCGGCCCCATCATTAACACGGCATCCATCCATTCATCCAGCAGCACCAAGGGCCAGACTCCATGCTCCGGACCAGGAGCCAGGGAGATAAATGAGTGAGACGAGGTATAAAGCACCAGAGGCCCCAAAAGAGATTCAGGTAAAGAATGTCAGCAGTTAACAGGCAGAAGAGGTCAGTGATGTGGAACTGGATGCGGGGATACTTCCAGGGACGGAGGCACTTTCCTAGGTCTTAAGGGTTGGGTAAGAGTTGGCAGGGAGCCAGCTAGGAGGCTCCCAACAGACTGAGGGTTTCCGACGTGGTAGTAAAGGACCGGAAGGAAGAACATGGCAAGGGTAAAGTTGACCCCCAGGCATAACTTTGATTGAACGATTGGGGGTGAGTGATGCCTCAATGAGGGAGGAGGGAAACTAGGAAGAAGCAGCCAGGTTTAGGAAGTAAGAAAATGGGTTTTCTTAGGGACACACTGAGTTTGGGGGGCCATGGAGCGGCCAGGTGGAGACAACTAGCAGATGAAGTGGAGAAGCTGGCTAAAGCCCAGAGCAGTGTTTAGCACTGGAGAAGGAGGTCTGGGGAGCTCGGGAAGTCAGTCCCCTGGGAGATATGGGTGACAGTCGGAGTCCTTGCCTCTGTGGGCTTCCACGTCACAGGTATGGACATGGTCATGTCCGTGAGTCCCTCAGAGGGCCCCGCCTAGGAAGCTCCTCTCCGGGGCCTGACATACAAGGCATATCTTTTAAATCAAATCATATTGAATTGAAACTACACAACAGCGATGCCCTCCCTGGCCGCATTTTGTCAGGGCGTCTGAATGCCTGAGGGAGTAGGTACAGGAGTGACCTGCCCAGACCCGTGGTTCTGGGAGCCAAGGGTGTCGGCGGCCGTGGGCGGGTCCCTGTCTCCAAGCCGCTCTGCCGAGCTGGGATTCTGAGTTCCTGCACCTGCAGTGATTTGCTGGGGTGACTGAGACAGATGCTAATGATTTCTAGAAAACTATGAGTTGTAGGAGGAGAGGAATTTAATGTGAAAGAGGCTCCACCTCCTGGTAATATTCAAAACCAACATTTCTTCAGCACTTTACAGTTTATAAGCTAATGTCGGCTTCTAAAGTCTCATTTAGCTCGGTATCTTGATCTGGGTGGTGCTTACCCAGAGTACACGCAAATGTAAAAACAATGACCAAACTTAGTTAAGATTCCGGCACTTCATTGTATGGCTGTAAAAACCTCTAAATAACCTCTCATTTCATCCTTGCAACCATCCGATGAAGTCAGTGTGCTCGTTAGCCACAAGTGAGGGGACTGAGGCTGGGCAACTCACCCTAGATGCAGGGCACCGCCCGGCCCAAACGCCCCAGGTCCGATCTAGATACCGCGGATGATAATGACATTAGTAGGGCTTGGAGGGACCGAGGAGGGGGCCGTTGTGGTGTCAAAAGGGGCTGAGACCTACTGTCTCCATTCAGGCTTCTTCTTCCCTGGGACCCAGGTTTGGCCTGGGAAGACATTTTTGGCGGGGTGCCCATTTCTGCTTGGACAGAAGCTCAGGATGGACAAAATGCCTGGAGCCTCTGCATCTCAGGAGTCCTCCAAGTTGCTCCCCACTGATCTCTCAAAGCTCCCTTGGGAATTTGTACAAAATAAATAGTACAACAGAGATGGCCAACAGGCTAGACGTCATGGCTTACTGTTCATTCAAAAAGGAGCAGCAAGCAAAAATCAGAATCTGCCAGGTCCTTGGGCCTCTGGGAGGGAATAGGGCTGGCTGCTCCTTTCTCTGCCCAGTGTGGAAAACAGACCTGAAAAGAAAAGAAAAGAAAGAGAAAGGAAAAGAGAAAAGAAAAGAAAAGAAAAGAAAAGAAAAGAAAAGAAAAGAAAAGCAATAGAATGTGAGAAGAAGAAGAATACACAAAGTGCTGTGGAAGTTCTTGAGCACAAATTAACCAGCTCTGCCAGGAGGTGTTCAAACCATGGGGCTTCAGCTGGGCTTCCAAGTCTAAGTAAAAAGCTTAGTGAATGGAGAAGGATGTGCACTCCAGGCACAGCATGCACAAATACCCAGAGGTGAGAAGGTAGGAAGGAGGTCAACCAAAAAGGGCCCAGGAACCTGGTTTCTCTCTCTCTCTCTCAGCAAGGACCCATTCAGGGTACCCCATGCCTCTCAGGTGGAGAAGAAGTACCTGTGGTCTCAGTGGACCTTTAAAAATGTTTGCAATGCAGGTGCAGCAAGCCTCTGTTCTTGTCCTCATGCAACAGCCAAGCCATGAGCTGGCACTCCCTGATGGGGAAGCTGTGTCGTAGCGCCATTTGTGTGGTTTATGATACTGCCTTTGATACTTGGGAACTTTTCCCTCTGGAGTTTGAGAAAATTAGTCCCCTCCATTTATCTCCAAGTTTCCAGCCTCAAGATGAGATTGAATCTCTGTCAGGTATCAGCTTTCATTGTGATGAATGGGCTCTTGGTTTCTGTCTTCATGTCTGCAAGGGCCGGATTCCCAACTGGGGTGACAGATCCACCTGGGGAAATAGCATCTGATAGACATGAGGGACAGAGACTGACCCATAACTCCCCGGGGATCAGCTTGCAGACAGGGCTCTGACAACAAGAAAAAAAAATTGTCATCTTTTTGCCCAAGCTAGATGCTCTCGAAACAGTATTCTCCCAGCTCTCTAGACCAGGGATTTATTAAGATATCAGCAACTGACTGAAGTAAACCACACCCACGGCTTTATATTCTCACTTGTCCTTCCACCTTTCCCCCCACCCAGCCAGCCTCCCCCCAGTTAATCTGAGGCACTCCAGGGAGACCACAGACCACTGGGGTCCTATGGTTTGAAAACCAGAGCTCCAGTCTCTTCTCTGCCAAGTTTTTAAGGCAAGACTCTCCAAGGAGCCTGCTTTCCCATCTGCAAAATGGGTGTGCAAGCAGCTCCCCTAAGTGTTGACTGATTTATTTGTGTATTGTTCATCTAATCCACTGTATGCCTCAAGGCCAGATGCTGGACCAGAGGCTATATAAGCTGCCACTCTAAGCTGCCCCTTCACTCTGGAGGTCCAAGGAGAGAAGGAATGCCCTGTGGCGATGTCAAGTGCACCACCATGCATCGTAATCAACATTGGTCCAGCGGTCTGACGCTCAAAGCGCTCCGACTGGAAACCACCACAGCGTTTAGGAGGACAGGCTTTGGAGTTCAACCCGGGCCACTTACTGGCTGTCCGACCAGTGCGGTATCCCTAAGTTCCCCAGCCTCGGTGTTCTCATCTATAAAACGGGACCAAGAGCTCTCTCCACAGAGGGCTCTGAAGGAGTTACTGGACTAACGCACCTCAAGTCGTTACCAGACTGGCTGGCACGTAGCAGGTGCTCAACAATGTCACGATGAGGGTCGCCATCGGGATCACATTCGCGAGCATCAGAGCCCAGCAGCCCGAACCACTTTGCTCGCAGGGAAGTGGAAATAGAGGAGTCAGCGAGCCGGCGCCGCGGGCCGCACGTACGTAGTGCCACGGATTTCTCTGTTTATCCCTCGAGGCTTCCTTCCAGCGTCTTCTTCCCCGGCAGCTGCTCTGTCAACAGTCCATATGCCACCTCCGCTACGGAGCAGCTTTCGAGAGGGGCTGCCAACCCTGCAGGAGAACTTTGACGAGTTCAGGGGCGCGCACGATCCATCCCTCCGCCCCCCGCGAGCCTCTGGTTCCTTCCTGCTCCTCCAGCCTCCCCCGAACCCCTCCAGGAGCGCAAGTGGGCCCCGGAGCCGCAGGCAGCCAGGGCTCGGTTCCCAGCAGGGTGTGCACGTGGCAAGGAGGCCAGCTGGAGGAACAGGAGGGGACAGATGCCACGGGGGCCCAGATTTGTTCCTGCAGGAAGAATGCAAGGAGCTAATTGTCTCATTACCGGGGAATCGATCTCTCCATGGCCCCGCCACGCCTCGTGGAAAGATCTCCTGGGTTTGTGCGTGTCAAATGGCAGGTGGGCCGCTCTGGGACGGAAGGGGGGGCGGTCCTTCTGCGCCTGTACGGCAGCCTAGGTTCTACTCTGGGCCCCCGGGCCTCGGAAATACTGCTTCAAAAAACTCCACCGAGGCTCCACATCCTTTCAGCTTAGTGGACTGTTGGAGAAAATTCCACCTTGGTGCCCCTCTCTCCCCGGCAAAACCCTCCACATGAGCACGCGTGCGCACATGTGCGCGGACACACACACACACACTCCTTATACCCTGTCACCGGTCATTTACGCTGGTTTCCAATTCATTCTTTAATACATGGAAGGATGGGGGTCCTGGCCTGGCCCTTTTCTGCGCTGGTTCTTAGCCCTTCCTGCTGCCTCGCCTTGGCTGTCCTCCCTACCCCCCCCCCACCCCCGCCTGCCCTTCTGTGTCTGCCCCAGCATGGTCAGCACCATCCCTCAGGGGCCAGGACAAGATCCACCTCTTCCTTAGGCTTTTACTATATGTATTCCCTGCCTCACTAGCTTAATTTCAGATTTCCTGGTATTAGAAGAAAGGTAACTGACCTTGGTGCCTCTCCTTAGTTTTTATTTTTATTTTTTTTTAAAGATTTTATTTATTTATTTAACAGAGATAGAGACAGCCAGCGAGAGAGGGAACACAAGCAGGGGGAGTGGGAGAGGAAGAAGCAGGCTCATAGAGGAGGAGCCTGATGTGGGGCTCGATCCCCTAACGCCGGGATCACGCCCTGAGCTGAAGGCAGACGCCCAACAACTGAGCCACACAGGCGCCCCTCTCCTTAGTTTTTACAGAATTCCACTCACACTCTCCCGTCACCTCTTCATAGGTGAGGCCCTGTGAGGTAGGCACGATGGCACAGGGCCATGGAATGGAAGATGGGAGGAATAGTTACAGCCACTCCCACGTGCTGCCTCCCCTGGGGAGCCCTTGAAACACAGCAGACTAGACCCTGCTGTTCTGGCCAGCCCTTGCAGACATAATTCTGGAGTCTTGTCGGTGGACCATGGCTGGGATCACCCCTCCCAGACTCCTAGCTCCCATTCAGAAAATTCTTGCCTCACAATCTCACATCGAAGGCACGAGTGAGTTTATCAGTAGGAACTACATTTAAGAGAGTCAGTTATGCTCTGTTGAACCAAAGAGAAGGGGCTTACTTTTCTCACTTAACAATGCCTCATGGCCACGCTGAAGCTGCAAGATGGCTGCTCCCTCCCAGCCTCACCTTCCCATTCCAGAGGGAAAGAATAAAGAAAGGAAGCCGCAAGATGGAAGGAACAGCACCCACGTCAAGAAAGCAAAGCCTGTCCACGATACCCAATAGCTTTCCACTTACGTTTCAGCAGCCAGAATGTCGCATGGCTACCCTCGGCTGCAAGGGAGACTGGGAAGTAAATTTCAGCTGGGTGTATTGCCACCCCAAACAATAGCAGGATTCTATTACTAAAAAGAAAAAGGAAAAGGACACGGATGTGTGACAGTGACTTAAGATGTGTCTCCCTCACTAGAGAATAGGCTCTGTGAGGTCAGGGAGCATGTGTGTTTAAGCCCACAATTGTATCCGCAGAATCAAGCCTAGTGCCTGACACACTGTGGGGACTCCATCAATAGGCAGAATGAATGAATGATTGAGTGAAGTGACTGCTAAAGTCATCGTTTTTAAAGCCTTTTTAAGACCTAGTTGGGCTCAAATGCAGGCGCTAGAACTCCTGTCCATCTTTCCACACAGGCTGTATTTGCCAGAGTTCAAAGCCTCTCCCTCCTGCAGCTGCTGGTGGCGTCCCCCTGAGTTCTCGGGGCATTACTGGGATGACCTCTAATGCACATCCTCAGATCACAAACAATCAAATCTGCAGCGGTTCATTCTGGGTTACCTGGGACATTGACTCCATATTTTAGTTCATAAATCAACAGCTGATTATGAAGCACAGGATAAAAAATATCCAACACTGGTACAGATCATCTGTAATTACAAAGACAGGATCAGGTGTGTCTATGCATAACAATTGACTGGAATTCAGGTTTTTAATGCAAATATTAAAAATACAGATACATATCACTTTAAGGAAAAGAGTAGTTTTATGCCTCTTAATAGAAAAGACACCTGCATAGATAAAAAAAAATACCATCTTCATAAAATGCTGCAAATTTGATAAATGAATAGAAGCATAAAATTTACCCAGCAGTGCTTTAGGATGAATAAGTTTTAAAATAGCTAAAATGGGTTTTTTAAATGACAAAAAAAGAATAGGGCACCAAATCAGAGACAGAAACCCTTATTAAAAGATCACAGTTGGATGAACTGTTTTTAGAAAAAAAAAAAAAGGCACTAGTTTAATTATCCAGAACCTCCAGGAATGGGTTGTGTAGGCTCTGGGAAGGCTAGGACAGCCCCAGCGCCAAAGACGTCAGGGGTTCTGATGGCCTCTTCTTTTCCCAGTAGACTGCTGAGTCTCAGGTCAAGGTCAGAGCTGGGGGTTCCATGGACGCTACTGATGCCAGCAATGTTTGTTGACTATACACACTAACAGCACTTCATTTCAATGCATGTGGGATTTCATTGATTCCTCAGACTCTTGGTCCTTTGAGAAAATAAAAGGGCAGCCGTATGAGCCTAACTTAGGAGCCTCAGCTTCTTCGTCTGTACCAAGACTGAAAGTAACCATCCCGTCTGCCTTCTCAGTGCGGTTGTGAGAATCACATAAGAGGAAACACGTGAAACCGTGGTGTAGTGGGTCACATGCTCTATCAGTGAGGGGGCGTTCAGGGTCAGTAATGATTCACGGGGAGCATCTTAATGGGATTCTTTGCATTGGGGATCACATCCCCAGCACCGGATGCGGACCATTTACCTATCAGTCATCAGTGGTGAGCGGGTTTACAATCATTCAGGCTCACAGAAGGAAGGACTGTTTCACACTAACAGAAGCTACGTGGTGGCCAGGAGTCTGGAAATCTGAGCTCTCGTTCGCAGCAGACCCTCTTGCCCCATGACTTTGAGCTACTTACTTCCATCCTGTAAACCTCAGTCTTCTCATCTGGAAAATGGAGCTAACTGATCTCTGACCTAGCTCTGACTTCTAGCTCTGACCTAGTAAACCTGGTAGGGCAGAATCCAGAATCCCAGTGTGGGATGGGGATGGAGTTGGGAATGGTTCAGATGTCCATCCACCCTGAAAGCCTCTGGGACCCCTTCCGGCTGCCCCTGCCATGCAAGTGTCAATATTTCTTGGAGGATTATCGCAAGCTTCTCGAGGGTACTCCTCTGACTCAGAACCTTCCAGGTCGCCCGGGAACAGCTAAGTTCAGGGTCTCAGGAGAGGACAGAAATGCCTCTGCTTCAAGCTGTGTGGGAAGATTGCTGCCCACTGAGAGTGTGACTGAGGGATAGCAAGGTGACATTCCTAGGCTTCATCAAAGCAGTTCCAAGAGTCTGCAAACAGGTGCTGGCTTGTTAAGAGAAATAATTTCTATGGCTCCCCATTCTGACCACATTAGTCATTCAAGTGCTGAGGAACAATATAAATTCCTGTCATCCCAGTTTATGTGGCCACTAAGATTTATTCCAAGCGACAGGTCATTAAGGTTTCTTCTCTTTTTTTTTTTTTTCCCTCAGATTCACTGAGAACTCATATTTCTGCTCCATGTTATGGACTGCTAACAGCTATGTTTTTGGTCAGGGAGTCAGCAATAAATCTGAATTTAATAAACTGACAAAAGATCGCTATCCCAGAGACAGTCTGAGCCCCTATTCTTCGTCTCCTTGTATAAAAATGCTTTTGTATTGAGACATCTTCCACATAAAAGTCACATTTGCCATCTAACTATTCGCCTCCCCCAGGAGATGACTTGCTGTACCGAGGCTGACCGAATAATTACGGATTGTTCGAGTCGGGAGGCTTGGTCACAACCATGGTGGGTGGAGAAAGATCTGAACTCCGGGATCTGCCCATTCCTGAGGGTGAGACCTTGGTGTGTCATCAAGGCTGAGCCTCAGTTTCTCCATCCATAGAACGGAAAGTGTCATCTCCGTCCTGTCTACTTCCCAGGGGTGCTGGGAAGGTTCGAGTTAAGTAAGGGCAGGAGGAAGCTCTATGCGGTTGGAGAGGATTGTGACCGCTTTGTTTGTTTTAAATTTTCAGCATGCTAGAGTTCACTTTCCGTGGAAAAACTGAGCTAGCAGCAAACGGACATCGACCCCTAGAGCACCGACTCCCCTCCCTGATGTTCCTTCAGTTAAACCACACCGCTCCCTCAAGACTCACCCACTTTCTCTTGGTGCAAGGTTTAGGGGAGCAGTTCCCTGAAGTTTTCTGGGAAGCTTCAACCCACTGCAGACAGCTTGGTCACAGGGAGGCTTTAAGAACTTTCTGGCTAGGACTTGAGTTAGCACCAACCTGTCTTTGTCCACTCTCCATGGAAGCTGATGTTCTGGCTAAACTCCACAGAGCATTCTGGGTGTCTGGAAGGCATCTCCTAAGATTCTAGCACTCCTTCCAGAAGGCAGCAAAATTATCTTAGGAGCAGAAGGTCAAATCCTTTTCTTACTCGGGCTTTCAAACGCACCCTCACAACTTTGCTCCCACAGCTGTGGAGCAGAAAAGAACTTTTAGAAGATTAGCATGCAAACAAATACATCAAGCTGTCTATAAACTACTGTCTTCAAACCCTCTATAAACTCCTGTCTGGGTTTGTAAATAACAACCATATAAGGATTTTCCCAGTAAACAGCACAGGCAGAAATGTATAGACATTTCCGAGAGCTTGTTTCTGACTAGTTGAGCGGAGCTTATTAAAGTTATATTGTGTGCTTTGTCGCTCTTTTTACTGTTGTGTAACCTCAGCCATAAATCCTGAACAATTCTTATTTACCAGCTTCTCTCTGCATGTCTCTGCAGTCTCCAACCAAAACTTGATGCAGATGGTGGAAAAATTCATCCTATTGACTAAAATTAGAAAATTCTAAAAATGGAACTGTTTTAAAAAGTAACATGTGCTGCTCTGAGCAATAGTGAGTCTCTCACCACTGGAGGTAAGTAAGCAGAGACCGGAAAAATATCTGCTTCAGGGTCCAAGAGGAATTCCAGGAACTGGGTGGGCAATCAGGTGAGACAGCCTACAAGTTCCTGCAAGTCAGAAATTCTGGGAATGAAAGACGTCCATTCCCCTAAAGCTCTTCTGAAGGCCTAGTCGAGTCTGTGCCGGGCTGCGTGCTGAGAGCAATGAAGTAAACGCAGCCCCAGTAACCCTCCGCAGGATACCGGCTCCATGAGAAGACTGACAAGCCAGCAGCTACCCAAATGCAAGGCAAAATGATGCAGTGTTGGCAAGAGGAGACCAACAGTCAGCTGTAGGGTCGCAGCGGTGGCTGGGAGGAAGAACCACATGGCACTGGAGAAAGTCCCCCATAGCTGCTTCCTCGGGTGGAGGGCTCGGACGGCAGGAAAATTGTCTAGATATAATAACACATTTTACTTAGTGCCATGCACTTAACAACTTGTCATTTGATCTGTATAATTACCCATTGAGGTAGACACTGTTGTTTTCCCCCATTTTTTATGTTTTATTTTATTTTATTTTTTTAAGCCAGCTCCACACCCAGCATGGAGCCCAAGGCAGGGCTTGAACTCATGACCCTGAGATCAAGACCTGAGCTGAGATCAACTGCTGGATGCTTAACTCACTGAGCCACCCAGGTGCCGCATTCCCCCATTTTTATGTAGAGGAAATCAAAGGTAGAGAGGTTAAGTGTTGTGCCCAAGGTCACAAACCCTAGTAAGATGTCAGGCCCCAGTGTGGAGCTAGACTATGTACTTCCAGCCATTGCTGGGCCAGTCTGTTCCCTAGGCTAGTTCTTATCACTCCCCAGGACTCAGTGTCCCTATAAGAACAATGAAGGGCCAATGTCTATTCAAATTTAAAACACATATACACTTTGACCAGCAATAGTATAATACACCCAAGGATGTTTTGTGCAGCAGTATTTGTAGCAGGGAGAAAACTGAAAATAGGTAGTCATTAAAAAGAATGAATGATTTCTGTGCATAGCACAGCCAACTTACCACCTCTCTTGGCTGAGAATTTCGTTAAAGTTTAAAGGAGAAAAAAACACAACAAAACAAAACAAAAAAATAAATACTTCTGTATCCTTGGCCTGAAGGGTTGACCCAATGTATTATTAAGTGGAAAAAAAAACAAAAAAGAATTTGTAGAGAAAGGTTTTTTAATAAGAATCCAGTTTTATAAAAATCACACAAAAAATCTGTATATGGGTATATGTCATTGTATAGGATTATATGAGCAAAGAGAAATGTATGCAAGGATACACATCGGCTCATTTGCATTGGTCAGCTCAGAGAGAAGGAAGATGAAATGTGAGAGAAGAGGAGACAGGGGAAGAAGGAGAGACTGTAGAGAAGTACAAACTGCCAATGGAAAGATCCTAAATATACTTGTCTGATGGTGTGTATGTGCATTCGTGCTTATAGTTTCTCCCTTTCAATGGATTACGTTTAACAGAGATTTGTCTGTTTTAAAGTAATGGGCTCTTAGATTTTGGTTCCTAATTTACTGATCCCTACCTCCAACTTCATTATTTACCTCCAACTCGTTTAATACTTTCTGTGTCATTTTAACAAAGTGCAATGTTGCATTTTTCTCTACCTGAAAATGTTTGCTTTCGTATCCACAATTATTTAGAATATTGTACTCATTATTGTTTCAAACAGAAATACACAGGAAAGAATATCTGTGAGTAGTTACTTCAGAGAAGTGTGTATAAGATGCACTTTCTGAGACCTTTTAACGTTTTCAGTTGCTTCACACATGAACATCTTGACTGAGTTTAATTCTTGGCTCACAGTATTTTTCTTTCGTGCTCTATATGGTCAAGTTCATTGTCATCTAGGAAAGTGTTTCCCAGAGTACGTTTGAAGTAGCATGGGTCTTACATCATATTTTTTAGAAAGTGAGTCCAATGGTCAAAATGTCTGAGAAGTGCTTCGTGCATAATGCCAAAAATTTGAGTATTTGAGCATTTGGCATGAACGCACAAAGTCTGAGAACCACTGACCTAGGATGTTACATCTGTGGAATCCTCACTTTGGGGAGCACATCACACCTGCACCACCAGTCTCTTTTCACCTGCGTCATTCCCAGACTGCAATTCAATTCAGTTAGGAGGAGATTCCAGAGAATTCTGAGGACTGCCCTGCACGCCTTCATTTGGAAATTCTGTTTCTCTTTCTGAGAGATTCTACCATGGGTAGTAGACCGAATAATTGCAGTATCTTTGGGGGAAGTGAAATTATAAGTGGCCGGAGTATAACCTGATGAATAATAATTATATATATTTCACCTTTCAATTTCAATGCATTCAATGTTTCAAATATATCTCATAAGTAAATATCTCACTTTTTAAATTGACACCTTTGATCTTTTCTCCAGAATTTCAAAGATAGAGCCAATGAGAGTCAATGACCCTCATGTAGAACGGAACTTTTTTACTCACCTTTAATTTTTTTGCAAAGCCAAGAAAGTAATCTGATGCTTCTACCCAATTTTTCAAATAAAAAATTACTCTCTTGACAGCAGATTAAAATCCTCTCATAAATTGATTATCAGTAATGTCAATATATATCCTAAAAGCAGATGAAAACCTAGAAATGTTTTTCCATTAAAAAAATCTGATTTCAGACCCAGTGTTGCTGGATCACCATCGGGCACACTGTAAGTGTTTTTTTCCCAATTTAGTTCATTGACCTCAAATAATTTTGGCCCAGCCTGAAGGACATCATCAACTTCAGTGACGATCTTCAACACTTTAAAAAATAGCACTTTTGATTCACATGTACCTCTAACCATGTATCACACATAAGGAAATAGCTATACTCAATCCTTGTCCACTGTGGATCTGTCACAACTAAAACCAAAATGAGTTATTATTGGCTTTTTTGTAAAACTTGAAGTTTGATATCTTCAACAAATACCTTATTTGACACTTGACTATAAAACTGAATAGGGGAAAAAATATCCCAGTATTTCATCTCCAAATAGTTTTTGGCAGTATTCCCAATAGAAGGTTGAGGAGAGTGTCTCCATTGGATGAATATATTTAATATCATTTTTTGTGATTCCATAGGCTACTTCATGGCACAATTTAACTTTTGTACATTCCTAGTCCAATATTATGTGTTGCAGGAAAATCCAGTTTGCACAGGAAAATCCACTGTCTCTTTAATTACATCAGTATGATTTTACTTTAATGTTTTTCAATTTGAGAGACTCTCAAGGCATACTTTTTCTTCATTTCTAAACTAGTGGTACTATAAGGAAGCTGGACGTCTTTGCAATATGTAAAAATCCGTATGTATCACTTATCTATTGCTGCATAACAAAGAATCTTGATTCTGATTCTCTTGTTCTTACACGTCTTTTGATTTTTTTCGCTTGGTGGCTTCAAGGACTTTTTCTATGACTAAAGTCTAACAGTTGGGCTTCAGAGGGGAAGGGGGTGGGGGAATGGGATAGGCTGGTGATGGGTAGGAAGGAAGGCACGTATTGCATGGTGCACTGGGTGTTATACGCAACTAATGAATCATCAAACTTTACATCAAAAAATTAAAATTAAAATTAAAAATTAAAAAAAATAAAGTCTAACAGTTATACTAGAATATGTCACAGAGTTGATGTTTATGAGTAAACTTTCCCAGGTACCCGGTGGGCCCTTTCGATATGTAGATCCTGATCTTTTATTTCTGTAAAGTCTTCTGGAATTATGCTCTTCAGTGACTCCAATTATATGTATGTTGTTTCTATTTTGCCGGTCTGTCTACCATTCCACCTGCTTTTTCTTTGACCCTTTTGTCTTCTTACTTTATCTTCCTTTATTTTATTAACATACACTGTATTATTAGTTTCAGAGGTAGAATTTACTGATTCATCAGTTGCATACAACACCCAGTGCTCATTACTTCAAGTGCCCTCCTTCATGCCCATCACCCAGTTACTTCAACTTTATCTTGCTTTCATTCTCTTTTTTTTATGAAGATAGAAGCTTTTTTATTTTTTTAATTTAAATTCAATTAGCCAACATATAGTATATCATTAGTTTTTGACGTAGTGTTCAATGATTCATTAGTTGTGTGTAATACCCAGGGCTCATCACCTCAGTCTCTTGATCATTTCTTTGACTTTCTTCAATTTCCCTAATAAAAACTTCATTTTAGTCCATTCTTTCTTGGGCACCCTGTAAAAGGACACTTAATAGTGATTTCTGGTATGATTTTGTCTTTTGTTTACATTCCTTTTTTAATTCAACAAATTCTCTTAGATTACTAATGCAATGGTTCCCTTTTGTGCCCATGTATCATTGCATAGTATCTTTAAAGATGGCTTTTATTCTTTGAGGTTGGGGAAGAAATTTTCTGTCTTCCAATTTTTGGGTTCTCTTTTATTTGCAAAACTCTAAATTTCTCCTTTCCTTCTTTTCACCATCACCATCAAATTTCCAAAAACCATCTCTCCCTACCCTTTCACATTCTTTTTCCTCAGAAGCAATACCTTTTCAAAAACTGCTCCCTTAAATAGCATACAGTTTTACATTCCTTTCTTATAGCATATCTTCTGACACACCAGGACTCTTAGAGTAGACTCTGCCTCTCCGTCGGTATCTACCCTCTTCACTCTTCCATATAGCATTTTCCCCTGCTGTCCATGTTCTTTGTGAATGCCAGTGGGCAAAGCATGAAAGTTAATTTGCTGCAATTTGGTGTTTCTTTAATCTAAATGTGGGTAAATTTGAAATGTGTGCATTCCCTTTTTTCTAGTTATGCTGAAGACATGGACTTTGTGTAGTTTTATTTATCCTTCCTGTTCTGTGTTGTTTTTGAGATATTCAGATTTTTTGGCCATCATTTTGGCTACCCTTAGGGCTAATTCAGAATGCTTTAATTTAGAACACCCTATCTTTTGTGTGACCCTATCAACCATGAAGATTTCATCGAGCTTTACTCCCTGGAGTTTTCACTAAGAATCTGTTAGCTATTCTGTGTTTTCCAGACAAAATTATGTGACAATATTGAATATGCTTTTTCAAATTACATGCCCCTCAACCCAGAGATTCCAATATTGCCCTCCCCCACCCCAGGAGACATCCTCCACACAGTTATGGATCTGAACTTCAGGTCCTTGGGTATGAGGGTGAACAAGGCATCCACCTGGATTTTGTCCCTACATTTTCTCCAGTCTCCTTGTTTGTGTCTCAAACAAATAGCTCTTGTCTTTTGACACCCTAGCCCAGAGCAGCACTGAAGCAACCTTCCTACTTGAGAGGTATAATTTATCATCTGACAGGGTCTGGTGCAAAGTATTACTCACCAGACTTAAATGAGACAGAGGGGACTGATGAGGGCCAGTAGGGGATAATGAGAAGACAAAGCATTAGAAAGCAGAAGGCTGGGTCATAGCCCCAGCTCTGCCACTGGCTCACTGTTTAACCTGGAGTAAATCCCTGCCCTGCTCTCTGAGCCTCAGCTCTCCTGTCTGAACTAGATACTGCCTGGGGACATTAGCAGCTCCAAGGAACTCAGGCCTCTCCTAAAAAGGACTTTGGTTAGAAGTTGGCCTCATGGCCTCTAAGAGCTCTAATGGGTACACAAGCAGGAGAAAGAGTAGTCCAAGAGAATGGAGGGCTGAACCCTTACCCTACATTTAAATGAGAGAAGATGAATGAACACTGACAGTCACCTAGCCCCTACTATATCACTCATGCCAAGTGACCAACCAGTCTCTGCTTGCATACCACCAAAAATGGTGAGCTCACTCCCTTTAAAAAGTAACCCTTTTCATTTTATACTTTTAATGTAGTAGAGATGGAAAGAAGTGGTACTTTAAGAGAGACTCACAGAAAAAAAGTGACAAGAAGGAGATGTCAAGGATGAAGCCTAGTTTTTCAACTTGTGAAAACACTTGGATTAGTGGTGCATTCACTTAGATAGGAAGAGATTAGGGGGGGCAGAGGAAGACCATGAGCTCAGTCTTGGACACCCGACTTTGAGGAACCATTAAGACATCCAAGCCAAGGCAAGTGGCCAGCTGGATATTCAGATCTAGAGCTCAAAGGAGACGTTCAGACTAGGGATGAGTAAGTTAGAGTGGCTTTTCTAAAGATGGATAAATGTTGTCACTGAGGAAAACAGTATGAAATGAAAAGGAGGAGAGGGGCCTCAGATGAGAAGTTGAGGGCTACCAACATTGAAAGCAGGGGAAATGAAGAATTGCTTGCCAGTCTAAGAGATGAGGAAAGAACCAGGAGAGTGCCACTTCAGAAATCACTGGAGGAGGCTTTCAGGAAAGATGAAGTTGTCAGTATGTCAAGTGCTCTGAAGAGTCAAGTAAGGACTGAAAATGTCCGCTGGATGCAATGTGGTGGAGATGCTTGGTAACTTTATTAAGGATGGTTTTGGTAAATCGATGGGGCCAGAAGTTAGAGTGGAGGGGTTGAGGGCCAAGCGGGAAGTGAGGAAATGGGGCAGCAAGTGTAGACAACTCTGTGGAGGATTAGCTGTAAAAGGAGAGAAAAGCGATGGGCAGTGCAGGTGTGGGATGTGAAGCATTAGATTTTTTCTTAAATAGGGAAGGGTTGATGCTGGCTACACATCAAGGGGATGATCCGGGTTTGAGACACAATCAGTGAATATACAGGAGAGAAAAGGAGGCTACCGATAGTTCCTTTGAAGGCAAGAGGAGATGGGCTCAAAAGAGCAGAAAGAAGGGTTGTTTCATCAGTGTTTCAAAAATTCTTAGTACTAAGTTTCTACCAAGGCTGTACAAGTAAATAACTGCTGTTGGGGGGTTTGTTTGGTTTTTTTTTTTTTTTTTTTTTTTTTGAAGTACCAGGTCAGTTTTATAAAATTGCAAGTTTACAATATTCTTTACATAGATATTGTCTTCTTTTGCTCTCTTCACATCTCAAAGTTATTCAATCACTATGAAACATGTTTAAAAATGTAACCAGTGTCTACAAACATTATGATACCTGAAGAAAAGTATTATTTATTCGGGAAATTAGAACTTAAGTAGTTTAGAGAAAGAAAATCCAGAAAACTGTGTTTTGGTATACTTTTCTAGAATATTCTTTATCTTCTGAGTAACTGAAGGAAATCCAAATGGAAAATAAGACCAGGGCACCTGGGTGGCTCAGTGGGGCGCCTGGGTGGCTCAGTCGTTAAGCATCTGCCTTCGGCTCAGGTCATGATCCCAGGGTCCTGGGATGGAGCCCCGCCTCGGGCTCCCTGCTCCACTGGGAGCCTGCTTCTTCCTCTCCCACTCCCCCTGCTTGTGTTCCCTCTCTCGCTGGCTGTCTCTCTGTCAAATAAATTTTAAAAAGAAGAAAAAAGAAAATAGACCAACATTTGTGTGATGATGTGCCATCTTCTTCCTCAAAGCAGAACCGCTGAGCTAACAGTGAAGCAGACTGCTGTGGTCCTTGGCCATCACCCACATGGCCGCCCCAACCATCTGACTCCTTACAAAGTTCCTGACTAGTGGTTTTTTACCCCTTATTCACTGGCAGCTTAAACTCATATAAATTCAGAGCCATTCTCATTCCAACTCAAAAAGGGGGAAGGTCTCTCCATGAGGATCCTCACTCAGGAGAGTTATTCCCCTTTCAAGGTCAAGCACCACAAAGCCACTGAGAATCTCACATTTACCTATTACCATGAACAATAACTCATTTCTCCACAGCCCATTCATTTACAGATTCCTTCTCTATTCACATTTGCTGAGATCTTCAGGCAACTCACAAAGAAAAAGGCCAGAGGGACAAGTGGATAATGAAAATGAATATAGCCCTTCACCGCTAAGTCTTAGATTCACATACTCTAAGAGAATTCTAGGGAACCAAGGGTTAGTGGGATCAACCAGGACAGCCTCTCACCAATGGGGGTTCCCCTTATCAGCTTCTCTAACAACGGCACTGTGGCCTCTATTTGAACCCCTCAGGTGACAGAGGGATTCTACGCCATGAGATTGACACAAGAGAAAACAGGACACTCTCTTTGAGTTTCTAAAATGTTCTCCTTGGGAAGATAGGCCTGACCCCAATGAACCTAGGATACCACAAAAAAAAGCAGATTTCCTCTTCACACAAGGCAGAAGACCTTGAGAGAAAGGGCCATCCAAATAGATCTCACAGACTCATGCTCAGTTAGTCTCGCTCCTTCCTTCTGATACAGAAGGTCCTCCTGCCTAGCGTACTTACGATCCAATATCATTGTTGGAAAAGTCCTCTTGGTACACAGCCCCAGGTCTTCTGGGAGATTTTACTGGTTTGTCCTCCTTCTCTCATGGAGAAATGCTGAACATTTCATTCTTTCCCTAGGAAGAAACCCTCAGAATTTGATAATGGGTTCGTGTTCTACCTTAAACCCATTTAACAAGGCAAAGTTAAGTCCACCCAGCAGAATGGTGAGAGGAAGAAGGCTCAGGCAAGAGCCCTCCCCTGACAGTGGCTTGTGAAAGCAGGGCATGATGGGAACTGGGGCTGGCACTCAGCTTTGCCAGCAATGCTGGTTCAGCCTCCATCAGCAGGGCCCCCGCCCACCCAAGTGGAGACACACAGGATTGCAGGGTTCATAGTCTCATTCACATAAAGGGGATCAGATGTCACCTAAAGTCCTGCAATCTACTTTTTAAAGTAATGATTATAGGGGCGCCCGGGTAGCGCAGTCATTAAGCGTCTGCCTTCGGCTCAGGGTGTGATCCCGGCGTTCTGGGATCAAGCCCCACATCAGGCTCCTCCGCTGGGAGCCTGCTTCTTCCTCTCCCACTCCCCCTGCTTGTGTTTCCTCTCTCACTGTCTGTCTCTCTGTCAAATAAATAAATCTTTAAAAAAATAATAAAGTAATGATTATAGACATTATTGTTTTTTATTATTATGCATATCTTTCCGTATCCGTACATACATATCAAGCTCATTCATTTTCTAAGCTGAGTAGTAGTCCATTAAGTGAATGCACATCATTTATTTTCATTATCTGCTCTTATTAGATATCTGAGATACTTCCAAGTCCCTCCAAAACTACAGCGACAATTCTCATGCATACACGTGTGGGCACTTCTGTTAGAGTTCTCTGCAACAGGTGAATCCCTTTTCCTTCACGTTTTTACTACAGTAAGCAATTAACACCTTTTTGCACACATCTCTGTGCACATGGATAGTACTTCTGAGGCTGTATCTCTTGCAGCTAAACTTACCACACCAGAAAGGACGACTATTTTAAAAATTTACCTCCAAATTGCCCTCCTACAGGCCTTACTGATTTATATCATCTCAGCAGTAAGAACATGAAAATGAGTGCTTCCCTCATATCCGCTACAACTTCGGTGATTTCTAACTTTTGATTTTTGTCAGTTTGTTGGGTGGGAAAGATCCTTTTTTTTTTTTTTAAGAATTGCATTTCTCTAATTATTGGTGAGGTTGAGCATCTTTTTACATCTCCGTTGGTCATGTTTATTTCTGCCTTGGTGGTACACCTGCTCACAGCCTTGGCTGGTTTCTCGTTTGAGTTCTCTTTTTTCATATTGATTTAGAGGAGTACTTTCTACAATTAATACTTCATTAATATTCAATCTGTTTGATACACTACAGACTCCTTTTCATGGTCTGTCACTTGTCTTTCAACCTTTCGTAACTTTGCCCATTTTTCTGTTGACTTCGTCATATTTTCCACTGATTTAGAAGGACTTTCTCTATCTTAAGGATATCTATCTTTGTCACCAATCTTGCAAATATGTTTGTGTTCGCCATTTTGTTTTGGGCTTTGTTGAGTCAGAGAAGATTTTACGTTTATTTAGACACAGACGTATGCCTGTGCATATCATGAGACTTTAGAAAGTTTTTCCCCACCCTGCGGTGAGATATTCACCGACATCGTCTTCAGGTTTCCCTAGCCATGACTCTTGAATGCATCTGGAATTTATTTGTTGTTGCGGTATGCCAGAGGAATCTCATTTTTTGTTTCCAAAATAGTTGGTTACATTTCTCAATATCTTTCATCAAATTAGTCATCCTTTCCTTTCTGGTTTGTAATCCCAACTTACTCATATACTTTTTATTTGGACTTAAAAGAGATCGAAATGATTAATATCAACAATCTTGACTTCATTTACAAGGGAGAGAAGAATCATTATTTGTTTTGGCTAGGAAAGGAGAGTGTGGTGTGGGATAAAATCGGGGGCAGGCAGTTAGGAGAGTCATGGAATTTGCTGTGAAAAAGGAAAGTTTGAGGAGGGAATGGCAAGAGAAAACTACTGAGTCACAGCAGGAACGTGTTATCACAGAAATGATGGCCACAGGGAAAGAGTATCGGGGAGAGTCTTAAAAAGCAGATGAGGCAAGCAGAATTGAGTTGGCGGCACCGGGCTCCCAGCTGAAGGGAAAAGGGTCACAGTCTGTCCCCTGGCCATAGAGCCGAAGTGGCAGTTATAAAGCCTGGAGTAGAGTGCATGTGAAGTCATGGTTTGCCAATTAATTAACAAATACAAAGAACTGGTGTTGAGGCCATATTAAAAAGCTTTAAAGTAGGGGCGCCTGGGTGGCTCAGTCATTAAGCAGCTCAGGGCACGATCCCTGCGATCTGGGATCGAGCCCCACATCAGGCTCCTCCGCTATAAGTCTGCTTCTTCCTCTCCCACTCCCCCTGCTTGTGTTCCCTCTCTCGCTGGCTGTCTCTCTCTCTGTCAAATAAATAAATAAAATCTTTAAAAAAAAAAAAACCTTTAAAGTAATACATATTCATTATTAAAAAGAGACAGAAAACAGAGAAAAACAGAAAAACGCCAGCTACCTTTTATGGAGCAACTACTATGGTCCGGCCCTTGATTAGCTGCTTTACATATATTTTATTTTATAAAGAAGAAAATGAAAACTCCTGTAATCCCACCACCGGAGATGAACTACTGTTAACACTCTGCTGTGTTTCCTTCCGGTCTTGTTCTCCTGGTAGGTTCTGTGACAGCTGCTAACATTTATGAGCCCTTACTCCCATGCCCAGACTAATAAAATATTTTGGACTTAAAAAAAAAAAAACTTTTGTAAGCCTCGTAACAATCCTAAGGGATAGGAGCCATTGTTGTTTAATTTTACAGATCAGGGAATTGGGACCAAAGAGGTTAAGTAATGTGTCTATTCTGTATACTCAGTTTCGTAGATGACTTTTTATCATTTAAGCTGATATCAGGAGGGTTTTCCCACACCAGTAACTCTCCTGCAGAAGAGAGCATTTATAGCTAGCTGATATCCCATCTCATGGCTGTGCCATTTATTTAACTGTTTCAGTATTTCCGTTCAATCGTTAGCGATTTTTTAATAGAATAAATACTGCTGTTATGAACAGCCTTGCACTTAAACCTTCGAGCATATTTATTATTTTTTTTTAAAGATTTTATTTATTTATTTATTTGACAGAGATAGAGACAGCCAGCGAGAGAGGGAACACAGCAGGGGGAGTGGGAGAGGAAGAAGCAGGCTCCCAGTGGAGGAGCCCGATGTGGGACTCGATCCCGGTACGCCGGGACCACGCCCTGAGCCGAAGGCAGACGCTTTAACGACTGCGCTACCCAGGCGCCCCTTCGAGCATATTTAAACACTCAAATTCTTTTTTAAAAATGACAGTGGAATTACTGAGTCAACCTTTTTTCAGGCTTCTTCTCCATATTGTCAAACTGCCTTCCAGAAAGTTTCTATCATTTTACACTCCACCAGAAATAAACAAAAGCACCCGTTTTATGCCCTTGCCAACACCGGTATTGATTTTAAATCTTAACCAATTCTTTTTTTAAAAAATAAAAATAAAAAAGTAAATCCTAACCAGTTTAGATGGGCAAACAATTACATATCATAATTTTAGTTCATTTTTATCATGAGGGAGAACTAAAAGAGACCTCGGTTCTTCCAAAATTCTGAAGGAAGCCTCTCTCAGATGCCAAGCACTCACTCTTCTGGAGGCTAAGGACCGGAGAGTGAACAAGACCAACCAAACCCCTGCCTTCCTGGGACTCTCAAGCTAACATAAAAGGTACTGATGGAGTAAATTCCAATTTTAAGTTCTCTATAACCATTTCGTGTTTATCAGCCCCATTTTAAATAAAGCACTAAGGACTCATTTAATCCTCACAACAACGCTTTTGGGTAGGTACTATTTTTACCCCCATTTTACAGATTAGGAAATTGAGTCACCAAGAGGTCAAGTAAGCTGTGCAAGGTCAGACAGGGAGGTAACAAGGGCAAGAATCAGACCGAGGTGTGCTGAGGGGGTGCTGAGTCACTGAAGGGGTGGACAGAAGATATAGCAAATAGGAAAACTAAAAGAAAATGGGTTTGAACAAACAGAAGAGGAACAGACATAGGAGTTCATTTGGTCCAGAAATATTATCATGGAGTGCTGCACTGTATCTTTCCTCTCCTTTTGTCAGAGGAGCAGGTAAGGATGGCACGCAGCAAAAAGGAGCAGATCGTACATACATTGGATAATAAACCTGGAACAGTCCAAAGACAGAGGAAAGGAATGGGCTAAATTTCTCTGCTTTGAGGCAGCAGAGGGAAGAAGGGAGCGTCCCCTGGCTTCCTAACCCTTAAGGAATGGGAATTAGAGAGAGTCCAATCCTAGTAGCATTCAAAACTCAGCAGATGGGGAAGGGGGGCGGGGAATGGAAACTTGTACTTTTCCCGGGCTGCTGGCCAAGTGGTCTCCCAGTTTGGCTTGAGGCTACCGCCTTCTCTGGCCAGACCGGCCTTTTTGCCGGGGATCACGGGGCGCGTTCCCGTGGGCTGCAGCGCCACCTAGCAGATGTGCCGGTGAAATAGCACCGGAACCTCCCGGGCCCTTCCGGAGCCCTGCAAAGACCGCATATCCCGTGCTCAGTGCGGAGGTCACCGTGAACAAACAAGTCATTGTCCTTGGGAAGTTCACCGTCCATCTGGGGAGACAATCACAGGTTCTAGAGCAGAGACTTATGCAAGCGTCTAGGGAACAGGGAGGAACAGGGAGGAGCAGGGCTGACCTTCGCTGGGGTTCCGGAAAGGCCACACGGAGGAAGCCATATTCAAACCAGCTCTCAACAACCAGAAGATGTGTTGTTATTATTAGTCAAGTGGTAGAAGATGAAAGAAACTTCCAGGCAAGGAGACCGGAGGTTCAAAGGGGTTAGTGAGGGTGAGGGGTTAGTGCATTCAGGGAAGGTTGGAAAGTTCCAATCACAAGCCAATAGTAACCTTACAGAGTATCAAGTTCAACTTCCTTGTTTTGCCGACGCCATTCCTGACGTTCAGACCAAGGGACTTCCTGCAGATCCACAGCACACTGGAACCCTTATCTCCTGACGCTCCGGCCGGTGCTCTCCTCTGAACCACGGAAGAACAAGGCCAGCAGCCAGCTCTCTAGAAAAGGTCACTATTGCCTGCCAGGATCCAGTAGTAAGGCTGTGCCCATGGAAGTTAATCTTTGAACTCAAGAAGACCTGCTTGGGTCCGTCAGTAGCTGTGGGACTTTTATCAGGGTACTTAGTCTTTCTGAGTCTCCCTTTCCTCATCTGTCAGGTGGGAGTCATAGCAGTCCTTACCTCAGTTGGCTATTGTGAGGTGCCCTTACCTCAATTGGCTGTTGCGAGTTAATCTCATGGGCATGATGCCCAGCATATGCTAAATGCTCAGTCGTCAGTTAGGAAAGACCACAATTATAATATTGTCACTTTTTATTGCAATATTTTTCTTACTTGAAAGTATCCATTATTATTAATTGATCATTAACGATTTATTATTTCTACTGTTTTAGTACTGAATGCTTCCTGAAGGAACTGGAGCTATTCTATCTGGGTAAGAACAAACACAGAAGCCACAGGCCTATTTTAAAACTTGAAGGGCTGAGTTGGAACAGAAGGAGTGGAGGTGGTCTGAGGGGCCCCAGGGGGCTGGGCCAACAATGGTTGAGAGCTGCAGTGGAAGATTTTACTTCCAAGTAAAGAAAAACTTCCTTACCCTCTGGGTAGCCTTGGGAGGAAGGTATGCACTTGTTTCTGGAAATGTTTCCTCCAAGACCAGATGACCATTTGTCGGGCCCTCACCCCACCTTGCACAGGACAGGAAATCATTCTAGTCCGTTTCACTTTCTGATCCCTTAAACATCAAATTTAGCTCTGCTTTCTAGGGGAATATGATTTGGTAGGTCATCTGGGAAGACAGATGTCTATGTTTATAAATTTCAAAGTCATGAGCAATGCTCAAAGAAGTCGGAATCCAAAATGCATAACCCTGTTTTTCAGAGTAATTCATTAGATTTTAGCTGGAAATGTGAGGAAGAGGCTGAGATGTCCATGTCAGACTGGAAACAAGGGGAATGGGACAGAGGAACAGAAGGCAGCTCAGCCTTGTTCACCAGGTGCTGCCTGGAGAGTGTGTCTTCCTTCTGAGAGGATGGGAAGGGCTTTCGCAGTCCTGCTAGCCACACAGGCTGTAGAGGTATCGTCTTAAAATCATTAAATAACAGAATGCATTGAATGCTCACTGTTCGAATATTTATGTAAAGTCTGGTGTGTGCAAAGCACATGGAATATTAAAGAAAATCGAGGGGTGCCTGGGTGGCTCAGTCGGCCAAGCGTCTGCCTTCAGCTCAGGTCATGATCCAGGGGTCCTAGGATGGAGTCCTGTATCTGGCTCCCTGCTCAGCAAGGAGCCTGCTTCTCCCTCTGCCTGCCACTCCCCCTGCTTGTGTGCTCTTTCTGTCTCTCTCTGACAAATAAATAAATAAAATCTTTTAAAATAAATCTAAAACCAGAGTCTACATGAAGTTAGGAGGTATATATACTCTCGGAAAGTAATAAGCCCTAGGCACAAATAACTATAATCCAAAGCCGAAAGGCCTAATGTTGTAAGTTCAACACGTGAGGTTTCATGACTCTCTATAAGAGGCCTTGGAGGAAGGTTTTGTGGAGGAAGTGCTAGTTGGACTGGGCCTTTCATAACACATAGGATTTGGACCCCAAATGATAGAAGGGAAGAACTTCTCAGGGGAGACAGCAATGTGGGCAGAGCGTCATGGGACTGAAGTACGGGCCAGGGGTGGGGGAGTAGAGCCCCACTGTGGTCAGAGCAGAGGGGGTGGGAAGGGGTGGTACAGGATGTAAGATCAGAGAAGTCATCCTTCTGCAGTCCCACTCCCAGGTATATCCCTAAGAGAATTGAAAATATGCCTCCACGTAAAAACCTGTATACCAATGCTCACAGCAGCATTACTCACAATAGTCAAGAAGCAGAAACAACACAAATGTCCGTCAGCTGAGGAACGGACAAATAAAATGTAGTGTATCTACCGATACGATATTGTTTAGCATTGACAATGGAAAGAATGAAGTGCTGATGACCTGACAATGTGGATGAACCTTGGAAACACGTGCTGAGTGAAAAAAGACAGACACAAAAAACCACATATGATATGATTCCATGTATATGAAAGGCCCAAAACAGGCAAATCTAGAGACAGAAAGACTGATGGTTGCCCAGGGCTGGAGGCCATAAATGGTGCCATGTTTTGAAGGCTACGGTTCAGATTTTCTGGCTCTTCCCACTGTTAGAGAATTCCTCCCCTAGCAGCTCCCTCCAGGACTCTCCAGCCAAACTCGCCTTCCGGGTGAGCCTGGGAGGCAATCCTGGGCGCCCGCGGACATCCCGGCTGAAAGCTCCCATCGGCGCAGATGTCCAAGACGGACTCACGATGCCTTCCCCAACAGCAGCACCCGCCCCAGACTTTCCTGCCTCTTATTAGTACCAAATAGGGCAGGAAAATACTTTGATAAGTTAACAAGTACATCTTCAGTCTCATTTTTCTTTTTTTAACGCATTCCCTTCTCCCATTAAAGCAAAATCAGGAGGCTAAGACATTCAGGACTTACTGCCTCCAAGCAAAGCTGGCATAGCTGAAATGTAAAGAGAAAGCAAAGAATCAGATTCTTGGCTTTTGGAGTGGGCTTTGGAAAGTCATAGCAAAAACAGTCTTGAAAGCCAAGAATGTGGTTTGGAAGAGCCAAGCTTTTTAATATCGAATAAGGCTCTGAGTTCTAGAGGACGGTTTGCGGCATGAGAAGCAGAGTTGAAGGAATTGGGACTTTAATTCCAGCTATCCGTGGCTTTTCCTTCCCTCTTTAAACATCTCCTCATCACGTGGGGCTCAGCCATTCCCACATCTTCACTCCCTCCTGCCCTGTTCCAGGCCGAGCCCCCACCCCCACCCCGTCTTCTCCAGGCCCTGGGCTCCGCCTCGTGCTCTCCTGCCCATCTTAGACAGCTGACCACAGTGATCTTTCTGAAATCCTGCCTCAGACCCCCTGCAATGTTTCCTCATTGCCCACTGGAAATGTTTATTGAATACTTGCTAGATGCTAGGCATTCTGCTAGACTGGGGTCAGCCACCTAGGACCCCTGAGCCAAATCAGGTCTGCCACCTGCTTTTGTGAATAAAGTTTTATTGGAACACAGCCCTGCTCTCATTTACGTATCGTCTATGGAAGCGTTCACGCTATGAGGGCAGAGTCAAGTAGTTGTGACAGAGGCAGCATGGCCCAAAAAGCCTCAAATATTTCGTACCACCCCCCTTACAGAAAAAACCTTTACTGCCCTGTGGGCTCCATGCTGAGCTTAGCCCAGTGAGCAAAACAGACGTAGTCCTCTGCTGCCTATAGACCCAGGCCTTCCACTTGCCGCGCTTTCTTCCATTCCCCCCTATTCATGAGTCCTCTGAGAGTACTCTGGTTCCTAGACTTTGGGAATTCATCCATCAGTAAAAACAATTTTCTTAATGACAGAGGATAGACATAGGTTGTCAGGTGGGTATGTTTTTTAAAAACCAACTACCATCTAATATCGCTAACATTTCATAAGGAGAAAAACATTTTAACATTAAAAGGTAGCAAGGATTTCGTTTAAAATGAAGAAAAATTCCTCAAGCCACGTGAGTTTTAAAAATTCACTCCATTGGCTCTGTTTTCCCCATTTGGCCGTGGCTGGTGAACATTCTCCACCAATCATCACAGGTTTGTGATCGGGTGCAGAGGCCCCTTTGAGCAAGTCTAGGTGAACTGGTTTAATTTGTATCACTCAAATGCGTTATGAATCTTCCCACACAAGTTCGCTTCCTCCCGCTCTCCCGCTCACTGCGCGGAGCTGCGCTCACAAGCGGCCAACGTGTAGGGTTCCCTCCCGCCACCAGCTAAAGGCCCAGCTGCTGACATAAGCATCCAGGCCTCTGGCAGCACGGACGAGAGCTAAGGCTGTGGGTATCTGTCAGCAACAGAGCAGGGTGACAGGACAGCCAGACGGGCCACCTGGACTGTGGCCCTGCCCCAGGCACATGCAGATGAATCCATTTGACACAGGCATGCTGACAGCTCCATGGCAAAGGTGGCCTCCCGAATGCTTGGGAGATGAACACTGGCTTCCTGGTAAGTCCCTCACATGACCTGGGATGCCATGAGGGCCCCGGGCAGCCGCAGCCAGCTCCCAGTCAGCAGGTGGTGGCACCCGGCACAGAGAGCTCGCCTTACTGGCAGGCAGCCCTAGGATACCAGGTCCTCACTGCTCACATGAAGCTTCTGGAATCCCCTTAACCATCTCGAGGTCTGTGGAAAAATAAATTATGGCTCCTCCAGGAAGGTAATCCCAGCAGGGCCTGATGCCAAGGGCACTTTTCTGCCTGACTTTCATTCAGGGACAAACATTCTCCTAAAGCCACACCCAGCAGCCCCCCTCCCCCCTGCCCACTGGTGTGCATGTGTGTATGTGAGACAGAGAGAGAGGCCACTCGTGAAAAGCCTTCACCATGGGTGCAATATGAACGTTGAGCACCCTACCTTTTTCACAAATGCGGTGGGGACAGCAATTTTCTATCTGCCCTCCACATTCGAGGTTAGAGGTTTCATTGTCCTGAGCTTGTCGCCAGCCAAAATGTTTCATTTCTCAGACATTCCCATTTAATCCATTTGTGAGACAAAGGGAGGATATACAAGGTTAAATTTCCAAAGGGAAATTAGAGACCCTGAGACAAAACTGGAAAGAAACACCTCACACTACAAAGAGGGAAACTGAGGCTGGAAGGGGTGGAGAATGGCTCAAGACCCCACCAGTAGAGCTGAAACTAGAAATAAGACTTTCTTGGCCCAGTCCAAGTCTCTTCAACTATACACTGAAATGTCCAGATCATTATTCCCCATAATCCAGAATGAAGGGAATTTTCCTTCTAAAAAATGAGAGAATAGGTACCAGCTAGAACATAGGACATGGTGAGTTTGTGGTGAAGAGGGACCATGCCCACTGCCGCAGATAATTACACAGCATATACTTCCTTTCCATAGTCACATTTCCATTAAAGGCTGAAGGAACAGCTTCCCCAAATTATAAGTGAACACACCACAAAATTTGCTCTCTTAATACCTTCATAGTCACCCCAGATGGGGAATCGAGGTCCTGAAGAAGCGCAGGAACCCAGTGAAGGTCACACAGTCATGGGGGGTGGGGGTGAGGATTAGGGGCTTGGCCTCAGAGGGTCCATCCAGTTCTCTCCTTGGCAGTGGTTCAGATCATCAGCAATCCGTGTCCTGAGGCTACCAGCCAGTCTTGAACTTGGGACTTCGTCTCAGCTTTCCCTGCAGAGGGTCAGCTGTTCTTAGGCCGCTCGGTGCCAGACTGATACTGCAGTCCTCTCCTTGGCCCTAGGGCCAGGGACACGCTTTCCTGCAGCCTGATGCCATCCCCCATGGCGGTGACTTCTGTGTGGTGGCCCAGGAACAGCTGGCTCGGGGGCTGGCAGGCTGAGGCTCTGAGTCAGGCCTGGCAAAGTCTGTGAGGATCACCTGCCCGCCAGGAGGGCTTGAGTTTTACTGCCCTCTGGCCATGTGTCATAGCAGGACATACTGAACTCTTCCCGTGACTTGAGGACATGGGTCAGGTTGTCCAGGGCAGGTGGGGCAACTACCCTAAAGGGAATCCAGGCAGCACCCCTTCCCTGGAGGTGTCTTTAGGGCATTCAGCAGGGAGGCACCAGTCTCAGGTCCCACCCTCACGCAAGGGGAACTGACAGTTTTGGCCTCAGAACCCCTGATTCCAGATCCGTCTCCAGCACGCCATCTTGTGGGGCCTGCCTAGGGAACCAGCAGACCTCTGAGTGGATGGAGATGCCCTTCCCTGGAGAAAGAGTCAAGAGCATCAGAAAGTGATACCCTGCCCATGGCCCGGATCCCCAACTTCTGTGGGCCAAAGGACCTCAAAGATCTTCTAGTTTCAAGGCCTTCATGGTCCAGAAAAGAAAGTGAGGCCCAGAGAGGGCAGCCATTTCGAGCCAGGACTGAAACCCAGTCCTGCTGTCCTGTCCAGTGCTTAGCCCACACAAGCTTTCAGAGCATGGAAGTGACAGGCTTCACCCAGGCCCCCCGAAGTGTGATGGAAACACATCTCCAGGAGCCACCACTGTCTTCACAGGACAAGTACCAGGTGCAACTACAGTCCTTGTGCTTTCTGTCATCAGGCATTGCACGTAGCACTTGTTGGCATTACCTTTTTAAACATAGTCAGCAATCCAGTAAGATAAGGGCAAATATTATTATCATGTACGAGAAAATAAACCTGAAGGCCCTCATCAGATCCTCTCTAGTTATCCCTTGTCCCTGTTTTTCCCTGACTGTCAAGGCCAGTCAATGGAGCAGTAAAGCTAGCCCTCTCTAGAGGACCCCTGGAACAGGGAAGGGAGCCATAAACAGAATTCCAGGTCACCAAAATCCCAAGGAGCACACTACGGACTCTGTTAAACACCATCCAAAACCCTTCTCCAACCACCAAAGAGGAACAGTCTGGGCATGTCTAGCACTTCCCCAAGGTGGCTCACCCTGCAACTAGCACAGGGCCAGGTGGGCTCACCTGAACTGGAGCCTCCTCAGGAGCCCATGCTGGGAAGAAGGCAGAATCAACCCAAGTGTCCATCAATGGATGAATGGATAAACAAAATCTGGTGTGTGTGTGTGTATATATATATCCCATACCAGGGGATACTATATATATATATATATACACACACACACATACATATATATATACACATATATATACACATACATACCATGGGATACTATTCAGCCTTAAAAAAGAGGGAAATTCTGACATATACTACAGCATGGATGAAACTTGAAGACATTATGGTAAGTGAAATGTCAGTCTCAAAAGGACAATTACTGTATGATTCCACCCCTACGAGGTGCCTATGGTGGGCAAACTCATAGAGACAGAAATAGAACGGTGGCTGCCAGGGGCTGTGGGGGGGGGAGCCATTGTTTAGTGAGGACTGATTTTCAGTTTTGTAAGATGAAGAATTCTGGAGATGGACGGTCGTGATGCTGCACAACAACGTGAATGTGCTTAATGCCCCTGAATTGTACATGAAAAAATGGCTAAAATGGTAACTTTGAG
The DNA here is from genome assembly GCF_024610735.1 of Ursus americanus. Classification (NCBI taxonomy): domain Eukaryota; kingdom Metazoa; phylum Chordata; class Mammalia; order Carnivora; family Ursidae; genus Ursus; species Ursus americanus. The sequence goes on from NC_142144.1 coordinate 31,086,224, forward strand.
GTTATGTACACATAACACAATTTTTTTAAATAACTCATTTTTAAAAATAAAAGAGGAGGAAGTGTTCCAAGCAGTCAAGGTTGGGGAGAAAAGTCTAGAGAGAAGAAACAGTTTATACAAAAGCTCAGAGGTCTGGAAGCATCCCTACATGTAAGACTCACAGAGGCAAGGGCAGCCACGGTGGGCTGGAGGAGTTCTCTGAATGTCCCTCTGGGGAGTTTGCGTGCCACTCCGTAGGCTCTAGGGAAGACATGGTCATTCATTGTAGCTTTGAACAATCAAACTGAGAGGTGCATGGGGAGACCAGACAGGACCTGGGAGATGTCTGAAGAGTAACCTCTAAACAGACATTCAAAGGGAAACTGCTTTCTAGACAGCCCCAGCTCCCCAGCCCTGTGGTCACCGTCTGTGGTCCCGTTTCAGTGCTACAACGACAGTGACTCAAGCCATTTGCCTCATGAGCCACTGACTGAAGGCAGGAGGGATTCCCCTGAAAAATGAAACCAGGAGTATTCGTGCTGGCGGGGGTGTGTGTAAGAAGCTCCTCTCTGCCATGTCACTTTCCCTGCACCGGGCAGGCCATCTGGGTGATGCCCCAGCAATGATGGGGGGGCTTGTCTCCCTGCAGGCCCACCCCTTGGTGTCTGCCTGTGGTGTCTGACAGCTCACACGGAGGCGAGTTGAGCAGCTCGAATGTGAATATGGGCATGAGGAGTGGGAGGGGGCCTCTGTGAAGTCTTTGAATCAAGTAAATGTGGGAAAACCCAACTCAGCAACTTATACTTAGTGACCCTGGGCAGCCCCATGTCTCTGTACGGGTCCCAGTTTGCCCGTCTACAAACTGAAGGAGTCAGACCCGTAACTCCATCGCTAGGCCCCCAATGTGAGGAAGGGAAGGGCATTACTGGATACCTCTCAGTAATTAGGTAATCCAGTATGCACACACGTGGGCCAAAGCATGGGGGCAAATAGATTAACCCGTGTGAGAGATGCACATCGCCACCACTCATCTTCAATGGCCTGGCCCTAAGTCATATGTCAACCAAGTCCCTGAGCAGGCAACTCTCCCCAGCGACAATCCTGAGAGCCCGGCAAAGGAAGCTCTTATCTTCAGTGGGGATCCAGCCATCTCGGTCACACAGGTGTTTCAGACACAAAGCTCCTCTCAAATGCTCAACACCCTACACAGACATGCGTGGGTCTCTTCTTATACAGGGCTGCTCCTCTGTTTGGCAAACTTGTATTCTGTACCCGCCCCTGCCTCAGACACGGAACACGTGAATGAGTAGAATTTTCCTTGAACATGGTTCTCTCGTGGTGGCGTGTTTGGCCCCAGCTTTGGCTTCTTCATCTGTGTGACCTTGGCCTCTGCCTCCATCTCACCTGTGTCTGTCCCAGCATCTCCCTCAGCCCTACCATTTCCCAAATGAGCTTACTCTTCAACACAGACTACTGTTTGCACTACTTTTAAAGACTTGTAGCATCACCTCGGAAGGTAGAGCTCTAAGAAGCACAGATCGGAGGCAGAAAGCTTAGCTGTGGAGAATAAGTGTCTGCACAGAGAGGCTCCATTTTGAGTTCTTTGAGGTAACAAAGGAAGAGGGAGCCCTTGCACTTTGAAACTGTCGTGGCCCCTCAGAAATCTCCCTAAACAGACCAAGAAAGCATATCTCATTTAAATATAGAAAACAAAAAAGAATATGGGGACTTCTGCTTCCAGCCAAGAGGAGAATGGGACTGATTCACCCCCCTGCCTGAAACAAGAAGGAAAGAAGGAAGGAAGGAAGGAAGGAAGGAAGGAAGGAAGGAAGGAAGGAAGGAAGAGGAAGGGAGGGAGGGAGGGAGGGAGGGAAGGAAGGAAGGAAGGAAGGAAGGAAGGAAGGAAGGAAGGAAGGAAGGAAGGAAACATAAAAGAGTGGTTTTCAGAACACAGGTGGTCACACAGCAGATGGCAAACATTCCTGAGACCAGAAGCACATGAGGGGAGCCCTGTGGTTGCTCCAACTTAGTATCTTATGATTGTCTTCTGGCTGCAGCACAGGACGGGAACTGAGGCAGAACCTGGAAGAACCCCTGAGTTGAGTGGATGGAGCTGAGAGGCCAGGGAGACCATAGCAGCAAGAACTTATAATGCAGAAGACCAAGAGACAAGGTTACTAGGAGACAGAACCTCAGAAATCTGCATAAGGCCCTCTGCACGGCCACCAATAACTTATGCATGAGGAGAAACTACCTGAGATGGAAGAAGGAACCACCCAAAATGATAAGGGACAACAAAGCCTAAGGCCAACATAGGCCTGGGAGTAGTGCCCAGAGCCAGCAGTCAGACTGAAAAACTCATCATTCACAGGGCATGGGGCAAAGCACTCAGGAAGGTCCTTCCTCAGCAGCGGGGAGAAAGCAGCCCTAGACTGCTCTGCTCCAGACCTGCCTGGCAGATCGTAACAGTGAGAACCTAAGGAATCCCAGTTTCCCAAGTACTTAACTGTGTCCAGAATACTCATGATTTGCAAAATATTTAACATCAACAAGGTAGAATGTACAATGTCTGATATCCCATCAAAGCTTACATGCAAAGGCATGCAAAAAATCAGGAAAACATGGCCAATAATGAAGCCAATCAATCGATCGATTTATCAAAACCAGCTCAGAACTAATACAGATGTTAGAATCAGCAGAGAAGGACCTTAAATAGGTATTATAATTGTACTCCCAGTGTTCAAAGAGTTAAGTAAACCTGGAGAATATGCAGAAGACCCAACTCTGTCTTCTAGAGATAAAAACCACATCATCTGAGATGAAAAACACACGGATTGGGTAAATGGTAGATTAGAGAGTGCAGAAAAAAAAATAGCGAACTTGAAGATGTAGAAATAGAATCTAGGCAAAATGAAACACACAGAGAAAAAGAAGGGTGTCAGTGACCTGTGGGCCAAGCCCAAGTGAGGATGCACTGGCTTCCAACCCTTCCCTTTATAGCTGGATTATAGCTGAGGGTGGATTTGTCCTCCCACTGTTGCTCTCATTTAAAGAGTGTTTAGGGTTTCTGTATGCTTCACGTTTTAAAAAACATTTTGCTAAGATAGTACAGAGGTTTCTTGTCTGCCCTCACCCAGGTTCCCCAGGTGTGAACATCTCACAAAACTGCAGTGAAAAATGTCAATTTATAAAAGGTTAATTTGTCAGAATTGACACTGGAACATTACTATGAATGAAACTACCAACTTTATTCAGATTTCCCCATTTTTTCCACTAATGCCTTTATTCTGTTCTGGGAGCCAATATAAGCTAGCACATTGCATTGAGTCCTTAAAGTCTTCAAGTTGAAACAGGAAGTACCTATATCGTGAATGTATAGCATGCTTATTTTTAAAAATATTTTTTGGAGCGTTTTATTTTGGAGTAATTTTAGATTTGCAGAAAAGTTGCCATGTACATATCCATCAAAATCAGCTGCCAGTCTATCTTCCTTCAAACCCAAGCTAATGAAGCAGCTTGTACCTGGAACATTGCCAGTCTTCAGGAAGGGAAAAAAAATTAATAGTATGGTTTAAGTCACATGCTGCTCTTAAAGATTCTGCCTGGAGGTGATATATGTCACTTTCATTAGTTAGCTAAAGCAGGTCCCATGGCCCGCGTGCTAAAGTCAGTGGTGAGGGGAAGTATAACCTTCTCCCAGAGAGGGGCTGCTAATATTTGGGAATAAGAATCAAGCTGTGGTTGGGATTGGCAAACTGTTTCTACAAAGGGTCAGAGAGTAACTACTTTAAACTTTGCAGACCATACAGTCTCTGTCACAAGTATTCACCTCTACTCCTGTAGCAAGAAAGCAGCCATAGACGGTATCTAAATGAATAAGCATGGCTGTGTTCCAATAAAACTTTATTTACAAAAACGGGCAGTGGCTGCATTAGGCTCAACCAAAGCTGGTCAGCCCCTGTCCTGAACTACCATATTTGCCGATACTAACTTGAGAAGAAATGGAAAACCCTATTCGTTTCATAACGAAGTAAGAACTTGAATGAGTGCTTTTTAAATTTTCCCACAAAGAAACTATAGGTTTCGGATGGTTTTCCAGGGAGATCCTCTAAATTTTCATGGCAACGGTTAGACGTACAAAGTATGAAATAACAAAATCCATGAGTTTGGATTATGGTGGAGAAAAGAAGCCTTGAAAGCACAGATGACAAAGAGCGAGCAGGACCCAGTATGCCTGCTGGTCGAAAAGCAAAGCGTACGTCCTGCTCCCAGAAGATGACAATTATTTCCCCAGTGCTGCCCAGTCTTCCTGCCTCCTCACCAACTCATTTTCCTATTGATCATTCTGGGTCATCGTGCTATTTTCACTTGTTCCCCGCTCCAATGACTATCACCACTGCACCCCAACTTAAACAGAAAACTGCTGACGGACCTCCACTTCAGAGGAGAAGGAAGCTGGGGCATTCATATTTACTTAGACTGAGACAAGGAAACTGGCTCGGCGACTTTCCTGCCCTGTGACCTTGAAAATCTCACATTCCTCATTCTCCAGTTATCTCCTTGGTACAACATGGATTCAAATTATTTCCCTACTTCCCTGGGAGGTGATTAAGACCTAATCATTCATGACGTGAGAACGTGCTAGTAAATGACCATGCCAGCAGAGACTTAGGTCATCACAGAATAAACAGAGCATCTTGAGAGAGGGTTGGGGAGGGGCGATCCGGTCTGTCTGCTAGAGGCAGGCCAAGGTCTAAATCATTATTTTTTTAACTTGAAAAATGCAACGAACCTGTATGTTTTATTATTTTATTTTATTTTATTTTATTTTATTTTATTTTATTTTATTTTATTTTATTTTATTTTATGAGAGAGCACGAATGGGGAGGGGATGGGCAGAGAGAGAGGGAGAAGCAGGCTGCCCACTGAGAGTGGAGCCCGATGCAGGGCTCAATCCCAGGACCCTGGGATCATGAGCTGAGCTGAAGGCAGACGCTTAACAAACTGAGCCACCAGGTGCCCCTGAACCCTTTTTTTTTTAAGTCTCCGACTGCAAGCACTGACTTCATGACTCTTACTATAATGTTTCTGATACATGAGGAAACGTAAAAGTAGGTTTTGATCTCTTGTGTTTCCTAGGTAATTCAGAGCAAGAGCATCTTGTAAGGGGCACGTGACTAATGGCATCGAGGAGCAGTGAGCCAGCTGGAGGAAGGCCTGAGGAAGAGAGAGGGGGTGGAGGAGCAGCCTTTTGAAAAAGGTCCTCCAACTTTGTCCTGCTTTGTCTTTCTTGCGTGCAGAATATAACTAGCTGTATTCAGATCGACGCAGTGTTGTGGGCTACCCCGTGCCTTTCCCCCAAATCCATACCTCCAAGTCCTAACCCCTGGACCGTGAGAGAGAACAGGACTGTATTTGGAAATGGGGGTCTTTAAAGAGGGGATTAAGGTAAAATGAGGCCATCAGTGTGGGCTCGAATGCAGTGTGACTGGGGTCTTTATAGAAGAGTGGCACAGAGAGGGGGACAGCGAGGAGACGGAGGGACCACCTCGTGAGGGCAGAAGGCAGCCATCTGCAAGCCAAGGAGAGAAGCTGCCGGAGAAACCAGAGCTGCCGACACCTTGATCGTGGACTTCCAGCCTCCGGAGCTGTGAGAAGACACTCCTGCTGCTTGAGCCCGCAGTCTGTGGTATCCATCATAGCAGCCTGAGCCGAAGAACACGATGACATAAAGTTCACGATTTCTCTTAAAAGCCTTTGTGCTTCTTCTTCAGAATACTGTCAGGCAGAAGCTATTGTTGTAAATAGTTATGATTTGCATATGTGAATATTTATGGCTAACCTCCCATGGACACAGGGTGGGGATTGGGGGGGCACTGGCAGCAGGGGTGGGGGGCATTTTGCTTGTTTCTATCCTGTGATGTCTGATAGCTGTTGTCAGCCTGATGGCTGTCTGATGGCTACCAGGCCTGAGTGCCCACGCAAGGCCAAACGGTCTGATCGCATGTAAGAGGTTTCTGGCTGGTGTGGACCAGGCCCACAGCGGTGTATTCATAGGACGCAATACTCCGCAGCTATGAAAATGAGCAGACCATAGCCACCCAGCCCAACGGGGCTGATCTCACAAACAGAACGAGAGAAAATGCAAGTCACAGAAGAGGAAGTGCGGGATGATCTCATTCATACAGAATTCACAAACGAGTGACTCAAGTCTGCCATCCCGGGACAGATACTTAGGTCATAAAACCAAAAAGAAAAGCAAGAAGATGACTTTCCCAAAAGTGAGGTTAGTGATGATCTGGAATGGGGAGAGGTGGAGTTGTCGGGGGGACGCAGAGTGCGTGCAAGGCTTCATTTCTTGATCTGCGTGGTGCTGACGCAGCGGTTTGCTTTATAACTGTTCATTAAAGTATACGAATTTTAAAAACTTTTTGTATAAATGACATTACCAAAACCAAAAAACAACCTAGGAGGAAAGCTGAAGCAAACAGGACTAAACATGAACTGTTCTCAGTCCTGGCAGGTCTATGTTGTATTTTAATTATACATCTATATAATTTGTGTTCAGTGTTCTGTTTTGTTTTGTTTTGTTTTGTTCCGTATTATCATGCTGAGTGGAGAAGCCAGGCAAAAAGAGCATATACATTATATACACTTGCATGAAGTTTAAGAAAATGCAGAGTCATCTCTAGTGACAGAGAGCAGCCCAGCGATTCCTGGTGGGGAGGCGGATGGTGGGGCAGGGGCACGAGGGGAGGAGAGGAAGAAAGTTTTGCGGGTGATGGACATGGGATGCTGATTGTAGCAATGATTTCATGGGTGGATACTTATGTCAAAATGTATCAAATTATACACTTTAAATATGGACAGTTTAGTGTATGTCGGTTATATATCAAGATAGCAGTTTTTAAAATATCCTTTCTCATGCCTTTTCATGTTTCGTGTAGTCTTCAATATACATGTATTGCTTTGAAATGAGGGAGACTCGAATAGAGAACTGGGATTCCAGCTCCAAGACCATTGTATGTGGCTTTGGGTCACTCACGGGCGTCAATTCTGTCAAGGTATTTTTGTTCTGCCTTGGATGTTAAAAGACCCTCCACTCTGGGGCGCCTGGGTGGCACAGCGGTTGGGCGTCTGCCTTCGGCTCAGGGCATGGTCCCGGTGTTATGGGATCGAGCCCCACATCAGGCTCCTCCGCTATGAGCCTGCTTCTTCCTCTCCCACTCCCCCTGCTTGTGTTCCCTCTCTCGCTGGCTGTCTCGATCTCTGTCGAATAAATAAATAAAATCTTTAAAAAAAAAAAAAGACCCTCCACTCTTCCCCCTTCCCTCTTTTATTCCCTCTTTCTCTGTCCCCACTGCCTCTCCCCTGCCCCCTTGGCTCCTTTTTCCCTTTGGCTCTCACTCCTGCTGTCTCAGAAAACCTAGGTGGCTCGTCAGTTGAGCCTCTGGCTCTTGATTTCAGCTCAGGTCATGATCTCAGGACCCTGGGATGGAGCCCCACGTCGGGTTCCACACTGAGCACAGAGTCTGCTTGGGATTATCTCTCTCCCTCTCCCTTTGCTCCTCCCCCTGCTCTCACTCTATAAATAAATTTAATAAACAAATACATACATACATACATAAAATCTTTTTTTAAAAAAAGAAAAGAAAACCGCTTTCTTCAGCTGCGCAGGCAGCTTTGGGAGACATGACAACACTCACACAGTCCTTCTGCTCTAAGCAGAGTGGTCAATTTCATATCTGGGTCAGGGGGAATAAAGAAATAAATAAATCTCTCCCCTGCCCCTTCCACTTTCAGAGACTGTTAATTGGGACAGCAGATGAAAGATCCAACCATTCCAGCTCCCTCCTTTCAACAGTGTGATGGCCTCTTAGTTGTAATGCAATGAGTCATTGGCTATGCAAAGGGAGGCCCAGAAGGGAGTAGGGAGTTGTGGCAGACATTCCTGGTTTGCCTACCCAAAGTTTATTCCTCTCTTCTTACTTACACAGGGCCCTGATTTTGTTGAAGGTAGCAATGTTCCTGGTTGAAAAGTTGGATTTCCCAGCCTCCCTTCCAGGTAAGAGTGGCCATATGACCACCTTCTGGTCAATGGTATAAAGGAAGAAACTATAGATAAGACTCCTGGAAATGCTTCCTGAAAATGGGGCTATGTTGGCAGGTTCCCTGTTGGTCTTCCATCTTTTTCTACCTGAAACGTGGATGTAATGACTGGTGCTGCAGCAGTCATTTTGTAGTCTTGAGGTGATCTCGATTGAAGACAGTTGGCTAGTGTCAAGGATAGCAAAACAGAAAGACAAGAGGTTAGGACATTGATGAGATTATGGCACGAGCCCTAGGATGCTTATCTCCAAAGTCCTTTCACAAGGGAGAAAAATGTAAACCATATTTAAGACATTGTTTTACAGGCCATTGTTGAGGCAAAACATAATCCCTAAATGATAGAGAATTGAAAGTAATTCTGTGTTTTGAAGTGAGAGACAGGGAACTTCTGGGATGAATCCTACAGAAGGTGTTCTAACAAAGAAGGGAAAACAAGCAACATGATTATGCAAACCTCTCTGTTTTCTCGAGTCTTCTATGAAGTCTGCAACACACGTGTAGAGGCCTTGTGTGTGGGTGAGGGGAAATCCAGGCTCCTCACCAACGCGCCTGAGGCAGGGGCAGCACCTGGGTGATAGCAAATTTATCCGCCAGCTGGATTAATTCAAAATAAACAGGATCTGGAGCTCGAGGGCGAGGAACCGTTATCATCACTAAAGAAGCAGTGTGTCTCACTGCACACTGGCGGAAAGTTCTAAACCGATACCATTCACCACCCGCATCCCATCCCATGAGACAGGTACTGCGGTTAGCAGGAGGGTTGGGGCTGGGGAAGTAACTCTGTTTTGCACATGAGGGAGCTGAGGCCCAGAGAAGGAAAGTGACCGCTGGCTTTGGAGGCCAGCTGTTCTAATTCAGGGCTTGTCTGTGTGTTATCCCCCGAGCGCTACAGCTGGGAAGCAAGAGAGGGAGAGGCGAGAGACCAGCCACGGAAGCACCAGCTGGCCCCCGAGGACCCTGGTGGTCAGTGCTGACACACACTACAGCCAGACGCCCTTACCGTAAACGCGTTTCTGTGTGCAAGCGCCCGCCCCTGTGGGCGTGCCCACGAACGCCGGACGCACAGACGTAGAGCAAGGGATTCCTGCTCTGGTGGAACGAGCGCTGCGTTTGAATGTGTGCGTCTAGGCTGGAATCCCAGCCCTGTGCTTACTACCAGTGTGATCGTGGGCAAATTCTTTAACCTCTTCGGGCCGCAGTGTTTTCATCGGTAGCAGGAAGGATTGGCCACAGTAAGTTCTAAGGCCCAATCCATACCTTCTAGAAGCCTATATAAAATATGTCATTAAAATACGATGAAATCAATTAAGCATTAAATGAGAATAAATTCAGCTTTATGTAAACATAGAAATGCAAATGCACCGCCGCAGGAATCGTGAGTCTTGGGAGGACAGTGTGGGTCGGCAGTTAAAGGAGCCCCGAAGGAGTACTCGCTCCTCTACTGCAGCTTTCTTAAATCGTTCCCCTGCCGTCTCGGTGCATGTGACCGCACGTCTCTAACTCCTCACACTAGCCATATAGACACATTTACATTAGAAAATCTGCCTTCAACGGTGAAAATCATTTCCTTTAAATAAAAATTAAATAGACACGACGGCGATTTAAATCCATGCTGGTACTGTCCCAATAGCACAAGAGTATGTGACACGAAGCTGGTAACATCAGCTGTGGAAGGATTTTATTAGACAAATCGGGTAGCTCATATGGAACACCCCAGCGACTTCGCTTCATAAATGCAGCCAAGCGGCCCCGGAGTAATAGGGACAGGGCCCCTCGTGAGCTCTACGCTCTTTATTCTGACATTTAATGACCATGAATAACCAGGAATAGACGGTATCTTTTATGAGTGCTCGCGAACCCGAGAAAAGGGTGATTTCAAAGACTCCTTGGGGATCTTTAAGGCCTTGTCTATAAAATGCGCCTGGATTAGCTGGGCTCCTGCTCGGCCCCAGCCTCATCTTCAGCTGCACCAGAGCCCCAGGAACCAGGTAAGGGGAGAGTCTGGAGTCTGCAACCCTCACTGAAGAATATGTCATTGAGTTACTTGCTAAATAATCCTCTAAACAGCCATTTGGTCCTGTTCTGGGCAGCCTATGTTATTGTTGAACAGGGAAAGGCAACTTGCTCCCTGCAACTGCAAAGTTTAAGCACGTCAGACGTGGAAGCAGCGTTCCTACTTGGCATCTACAGAATGACCTAAAGAAGGCAGGGATTCCCAAGGAGCAGTGAGCTCCCCATGGCAGGAGGTATCCAAGCAGAGTCAGAGACCGAACCGAAGACTTCAGATTCAAGTTGGAGATTGGAATTGGCAATGGAATTTTCCTTTCGGTACTAAAAGTTGGGGATTCTACAACCTCTAGGATGAAACGTTACTCATTGTGAATACAACTACTTGTTACTGAAGGCTTATTACGTGCCAGGCACTTTGCTGAACACTTGACTTGAATTCTTTCATTCGACCCTGACATAATGGAAAAGCAGGCCTATATCCCTTTCACACGGTCTGATGTCTGAACATCTGCAGACGAGGGAACCGAGGCCCGGGTAGCAGAGCACCGAGGTCACACAGCTCCTAGTGCCAGGCTGGGTGGGTCTCAGTGCCCAGCTGGGCGGGAGGGGCAGCAACTGGGTCACACAGGAAGCTGGCGACGGCCCCACCTGCCATTGTCCCTCCTCCTCTGGGGGCCGGTTTTCAAGGTTTGCGCACAAAGAGGAGATTCAGGGGTGACAGAGCTGATAAAAACAGAGTTTGAGGGCTGGGGATGTCTCTTCAAGGTCAAAGGCCTGCTGTCCTGAGAATGTGAGGGAACTATGGGAGCACGGGGCACAGGGGCTTTGGTGTCCTTAGAGCGACGCTCCAGGGAAGGGAAATTCTAGCCCACGGTGTTTCTGTTCCCTTGAGCGACAGCCTTAGTTCCTCTGAGAGACTCCGGCTGGGCAGGACGCTGGAGGCCAGCGCCAGCCCCTGCGGCCCTTCCCCACCATCCCACACCCCTCTTGACAGAGAGCCATCATTTCTGCAGGCTGGGCTGCCTCTCCTGGAGCCCCCGACCTGTTCACAGCCTGAGCCCTTGAGGCGCCTGGGGCTCTCGGGTTACTCTCAGATCCTGAGATTACAGTCAGTAGAAGGTGGAAGAAAAATTTAAGAGACTTCACTTTCTCTCTCTCTCTTTCCCTCAAAAGGCAGCCCCCAGCAGTGTTTGTTCTCAGAGAGGCCCTGAGAAGAAGGATGGTCACTTCCCCTTCTCTGGGAGATAACTGCAGAGAAGTAAGAAAGTACCTGCGTTTGAAGGTGAAATGATGACAATTAATCTCCAAGCAGAGGGCCTCGCCGTTAAAGTCTTTGGAGAAACAACTCTGGGAGCTTAATGACAATCAAGAGAATGAAATTGAATTAAGAGAAGTAGTAATTAAATCAGGAAAGAAGTTTTTGCAAAGGGGATGGTAAAGGAAATTAAAACCAGTAATGCTGAAAAATGTGGTGGGCAGAGCAGGGGGGTGGGAGGCTTGGTGGAGAAGAGGAAGGAGGGATGCAGCCAGCGCGTTGGGAGGGCCAGGGAAAGGAATTGGGCACCAGGAAAAGGAATTTGGAAATTGTTCTCCTTGACAGGCCAGGTGTGCGGCTCTTCCAGTTCGGGGCTAACTATGCCTACCTCCTAAGGGGACAAGCTCTCCTGTAGGAAAATAGAAGTCTCCAGTCAGTAGAAACCAGCGGTAGACTCGAAGTAAGGTACCAAGGTTTGCCCTGGACCACCGCAGTTTCCGTACTCAAAGTGCCATGTCCCAGAAAACACCTCAGGGGAAGGCAAACCAGGATGGTTGGTCACCCTAACACACAGCCCGGGGTTCCCAGCGCTGCTAGCTGGTCAGTGGCTCCATGATGTTGCATGCGTCACACCACTTCCGTGGGCCTCGGTTTTCTCACCTGTAAAATGAGTTCTCATGGGTCCCTCGAAAGATGGAAGAAGTTGCTATCTGCCAAGATGTCTAGAGTAGTGGGCATGAAGGAGAAGCTTGACAAATGGGAGTTGAACTGATATCCAGTATCGATATTAGCAAACACAATCCAACAGCTCATTAAAAAATAATACATCGTGACTGTTTCAGGGGTCCCCAAGCCCACCCACGTGTTTGAGGAGTTTCTAGAAAGACTCGCAGGATTCAGCATATAGTTGTACACACAGCTAGGGTTTATTGCAGGGAAAGGATACACAATAGGTTCATCAGAGAAAAAAGACATGGACGTGGTCTAGAGAAATCCAGGGGCAGGCTTCCTATACTCTGTCCCTCCTGCAAGGGGCACGTCAAGCACGTTCTTTTCTCTAGCAGCGAAGGATGCAGTGATGTGTGCGATGCTTCTGTCCAGGAGGCCCATTAAAGAGTCAGTGCCAAGGACTTTATTGCTAGTGGGGTGATAGGCATCTTCTGTTTGGCAACCACTGAAATTCCAGACTCTCAGAAGGAAAGCCAGTGTACCTGATAAATCACATTGTCAATCACCTTACAAGTTGGGGATTGGCTCAAATGCCAAGTTTCCAGACCACCAGTCAAGGGCCCACCTTGCAAACAGACCTTTCTAAAAATAGCAGTGTCTAGCCTGCGTGGCTCTTTTCATCCCCATGACCAAGCGGAGTTCATTCCAGGAGTGCAAGGAGAATATACGTAGGTGAAAACTTGAATCTAGATCCCCAGCTGTTGTGTCTAAACCTCATCCTGGCTGGCAGTGCCAGGCCTCCCCTGGTCCAGGCATCACTGCTGGTGTAGGAATGCCATCCACTCCGCCAAACAAACTCTGCTCACTCCCAGTTCCCTGCCAAGAATTTACCACCAACCAAGGTCTCCCACTTGGTGTCTTGGGTCAGAACACTGGGCTTTTCTCAGCTCCTCATGAGATGAGCACATCTCCAGAGGGGACAAGCTAGATGGAACTACTGCTCTCCTGGGGCATAAACAGAAGCCAGGTTTTTGCTGACGCTGGGGGAGAGCCATGGCCGGTGGCCCAGAACGGGCATCACCTTCCTCAAGATTAGGATCCCAGAGCCGTGAATCGGAGCCCGCTGATTTCTTGGCTCCCCAAGAAGGCGGTGTTAGGGAAATAAGTCATTCCGCCTGGTCGTGGGGAAGGGACTTCAGAGTTTAAGACTAGGAAAAGAAGAAGGCGGGTGTTCAAAAGCATTGCTGAGTTGCAGATTGGCTTCCTCTTTAAGACACTTGTATATGGGTTTGCGAGCGCTGCCCTGCAAGGTCCACGACTGGGGCGGCTGTGGGGTCTCACCGTTCTGGAGGCTGGCAGTGCAAACCAAGGTGCCGGCAGGCTTGGTTCTTCTGAGCAGGACCAGACCTGTCTTCGGCTTGTTGATGGATGGTGAAGGATGTCTTCAAGTTCATGTGGCATTCTCCCTGTATGGCTGTATGTCCAAATCTCCCCCTGCCATTTTTTTTTCCCCCAAATTGCCCCTTCTTAAAAGAACTAAGTCTTATGGGATCAGGACCATGCTAATAGCCTCAATTTAACTTGACTGCCTCTGCAAAGACCCTATCTCCATATAAGGTCACATTCTGAGGTGCTAGGGGTTAGGATTTCAACATATAAATTTGGGGCGACACAATTCAACCCACAACAACTTGGAAAAGTATAGGTGAAAATCAGAATTATTTTGTAATAACCCTCACTGGAGGACTGTGTTTCTTTGCACACAAGAGCCCAGGAATCGGAGTTGTGTAGAACAGGAGAGAGCAAGGGGAGGGTGGAAGGGGAGGAGTCTGGGGAGGAAGAGGAGAAAGATGAAAAGGAGAAGACGGAGGAGGGGAAGGAGGAAAGGAAAGAGGAAGAGCAGTGAGCTGGGTCACAGACTGCCAAGCCTGTACCCGCGTCAGAGGTAGGTGAGGATACGTCACCAGTCACCTAAATTTAATTTGGACTTACTACAAAGGCCACCAACAAGCAAGGCAAAGGATACACGGGGCACTAATACCAATGTTTCAGGGCTCCCTGGTGTGTCTCACAGAGGCGTACCCCCGCTGCAGATTCCACGGCTCTCCCACAGGGAGGCTCCCTGCCCATGACACCTCCAGAATGGACGAGGGGGTGCCACACCGGTACCTGATGGCCCACCCAGCCAAGATCATCACACACTTGTCCCTTTCATTTTGTCCTGCCTCCTGGAGCCGACCAAAGCCGGTTCCGGCCTGATGAGCCGACTACTGAAGGAGGTCTGACAAGGGCTGGTTCGTGCATTCCGGCAGCCTGTCTATCAGAAGAGGTGCTGCTATGAGACCGAGGGAGGGAACTGAAGGGGGAATCGGGGCTCTGGGCCTCGCAGGGCCTCCCAGCTCGGCAGCCAGCTCACCGTGCACGCTTTGAGGCTGCAAATACACAAATGCAAAATCCCACGAGGCCGGGGAACTGCCCAGCACGGGGCAGAGACTGCAAAGCAAAGGGTACCTTCGAAGGGAAGCTTCGAAGAAGAGAAAGGGGGACAAAAATAAGACTCTTGTGCGGGTGACAGGCCTGCAAGAAACTGCAGGCCCGGCGACCCTGAGCCCACGCTGTGACCCTGCTTTAGAGAGCCGGCCCTCACAGGCTGCTGCCAGCCAGATCTGCCGTGGGGCAGAAGCAGACTCCTTCCAGGTGATTCTCTCTCTCTCTCTCTCTCTCTCTCTCTCTCTCTCACACACACACACACACACACACACACACCCCAACAGGTGAGAACCACTGATTTCAATTCTACAGCCCAAACCAGTGTAGATGGGTTCTAGGAGAAGGAGCTGTAAGTACAGGATTTATTATCTACACTGCCTACGACCAGAGCCAATGAAAAAAAGACAAGTGTGTTTGCAGGACCAGTTTCACCCCTTTCCCTATAATTCGAGTTCTTCCCTTCATGTCTTCACATGCATTCTCAGATACAAACTTCTAGATTTTTCCCCAAAATGGAGCAATCTAGACTGCGTATGACTGACTAGTCTCTGCTTCCTGTTCACAGTTAATTTGCACGTTGTACCTTATTGCAATGTCTCTAACACGGGAAAGGGGCCGAGTTGCCAGGAAGAGTGTTCAAGCCGTTTAGCCTCCACCTTAACCCTGCTCGGTCAGCCTCACTGCGTGCTTGGCTCCCCTAAGGCACGTGGGCCCAAGGACGCAGACAGTGCGCTTCCGCGGCCTGCTTCTCCCGACTTTGTCTCCCCATGCCCAAATTTACTAAGAGTTCATTCTAGTTTGACTAGCTAACCTTGCCGCCTCTACTCCTCCTCCTTTGATTCACACTGCCCACTAATCAACGCCCGCCACTCGGTTTACCTAGGTCCACAGCCAAGGCTCTAGAGAGTTCCCCGGCTTAGGCACTGGCCCAGTATAGGGTCACAGCGCAGTTCTGAGGAGGAGCCCCCGCTAGAAGCAGAAAGCCTCGTTCTGGCCTCTGCTCCGCTCCGCACTTGCTGCACGAAGCCTCTGGTCTCCGGCCCGGGCTCCTCGACCGCACAGTGGGAAGACGCAGTGAATTCTCAGCCGCCCCAGCTAGGGGATCTCAGGCTGCCCTGGTTTTCTTCTCCTGGACAAGTGACCAGCCAGTACGGATTTCCTGGGAGGCAGTGACAGTTCCTCGATCCCCGGTACAATTGCCCACACACCCCGAGCAAACTAGTACTGAAAACTATGGTCCCAGCTACTCATTTCACCAAGTCGAGGGGGCTTTGATAGGGCTCCCTGTCGGGTTTCTCCATAATCACGGAGCTATTTAGAGTCCGTTCGCCCAGGTGCGACAAGGAGCCGAATGCCCAGCGCTCTTAAACGGAGAGTGACCTCACCAGGTCATTTCAAAAACCCCAATAGAAGGGCATGGCACACAGTGGTCTGTAAATGTTTGTTGAGTGAATAAACACTATGCTTTCTCTACAAACACGAAAGTTCCATATGATGAACAAAGCTCAGGAGGGCAGTTCCTAAGAAACCAGCTTCTTCTGCAGAATCCCAAACCTCAAACTGAAGCTATGCGATGCTCGCAGTGCGCTGAACCACAACGCGTCAGACTGAAGCTACGCGATGCTCGCAGTACACCAGACCACAGCGCGGCACGGTCTCAGAACTGTGTTACTTTTAAAAGCTGTATTGCGGAAGCTCTGTTGTGATACCCTTCTGTCGCCCTCACCTCAAATACTTGGTAATCCTGTCTGTCGGACTCTAGGGGGGAAGTCCCAGACCCGGAGTTAACAAGCCGGGTGGTTGGACCTTCCATTTACTATTATGTAAAATAGGGCAGATGGTAAATTCACTCGCTTGTGGATTAAATAAGAAACCTCCGTCTCTGAAATTATTGAAAAAAATACTCGTTGGACCCCTGGGTGCCTCAGTCAGTTGGTTAAGCATCTGCCTTCTGCTCTGGTCATCGTCCCAGGATCAAGTCCCACATTGGACTTCCTGCTCAGCAGGGAGTCTGCTTCTCCCTCTGCCTCTGCCCTGCTCCTGATCTCTCTCTCTCTCTCTCATGCTCTCTCAAATAAATAAAATCTTTAAAAAAAAAAAAAGAAAGAAAGAAAAGAAGCACTTGTTAGCCATCAGCTAATTAACAGAGCGCTCGGATCTTTTCTCTCATTTAATCCTTTTTGGTGGGAATCATCACACCTGATGTGGTTGTGGAATACAGGTGAGGTTCGGTGGGGTGAAGTCCAGAGCCGACGACCGAGAAAGAATTCTTGAGACGTCTTTGGTGCAAAATGGTAGTTTATTAAAAAGCACAGGGACAGGGGCGCCTGGGTGGCACAGCGGTTAAGCGGCTGCCTTCGGCTCAGGGCGTGATCCCAGCATTACGGGATCGAGCCCCACATCAGGCTCCTCCGCTGGGAGCCTGCTTCTTCCTCTCACACTCCCCCTGCTTGCGTTCCCTCTCTCGCTGGCTGTCTCTCTCTGTCGAATAAATAAATAAAATCTTTAAAAAAAAAAAAAAAAAAAGCACAGGGACAGGACCAGTGGGCAGAAAGAGCTGCTGCGCTGGGTTGGGAGGGATGACTGCTGATATACCATGGGGTTGGGGGAGGTAGGGGAAAAAGAAGGTTTCAAAAGGACTTTCATATGTTTAAGACTCAGGATCCCGGAGGCCCTGCCATTGTCAAGTTAAGGTTGTTTTCCCTCTAGCAAGGCCTTAACATGAAGATAGTTGGGAGCTTCTGGGAGGAACATTCCGCTCTGCCCGCTTCAAGTATCTGCCAATGGGCTGCAGGTTATATGGACATTTAATTGTATCTACATTCCTTCTGGAAGCTAGGTTACTGATAGAAATGCTTTGTTCTTGTAGATTGCTAAGACATTTGTAAACCGAGGGAGACTCAGGTCTTGCAGGATTGTGATCTCAGTAAGTTTAACTATTTGTCTTTCCTTTCCTTAGCTTTAGGGCAGCCAGGAGCGCCTGAGGAATGTCCCGTATATCCCAGCTGGGGGGGGGGGGGAGGGTTGTGGGGTGTCAGCTTCTGCTTTGTCCTCAGCTTGCCTTCCGTTCCTTCAATACCCTTCATGGGCATTTACACAAAAGACAAACGAGAGGAGAGCAGAGGAAGGAAAGGAGTCAACCAGGATCTCACAACTGGTAAACTGCAGGGCCAGCAGGTGGACCCAGGGGGTACACTTCCACGTCTGGAAGATGCGGTAGTAAGTACACTAACTTTGGACGTCCGAGTGTGGCCCCAGAGTCAAACAGACTTGGTCCTGGCCTGAACCCTCCTCCTGCAGCATTTGCAGTGAGGGGTGATGTAGTGCTTTGCGGCAATCAGGAGCAGGACGCCGGGCACGTAGAACTCCACATACTGTACGGGATTTTCTGTTTAATAAAGCCAGCTCTGTAGACGTTTTCCTCCATTTTGACTTGATGCCACCATTTGTATCATTTCAGAATGGAATGTCTTTTTCAATTCTTTCTAGGAGGACATCGGCACCTGGAAAAAAACTGGAGTCCAGACCGAGCCAGGTGTGAAACAAAAGCTCTGGCATGTTCCCCTTCTCCCAGGAACAGATCTCTCACCCAGTTTTACTGGAATGTGTTCAGGCTACTATTGGACCCAGGGATCCTTGTCTTTCCACCCCTTGCTAGTCTCAGGGACTCTTGGGCCCTTTCCCCAGTGACCTAAAAGGCTCAGCCCAAACGGCAGTTACAACGTCATTCATCTTCCCAGTACTAATCACTTAGCACTTCTGCTTCACATGTGCTGGCTCGCAGCCACTCGGAAGTGGCTAGAATTACAGCCCATAGTGAAGCGGGTTTGAGAACTCTCTGGACCTGGGCAGATTTCAGGCAAGTAAAGATCTAATTTGTTAGGCTTTCAGAATTACTATGAATGGCTTATGGTCCCCTTGGGCTCAAGAAATAACACTCTAGAAATCTCTGTATTAAAAGAAAGGAAGACAAAAGTTGGTATAGACATACAATGGAACGTCATTCAGCCTTAAAAAGGCTGGCAAAGGGAACCCTGACACATGCACAACAGGGCTGAACCCGAGGACATGATGCTAAGTGGGCTAAGCCAGTCACAGAAGGGCAAAATACCGTAGGACCCACTCCTCTGAGGTCCTGAGAGTCAAATTCAGAGACAGAAAGAACGGGTGGTGGCCAGGGGCTGAGGGGAGAAGGGAAGGTGACGGCGGGGTTAGAGTTTCGGTTTTGCAGGATGAAAGAGTTCTGGAGATGGCTGGTGGGGACGGTTGCACAACATGCCCGCGCTCAATACCCCCGACCTACACGCTGGAAACGGGTTAGGATGGCGCATTTTACGGTACGTGTCCTTTAGCCCGGTTTTTAAAGCTGAAGAAGAAAAGAGAAAGGAACAGCTTGAACGCTGAGATTCTCAGCTACGCTATTAGCATTGTATCATCGGAGCCAAAAGCAGCTACGTAACATCATAGATGTTGTACATTTTTATGCCCAACCACCAATTTTCTTTCTGCTGAATGAAGCCTCTCCCTGCTCTGCCACAGAAAACCAGCATTTTCTTATAAATCGCTAGCTCCAAAAACCCCGTGACTTTCGGCCATCAGTGCGCTGGAGGCCACTGCGAGGCAGACGGGGCCAACAGGCAGCATCTTGCGGTGAAGAGAACGTACCCCTCACAACCAAACGGCTCGTCCGAGTGGCTTCAGCATCTCCCCCAGAAAAAAAGACACTCCAGAGGAACAGATTTCTTTTGCAAATTGAACACCTAACTTTTAGCTGTTACCGGAACCATCAACCTGAACGTCCGGGGGGGAAAAAATCCCATCGAATCTTTAATTTCTTCCAAGTGAAACGGACTTTTCCCCCTGAATTTCAAAATGAAGACAGATGCTGCATTTTCATGCGATGAGCAGTGCCCAGTATCCAAGGGAACCATTTTTCATCATTTTCCCCCAATAATCTGCCATTTGTTCGGATTTGTAAGCGCACACTCACCCATATACTGCCTCAGGAAATCTGTTTAAAAGATACTTGTCGTCATTTAAACCTGGTTCCCCAGACCTAAAATTACTCCGCAGACAGGGCTCAAGAAATACACTTACGAAGCTGCTTAACTGTTCTAGGAAGTTTTCCTTAAATAGACTTGAGAAAGAGGTTTTTTAAATTATCTATTTTTTAACTAATACACCTCTTCATTTTGTGATTCTGCTCGACAACTAGGGCATTTCAAGTGGATCTCTGACTCTAGAAATCCTGGCTTAGAGTCCTGGGCTATGCGCTCTGAGCTATTCTGGGTGTTTCCTAGGGTGGACGAAAAACTGAATGCTTATACCCAGAAAGGCGATGTTGGCTAAGTGAAACTTCAAACTTTTTATTTTGGGTTGGAATTGTATCAACTCAGTTTAAAAATGCTGGTATCTCACTCTGATTATTAAGGTCCCTTAATTATTATCCCTGATTATTACAAATTAAAATTTTCAAAATGAAAACAAAATTTTATTTGATAAATCCAATTTACCAAATAAATGCTTTCAAAACAGTTTTAACGACTAGTGAGAAATCAATGGAAATCTCTGGTCTACACTCACAGAATTAAGAACTGAGAGAGACAAGAGGCAAAAATATCAACTACAATTTCAGAGACAAAGAACAGAATGAACAAACATTTTATCCAAGATATCTGGTTTATGATCCCTATGTCTCCTTCCCTGGGTACCAGCTGCCTCTGAACACAGATCTTCCTGATGGAGTCACAGGCACGGTCATTAATAATCACAGCACACATAAAGTAACAATCACCAGGACAGAAATACCTAGAAGAAAACAAGCCATGGCCAATTACAGTATCTTGGATTTGGGTGACTACATGGTCATAAAAGGAACGGTTAATCCAACAAAGAAAACAATCTTCCCCTAATGTTTTCTCTATACTCACTTGTAAATCTAAAGGCAGAGAGACTAGGGCCCTAGTAGTCAGGTATCGGCAATGAGACTTGGTATAAATGAATTAAAAAGTTTATTAGCCATAGAAAAAAATTGATTCCTTAAAATCAATTCATGTTAAGTTCCCTGTAAAGCAATAAGCTTACAGAGTATTTCTTTCTCACAAACAGAAAATCACTATGCTTTTGGTCCAAGATATGTTGGGTTTTTTTCCTTCTTGTTCGGATGACAGACAGATGGATGTAGCTGAATCTATGAACGAGTGTACTTGCCCCAAATGTGCAGCATAAATACAGAAGCGATGAACAGAAGACTCATAACCAATACTGGAACAGGGCCACTGCAAGGAGAAGAGAAGGCGCGCTTACTTTTAGTAATAATACGTGTCATAGTTGTAACACTGAAGGTTGCCGAGGCGATAAAGCAGGGGGAGTACCTAAGATTCATCCGAGACTATGATTGACAACATTTAATATTCCCCAAATTATTATTATGGATATTTTGAGGGTGTGGGGATGGCACTGTGATTACTTAGAAGGAATCCTTATCTTTTAGTAAAACGTATTAAAATATATACAAATGATTTGATGTCTTGGAGATACTAATTTCATATATTTGATATTTTCCATAATAAAAAGTAGTAAGAAAAATTTCCCCAACTCTTTAAGTGAAAATAACCTAATTACCAAACTATTATTTCAAATTAATATTTATTAAAGACAACCATTGTCTAACTAGAATGTACTAGTCACACAAAGACACATATCACATTGTACGCTACAAAGTGTTTTCACTTGATCAGCAAACTCATGACCCAGGACAAATATTAATCTCATTTTATAAACAAGGAAAACAGAGGCTCAGAGATTATTTATTACGTGCCTAAGAACACATAGCCAGAACAGAAAAGAGAGATCTGAACTCCGGTTTTCTGATTCGATACATATTGCTTGCCTCTCTTTTTTTTTCAAAAAAGATTTTATTTATGTATTTGAGAGAGACGCGCACGCAAGCGGACAGAGGGGCAGAAGGAGTCAGAGAAGCAGATTCCCCACTGAGCAGGGCACTTGTCTCTTTGAGGTTCCCATCTAGTTCCATGTACGAGTTTATGAAAGGAAGGAAATAGGTTTTACTCATCAGTCCTTCCCTAAATCAAATGTTTCTCAAGTTGAGAATGAGTCCACGGGTTTCTTAAACCCCTCGATCTCACACAACCTGTGAATGCTGACTTTAATGATATGTGACGGGCCCCTCCTTTGTGACTCTTCCTGCCAACACGGGTTTTGGAGAATTCAAGATGTCACTTCACCTCCCAGATACAACTGGGGAGTGGACATCGGAAAAAAACCCAGAAATCTTTACAGCAAAGGCAGTAGAGTCATGCAATGGAAGAGTGGAGTAGGAGAGTCCACTAGTGGCCGAGAGACAACACACGGAGTTCGAAGTCCTCGCTCACTATTCTGTTCTTCTAAAATCTGTTCAACTACGGAAGTAAACAAATTTAAAAGTACGTGGGAAGGAATCTTCATCGAGTTACACTTAGTCACACCCCCCCCACTTTGGTGCAACGTTTGAGCAACATGAAACACAGCACGAAGCTGAGAGCACAGCTCCCAGACAGCTGGAGTTTGGGAACCAGCTCTGTCACCCATGAGCTGTGACTGTGGCCATTACTCACCTTCTCCAAGCCTCATTTTCCTTATCTGTAAAATGGGGACAATCCCAGTGCCTCTCCCACAAGGTTGCTGAGGTACTAAATAAGTTAATATGAATACAATGAAGGCTTATAGGAGCTCCCAGGAGCTGCTATTATCAGCCTGAGAAAAAAAATTCTCAACTCCTAAGAAGAACCAGCAACAAGCTGCAAGGTGTGGCTCTGTGGATATAAATTCCCAACTGTGTCTTCTCATCACAAACATCTGTCTCTTACTGATGATAAACTATGGTTTATGGCACTCCGGGAGTCACGTCTCTCCTGGGAGGGCTCAAGCAGTAAGGAGCAGCACGCAAGCCTGGCTGCTCACCAGCACGAAGCCGCGAGCTGGCGCAGGCCGGACACCCCCAGGAGAACAGGTCCGACCACCTTCTCGAGAACAGCATAAAGTCAGTCCCCCGGAGACCTTGAAGAGCAAGGGGCTTCAAAATTGCTATCTGAAATACTCACAAAGATTACCTTTGAAACAAAGACCAAAAGGTTTTTCATGCCACCAACTGACATACCCCAACCCCAGGAATGATTTCCTAAACCCATCCTCGTCTTCCAAGTCTTCAATAGAACGGTAAGAAATCACTCAATAAACCAAATCTCAAGAATTCTAGGGAAGTCTTCGTCAACTACATTTGCCACCCAAGTCAAGCTACGAGTTAATTTAACTAATCCAAATAAATCTAAGTTTGTCTCTTTCTACCAGACAAGCAGTGTGGGAAGAGCATGGGATCGAACAGTCAGCAGACGGAGTTCAGCCCCGGCTGGCCGTCTTCCCCACGTAACTGCCTCTGTGAGCAGGGAGTGCGTCCTCACTCCAAGTCCTCAGCCACTGGGTTTAAGCAGGAGACAGCTGTGAGCAGGGGTGTCCGGAGCCTCACACGAAGGGACCTGTGCGACGAGCTCTGCCACGCGGTACCAGAAACCACGGAAAAGTGAGGCGAGCAAGGCCTGCAGACCCTGGATGCCCATGTCCCATCACCTACTGAGCACTTCCGGACTGAAGAACAGTTCACCCTCCAGGGTCACCCGCCACCCACCAAAGACAAAGGGGGCCAAAGAACTTTTGGTAACACAGCCTAACACAGACACTCCCGTTAGGCTGTAATAATGCCAGCGTGTGCCTCCGGGAGAGCTCTGAAAAATCACCCAACTCCAGTTCAAGTGGTTACTCCTATTTCTCAGTGGGGGACAAGAACACCAAACAAAGAGCAATTTCATCTAATTAAGCAGTATTCCCTCCAGTTGTCTCTGTTCCCATCATTTATTCTGACAGAGCTACATGAGGATTTTTCCCTTGCCTTCACTCAATCCGTGATGTTACCCCAGGCTCTAAACTAAATGACTGGTCCACAGACCAACGAACGGGGGCCCACCTTGCACAAATGAAGCTGTTGTGTGCCGTACATCTCATCAGAGCAAATGCCACTGGTGTCTCAGCTGTGTGACCCTCAACAGAAACACAAGCTCTGTTCCCCAACACTTACACCTTGAGCCCAGGTGAGTCTTCCGTGTAGAACCGCCACATGCCCCCAGTGCCTGCCGAGGTCGTGCGTCCCGCGCTCCTTGTTCCACAGCTAGCATTTTTTCTGGAAGAAAAATTACAAAAAGCTTTTTCTCGGAAGCCCTTACTATAGCATTATAACATATGCTACCGCTACACTGTTAAAGAACCAAAAAAACCCCCCAAAACAAAAAAAACAAACCTCACAAAAAAACAAAAAACACTTTCTTTGCTGGACCCCCCAAATTCTTGCTTTTACTCCAATGATCGTGATGACCACTAAGGACGGAGGACCTGCCATATGCTAATGAAAACCGCCCCAGAAAGTAGTCGCCGTACCCCATGTATAAATGAACAGGCTCATAAAAGGTTCAGTAGTGCCTAGGACCACACAGCCAGCAGGCCGCCAAGCTCGGCGTGAACCCACTTCTGACCCCAGAGCCCATCCACTTGCCCACACATATGCGTGCCTCATTCGAACAATGAATTTCAGTTTCTCTTCACATGTATTTTTGTGAAGTCAAGTAATAAACCCCTGCCTTAAAAGCCCTGACTCCATATAATCTGATTTTAAAATGACTACTTTAAAATGTTTTTAAGTTACTGTATATGCTACAAAAGAGACAAAAACAATTAAGCTTTCGCTGTAATCCTGGTCCTAAAATGGACTATACATTTTATAAAAAATTATTTTGTAATCTGTTTTCACTATTTTTTTTTAAAGGTTTTATTTATTTATTTGACAGAGAGAGAGACAGCCAGCGAGAGAGGGAACACAAGCAGGGGGAGTGGGAGAGGAAGAAGCAGGCTCCCAGCAGAGGAGCCTGATGCGGGGCTCGATCCCAGAACGCTGGGATCACGCCCTGAGCCGAAGGCAGACGCTTAACGACTGAGCCACCCAGGCACCCCTGTTTTCACTATTTTGATATACTGGCCATAGATCTTGGGCAGAGGTAGGATGTGAAAAATGCAGAAAACACCCAACCACAACATGCCCCTCACAAGGGGATCAGGTTCGTAAGCTGAGCCACACGCTGCAGGCAGCCCGGGCGCACAGAAGCAGCCCAACGGCACGTGTGCCAGCCCCCAGCGCCCACAGGGAGAGACTGTGAGTGAAACCCTACTGCCACCATCGCTTCTCACTGCCCTTCCAGCTCTGCTCATAATCCCCACCTCCCCCTGCCATGGCGTTTACCCCAAACTCTAGTGCAGACACGTTGATTACTGGCTACACAGTGGCCTGGGAACTCATAAATCCATGTGTACAGCTGTTTCTATGAGACAACTGATGGCAAATAGTAAACATAATTCTACAGGGATTTACACAGCAATTCATACACTTAGAATGCATCATTTAAGCTGTGAGGTAGGTATCTGAAATCTTCCTCCTTGTTCATAAAAAGGAACTTGAGCTAGATGGCACACCCAGTGTGGACGTGGTAAGTGATCAGCTAAACCAGGACTGGAGCCCGTGCACTTTCCTCTACTCCACGGCCTCCCAACTGCAGTGCTCGTTCTCACAGTCTCCTGGAATTACAGGAGCCCCAAAGAAATCAGTCTAGGCTCTTCAAGATTCCTTACACCTACTGGCACATGGGACAATGCAGGGGACTTGATAATCAGGGCACCTGGAAATACCAAATGTACTCAAAATATCTCCCATTCCTCCACTAGAAAGCCCGGTAAAAGTTAATAGAGCCCATTTTAATCTCTTAAATTTCTATTAGGGGTCTATTTTACCCTTTCTGGCCACAGTGTAACTGCCTCCCTCTTCCTATACCCTATGGTTCTTTCAAAAAATCCCAAGACTACAGGGTGGCTTGATTCCTTCATTTATTCATCATTTACTCTGTCAGCTCTTATTACAGGATAGAGATGATGGGTCGTTTCTGTCAAAATCTAACAAAGGAGATAAATATGGAAACATGAATGTTATTATAACCCCATGAGCAAAATGCTGTGGGAGCAAAAGAGAAGACTCACAGCCACTGCTGACTTTCCAAGTCAGGAAAAGGCCTCAAGAATCCCTGAGCTTAGTCTTGCAGAATAAACCAAAGTGGGGGGAGGGGTCGTCTAGTGAGTTCAACAGTAATAAGCTTGCTGTTGCTGGATCACAAGCCAGGAGGAGAGGCAGCAGGGCTGATATAACACTAAGAGCATTGGTATCCACCCTTTTTTTTTTTTTTTAAGTTCAGCAACAAGAGATTGAGGTAAAAACTAAGAAGATGTGTGACAGAATCAGAGGGGAGGGCAGGTTGGAGCGGAAGTGACCTGGAGAGAAGACTTAGGATGTAGAGTAGTAGTAGTTCCCTATAGAAGTAAGGAAGGTAAAACTGGCGAAGAAGCTATGATGAAAGGAGACTGAGTTTTGCATCGGACAAGTCACGTTGGACTGAGTGTGATGGGACCTGCAGATCAAAATGTGACAGCAAAGCTGAGGTCCAGACACACCAGTTCAATGACATCAGTATTCTCAAAGTTATCTCTGATCCTACTCCAATTTGTTAACTGCTTTTTCAAGAAAGGTACCCCAAATTAAGCAATTCGAAGAAAACATCGCCTCCCTCTCGAGACACACAAGACCTACGGCCACGTCACCTGAGGTTCAGTTTGCCTTTGTGACTCTTTTTATCCCAGGGTCTCCTCCTCCGGACCAGCGAATTCTTGGGCCCCATCTCTCCAGGCCCACAACCAGAGGATCGCGGGGGTCCTTACCTCTGCCGGACCGTGGATCCGGCCGCCCGGGCGGCCACTGCTTTGCTGGGGGAGCGCCCCGACGAGCCCACATTAGTGCCACTGGGGGTCGGACCAGGCTACAGAGAAAGACAAGTAGACAGGCGGGTGAGCGCCCCCGGCACGCCGCCCACCCCCGACCCCAGGCCCTGACGGCCGAGACCAGCATCTGCAGGAGAAGCTGGGGAAAGCAAGGCAGCCACAAAAGGGGGGCAAGGCGGAAGGCCAATGTCAGGGCGAAGAGGAGAGGCGGGACCAAGAAGGGAAGGCTGGGGCCGCCTTACCATGCTGGAGACTGGAAGGCGCAGGAGGCTGACACTGACAGCCAAGAAGCGGTCTGTGGAGTACTCAAAGGACCGGCGGCTGGAGAGGCTGGCTCAGGCCCCGCCCCCAGGGCCCTCGCAGGGTCCTCGCCGGCTCCCGGGGACGCCTGAGCTGTCCCACCATGTGCCTGTACAAATTTTGTAAGAGACGACTTGGTCAGACGCTGTGTGGGAAGTACGGACCTTCCGCCTCCTTTCTCTGAATCGCAGCGTCCTTCATAGAGTCCGATCCCTACCAAAGGGAGGCCATAGCTACGGCCAGACGGGAAATTTCTTCTGGCAGACACTGGGCGCCTGCAAATTTGCGCTGATGTGGCCTAACTGACGCCTGCGCCGCGAGGCGTGGTCGGCCCCGCAGAGGCCCGCTGGGAGCCGGGAAGGAGCATGCGCAGAAGCCCGGTAAGGCGGGGGGCGCTGGCTGGGCTTCCCGACCATGGCGGAGAAGCGGGGCCGAGACGAAGTCCCTGGTCCCAACCCGTCGGTGCTGTTCCTGCACCCGGATCTGGGCGTGGGCGGCGCCGAGCGGCTGGTGCTGGACGCGGCGCTGGCGCTGCAGGCGCGCGGATGTAGCGTCAAGGTCTGGACGGCGCACTACGATCCCGGCCACAGCTTCGCGGACAGCCGCGAGCTGCAGGTGCGCTGCGCCGGGGACTGGCTCCCGCGCAGCCTGGGCTGGGGCGGCCGCGGCGCCGCGGTTTGCGCCTACGTGCGCATGATCTTCCTGGCGCTGTACGTGCTGTTCCTCGGCGACGAGGAGTTCGACGTGGTCGTGTGCGACCAGGTGAGGCGGCCGCCACTGCGGCCACGCCCGACCCTCGCCTCGCCTCCTTTTCCCGCTAGGGAGGGCGCACTGCATGGCCTGTGGTGAGCTCTCCCGGCCTGCGGTTCGGAGAGATCGGAGCTGATGTAGAGAGAAGAGAACTGGGAGTGAGACTGGTTCTCGAACTTTAGTGTGGGCACATTAAAGTTGCACATTGTTACAGGGCTCCACCCTCAGCTTTCATTCTGGAGCCCTGAGGTGGGGCCCAGAAATCTGCATTTTCGCTGGATCTTCGGGCGCTTCTGAAGTACATGGGCCTTGGGGCTGCTCTAAGAAACGCAGGCGTTAGAAGTGAACCCTAAGTCACCTTTACTTCTGAGTAACTCGTAGGTCTTCCCTTCTTTGCATTAATTATGGTGACTCTACCTCCAGGCCACATGCATCCCGCTGTTGGTAGCTTTTGCAGACAGGCCACCTCGTTCGTCCGCAGTGTCGTGTTCAAAACACCAAGCGAAACATGTCATGCCCTGTGAAAGCTTTAATATGGCTCCCTGTTAGTCTTGGGAGAAGTCAGAGTTCTTTACCTCAGTAATAGTGCCCACCTGCATCTGGGCTCTAGCTATTTTGGACTCTACACTTTTTTTTCTCCCAAAATAATTTATTTTAAAAAGTACCATTTACTCAGGACAAAAATTCAAATAGTATAAGAGAGAGTAATGTAAAAGCCCCATCCCAGTTCGACTCCCTAAAGATAGCCACTGTTAGCAGTTTCTCGTGTATCCTTCCAGAAATTGCCTGTAGCTGCACTAAAATATACATCTGTTCTCAGATGCATCTTATTTGTAATAGTGAGGACCACGACAACACCTACTATTTGATCACGTGCCCTTTTTTCCACCAGAATTCCTGTTTGGGCCATCCTTAATATTAGAGATTCACTTCATGGTTCTCAATGGTTGCTGGAAAAATCTCCTTTTGTTTAAAAGTACCGTAATTTATACATACTCCTGTAAAGGGACACTCATTGTGACCAGTTTTTTGCAAATAAATCAGTATTGTAATGGACATCCTTGTACTTTTTTTCTACTTCTGTCAGCATGTCCTTCGAGTAAATTCCTAGAAATAAAGTTGGTGTCCCAGAGTTTAAATGTCAATAGCTGTTGCCAAATTGGCCTTTCAAAGAGGTTGTGTCATTTTGCTCTCACACAATTCCATGCTCTTGTGCACAATGGATGTTATCAACCATTTTAATTTTTGCCAAACCGATAGGTGGAAATGATTTCACATTTGTATTTGTGTTTTTATTATTCCTGAATTAGTTTGATCCTCTTCGCTTGTACAGAAGCTGTTTCTTTTTAAGAAATGTGGACATTTCCAAACATCCTGCATTTGTAGCTAGTCATTAAACATGAGGCAGCCGAGACTAGCGAATAGGAAAAAAACCTGAGCTTGGAAGTAGGAGGAATCAGAGTTTCTCCAGATCTGCTACTTTCCAACCTAGACACTTCTGATAAATCTGGCAGGATTCAAGTGGTAAGTGAGCTAGAGATTAAGTAACTTGTAAAGATTACCCAACAAGAAAGTCTTCTAGTAATGCCAGCATGTAGTTCATGCTTAGTAACGATTATGGTTAACATTGAGCATATGCTATGTGCTAAATTCTTAAGCATTTTACATGTACTGGTACATTTAATAATCACAAAACAATCGCGGGGTTTTTTGAACTACAGTTGTCACCACGTCATAGAAGAAAAAACTGAGGCACGGAGGGAGGTAAGATTACTTGCTCGTGGTCACATAGCCAGCAATCTTGATGCCAGAGCCCGCACTCCAGTTCCTTAGGAGGAGAAACGGGCTAGCGCTGCCCGGTGCAGTAGGGTAGCCTCTAGGCACCTGTAGCTACTAAGCATCTGAAATGTGGCTAGTCCGAACTGAGATGCGGTGCCAGTGTAAATTACACATCTGATTCTAAAGATTTAGTGTGGAAAAACAGAATGTAAAGTGTCTCATTAACTTTTTCGAGAACTACATGTTGAAATGATAATATTTTAGATAAATATTTTTTAAATTTCACCCTTAAAAAATGGTGTCCAGTAGTTATTAGATTTTTATTTCCGTTGGACTGTGCTGTTCTAGAGGAAACATTGGACTTGCAGCTTTAAATACTTAGCACACAGCCCGCAGGCATCGTATTGGGTAAGCGTCCAGGGAAACACAAAGCAGAATCAGGCATGGCCCATGACGAGCCCACGGACCAGCAGGCGGGGGTGGGGGGGGTGGGGGGGTGTGCTTTTGACTTGGTTGAAGTTGAGTTGACCTGTCTGTATCTGCTGTTGATCGTTGCTTCGCCTAGGTGTCCGCCTGCATCCCAGTGCTCAAGCTGGCCAGACGGCGCAAGAAGATCCTGTTTTATTGCCACTTCCCAGATCTGCTTCTCACCAGGAGAGACTCTTTCCTGAAGCGCTTCTACAGGGCCCCCATTGACTGGGTAGAGGAGTACACCACTGGCATGGCAGACTGCATCCTAGTCAACAGCCGGTTTACAGCTGCCGTTTTTAAGGAAACCTTCAAGTCCCTATCTCACATAGACCCCGATGTCCTCTACCCGTCTCTGAATGTCACCAGCTTTGACTCTGCTATTCCCGAAAAGCTCGATGACCTCGTCCCCAAGGGGAAGAAATTCCTGTTCCTCTCCATCAACAGATATGAAAGGAAGAAAGACCTGACTTTGGCGCTGGAAGCCCTAGTAAAACTGCGTGGAAGATTGACATCCCAAGATTGGGACAAAGTTCATCTGATCATGGCAGGCGGTTATGACGAAAGAGTCCTGGAGAATGTGGAACACTATCAGGAATTGAAGGAAATGGTCCAGCAGTCTGACCTTGGACAGTGTGTGACCTTCCTGCGGTCCTTCTCAGACACACAGAAAATCGCACTTCTCCACGGCTGTACCTGTGTGCTTTACACACCAAGCAATGAACATTTCGGCATCGTCCCTTTGGAGGCCATGTACATGCAGTGCCCAGTCATTGCCGTTAATTCGGGTGGGCCCTTGGAGTCGGTCGTCCATGGTGTCACAGGGTTTCTGTGTGAGCCTGACCCAGTGCACTTCTCAGAAGCGATGGAAAAGTTCATCCATGAACCTTCCTTAAAAGCCACAATGGGACGGGCTGGGAGAGCCAGGGTGAAGGAGAAGTTTTCCTCTGCAGCTTTTACAGAACAGCTCTACCAGTGTGTCACCAAACTGCTGGTATAATCAGATTTTTTTAAAGGCCTTTATGCTATATTCATTAGTATCATTTTTTGTAGATTGTAGACTCACTTTTGAAACCGAAAAAGAAATCCGGAGTCCATTGCAGAAGCGATTAAAAGAAAAATACACTTGAACCTTGAACCTGAGCCACTTTCCTATGCACCACGCCTTCCTATCTACTTTTTCAGAAAAAAACGAAGTATCTTTCATGCTATAATTATTCCATATCTTACCGTTGTTAAGATATAAAAGTGGTACAATTCCACATTCATCAAAAAATTTCAGTTATATTTTCTCTAGATTGTTGTTTTGCCTATAAATTTCGAGTCATAGTGTGGCTTACTTAGCACACTATAGTTTAAGCATATCATCATTAAAGTCAATTAATTTGGGTTCATAGCATAATGAGAACAGGGTCACTGTAGGGGCACCTGGGTGACTCGTCAGGCGTCTGCCCTCAGCTCAGGTCATGATGCCAGGGTCCCAGAATTGAGCCCCACATTGGGCTCCCTGCTCAGTGGGGAGTCTGCTTCTCCCTCCCCCTTTGTCCCTACCCTCTGCTGGTGCACTCGCTCACTCTCTTAAGTGAATAAATAATCATAAAAAGCAGGGTCACCGCAGTTCCCAAAATCAATGCACGTAAGCATTCGCTATCCTCTGTTAGGAAATTTTTGTTAGTCATACCTTTGCCTGGATCCATAGGAAGAATGTTCTGTACTTTTTTAGAAAGATGATTTATTATATTTTTGCACACTGAGATGTGACAATAAAATATGTTTATCATAGGAAAAGAAAGCATACTAGATTTGGGCCTCTGTGATCTGTTTGGTATTGTTAGGAGTGTGAACAGCCAAGCCTGAAGCCTGAAACTAGAGTAAACCAGATGTTGCCATAGAGGGACATCATCAGTCAATGGGTGTGCATCTTAACGTATGTTTGCTTTCTTCATGTCTCCGAGTCATTGGCTTTGTTAACAATGGTGTTGTGTTAAGTAAGCTTCTACTAAGTGTAAGACACACTTGCTTTGTGTCCCTCAAGTCCTGCCATGGCTGTGAAGCTTTCCTTGACCCTCCTCCCCTCCTGGCCTTCCTTATCCGTGGACCCTAGCCCTTTTTTGGCACAGACCAGTCTTACAGTTCCTTACTTACCTATTGGCCTAAGTACAAATAAACAAAAAGCACTTTTCAACATATCTTTATAGCTAAATTCTTTTTTTTTTTTTTACCTTTTTCTTTTTATTCCAGCCCAGCGTGGGGCTTGAACTCACAACCCCAAGATCAAGAGTCCTATGCTCTACCAACTGATCCAGTCAGGTGCCCCAGAAGCTAAATCCATTTTTAAAAAAGAGCAATGATCAGTAGCCAAAGGCTCCACATGCATCAATTCTAAGAGTATAGACCTGGGAGCCCAACAGCCTGTGTGACCTTGGACAAATTACTTCATTTCCGTGCCCCAGCTTCTCCATCTGCTGTAATGTTTTACATTCTTCATAGAGTAGTTACGGCAGATTACCACAATATATGTGAAGTACTTAAAAACAGTACTCGGCACACGGTACGGGCTATGTCAATGTTAGCTCTTGTAATCTGGGGATACTGAAAACCCGTAGAAGTTCCATGCGGGTTCATGCTGCAGTACTGTATGGTTCTTTGGGTTTTTTTATAGAATGCAATTTCAGGTTGTAATTTATCACATTAGTCTGTATCACAGAAGTACTTTAATGAAATGACTGTATCAAAAAGGAGTTCTTTAAAACGAGAGTCAAATACATTAAGTCTTTTAGGGAATGAAAAGTTGAATTTGCTTTCCTTTGTCATCGTGAAAGTTTACAGTCCAATAGAGAGGTCATCCGCATGTTGTGGGTTGTGTATTTTGTGGCTGGTGCATGTGTTCCCCCAGGGAACTGCAGCCTTTGCAGAAAGGCCTGGTGGCTCTGACCGCCAGGTTTAGGACAGACTCAGATCCATAACTGTTCCCTACCCATTCAGAGCACGACAACTTTGGCCTATTTGACCATTTTTATGCAGATCCTTCCAAAGTAGACACCAGGAGCTCATGGGCCTTAAGTTTAACTTCCCTTCATTGTCATAAGTCCCAGCAGGTGACACTAAGACCACAGATCTGGGGAGGAGGGCGGGATGCAGAACTCTACGTGCCACGAGTTTACAGCCTCTGCTGAATTAACTCCTGGCTCCTAGACCTAGGATGGAGCTTTGCCCGTAGGAGGTGTTCACAGCTTCCAAAACTAAGCTGAAGCTAGGGAGAACAGAAGCATGGCACACTGAAGTAAACTGTCCGGGACCCTATCAATAGTAATTTTTCCAGCAATTGCTGTGTGCTGGGCATGATACGACATACACAGCAGACAACTCATTTATCCGGAGTTCTCTGAGGTGTACGTGTGCTTGCCTTCGTAGAGGAGAGTGGTGAAGCAGCTTACCTGTGTCACTCAGCCTGGTGGGTGGGCCGTCTCGAAGCTCCAGTTCCAAGTCCAACCACTGCACCACTGCGTTGGCCTTCGCCCTAACCAATCTCCTGTGGCATTTCTTCCGGGAAACCCCCCACCGCGCTGCAGGTGGGCCTGTTGAGGTCCTCAGGGTGAGAAAGGTGTTGCCCGTCGTTTCCCCCCTTCGGCTTCAGAGCAGTCTTGTAAGACGGATGTTTTATCCCCCTTCTCATCAGCAAAGAAGCTCCAGGAGATGAAAGCCGTGCCGGAGGGCACACGGCTGAAAAGTGGGCCAGCCAGGACTCAACAGTAGTGACCCCGTCCACCCAGGACAGCTCGTACCAGGATCTCAGCCTGCTGCCCTTCGGTAACTGTAAACATCGCAGCCTCCGAGTTCGCCGAGCTCTTTCCAGGTGATCTCATTGCTCTTCACGGGATCTTTGCAGGTGGTTCTTGTAGCTGAGCTCACAGGGGGACTCTGAGGCTTCTAGCAGGGAAGCCCGGGAGCCCCGCTCAACTCCAGCCAGCGGATGCCCGATCAGCAGTTGCATCCGTTGTCCAACAGATGCCTCTTCAGGGATGCTTCGCCACCTCCAACCTGCCCAGTTCCCAGCTGCCCCTCGCTGCCTTGCTCCACCTCTTCTGACATCAGGAAGAGAGCCAGCAGCTCACCGCCCTGCTCTCTGCTCGCCTCCCGCAGTATCACCGACTATCCCGTGACCTCCTCTCTTTGCATTCCCAACTCCCAGCATCCAACCCACTCCGAGCTGAATAGGACCCCAGACATCACGAAGCCCAATTCACTCTTACACAGGTGGGAAAACAGAGGCCCCAAAACCCAAAGGGACCTGCTTGAGGTCATCCAGGGTCATTGTAGCTCTCCTGAACTTAAGAAAGCCCCCCACAACCCCTGCACTTTGATCAATACCCCTCATCTCCTGCCACTTCCTTTGAACCCCATAATTCTTCATCCCTCAGCGCAGCCCCTGCAGCTCCATCCCAGAAGCTGGGGAGGGTGCCGGCACCCAGACACCAGCGCCGTGTCCGCGAGCCGGGGGTGGGGACTTTGCAAATGACAGACTCTGCTTCCAACCCACCCTCTGATCAAACAGCAGCCCTCCGGAGGGAGGAAAGGGAGGGATTTTACCATCCTGACTCCTGAGCCCAGGGGCTACAGAGCTGGCACTCCGTCCTTGTCCTTGTCAGGAGGATCCGAGGATTGGGTGGGGCTCACAATAAGGGCGAAGTGTCCTTGTGACCCAGAGATGTGAACATGAGCAAATGCTGGAGTATCTTGTAGGAAGCACTATCACTAGGCCAGCAGCCCCTGACGTCATTTCAGACAAATACAGAAGATTCTCTCAGGGTGCGTTTGTGTTGGGTTTTGGGGGGTGGGGGTAAGGGGCACAGGTGTAGCATAGATCTGACTTGCCTTTGTGACCTGCCACTCACCCGAGAAGATGGCAGGCACGATTAGAACAGACTGCTAAGGGGCGCCCGGGTGGCTCAGTCGGTTAAGCGTCTCCCTTTGGCTCAGGTCATGCCCCGGGGTTCTGGGATTGAACCCCGCGTTAGGCTCCTTGCTTAGCAGGGAGTCTGCTTTTCCCTCTGCCCCTTCCCACTGCTCATGCTCTCTCTCACACACACACACTCTCTCCCTCTCTCTAATAAATAAAATATATATTTTTTAATCCTCAAAAAAGAACACACTGCTAAAATGTTGAAGTCTCGTTGGCTTTTGCTTTTCGGGGTTAAATATAGAATTTCAGGATTCCAACTGTTGAGGAGGTGTCCTGACGATGATAATCCTAAAGTCTGTGTTTGCTTATTTGTAAAGTGGCGTGATGGGATCTAAGTAGCTTGCCACACAGGGTGCTCGTGGAGAAGGGCAGATAAAAGAGGGGGGGGGCGGTGGTGGCACCTGGGTGGCTCTGTTGTTAGGCGTCTGACTTGATTTTGGCTCAGGTCATGATCTCAGGGTCATTTTGCCAAACATGCTGAAGTAATTCAATGGGGAAAGGATAATCTTTTCAAGAAACAGTGCTGGGACAATTGGGTATCTGTATGGGGAGAAAAATCGAGTCTCAACCTTTACTTCACATTATATATAAAAATACACCTGAGGGGGATTATAGGCCTACACATAAAAGCTAGACTGCAGAACTTAGAGAAGAAAACAAAAGAAAATCTCCATAACCTTGGGGTAAGCAAAGATTTCTTAGATAGGACACAAAAAGCACAAAGCCTAAAAAGGGAAAAATTGATAAGTTGAATTTCATCAAAATTAAAAACTGCTGCTCTTCAAAAGACACTGTTTAAAGAAAAAAAAAATGAAAAGACAAGCCACAGACTGGGAGGAAATATTCATAGTTAATACATCTGATAGAGCTCTGCAGCCAGGATATGTAAAGAATGTACAGCTCAAAAGTAAGAGGACAAATAACCCACATGTTTTAATGAGCAGCAGATTTGAAAGGCTGCTTCAGAGAAAATACACACATACCCAAAACGCACGTGGTAAGATGCTCAACA
Source organism: Ursus americanus (assembly GCF_024610735.1). NCBI lineage: Eukaryota > Metazoa > Chordata > Mammalia > Carnivora > Ursidae > Ursus > Ursus americanus. Next base: position 31,121,930 of record NC_142144.1, read on the forward strand.
TCACTGGTCACCGAGGAAACGCCAGTTAAAACCACAGTGAGATCCCAGCACACACCCATAAAATGGAAGATTCCGAGGAAGAACGCTGACAAGACTATGGAGCACCTGGGGCGCCTGGGTGGCTCAGTTGTTAAGTGTCTGCCTTTGGCTCAGGTCATGATCCCAGGATCCTGGGATCAACCCCTGCATCAAGCTCCCTGCTCAGTGGGAAGCCTGCTTCTCCCTCTGCCTCCCCCCTGCTCGAGCTCACTCTCTCTCTGACAAATAAATTAATTTAATTTAAAAAAAAGAACATGGAACACCTAGAGTTTCTCACCCACTGCTGGTGGGCACATGAAAAACTACAAACACTTTGGAAAGCAGGTTGGCAGTTTCTCATGAAGTTAAACATGACACCTAGCCTCCAAACCGGCAAGTCCACTTTAGGTTTTTTTCTTTTTTCTTTTTTCTTTTTTCTTTCTTTCTTTCTTTCTTTCTTTCTTTCTTTCTTTCTTTCTTTTCTTTCTTTCTTTCTTCCTTTCACAGAGAGAGAGAGCCAGCGAGAGAGGGAACACAAGCAGGGGGAGTGGGAGAGGAAGAAGCAGGCTCCCAGCTGAGGAGCCCGATATGAGGCTCGATCCCAGGACTCTGGGATCACGCCCTGAGCCGAAGGCAGACACTTAACAACTGAGCCACCCACGCGCCCCTCAGGTATTTTTCTTAAAATCAGTGAACACATATACCTGAACAAAGACTTTTATTCAAATAGTCACAGCAACTTTTTTCATAAGTAGTCAAAAGCTGAGGGGCGCCTGGGCGGCTCAGTTGGTTGAGTGTCTGCCTTCGGCTCAGGTCACGATCTCGGGGTCCTGGGATCAAGCCCTGTGTTGGGCTCCCTGCTCAGCGAGGAGTCTGCTTCTCCCTCTCTCTCTGCCTCTCCCCACCTGCTCGTGTTCTCTCTCTCTCTCTCAAAAATAAATTTAAAAAAATTTTTAAATAAGCAGAGAAACCTTGGATTTAGGGTTTTTTTCCCCTCACATCTAGGAGTATTGGCCTTTAATGATTAATGAAAGATTACTGGAGTTGCTCTCACTATACCTTTATATAGATAGAGATAGTTAGATAGATACCTTTTTCTACCTACCTTTTTTTTTCTTAAAAAAATCACTTTGTTTTTCTTTTGCCTTCCTCGTTGTCTTGATCTGCATTGTTATATGCTGTTATCCCATGATTTTTTTAAAGGTTTTTTTTTTTTTAAGATTTTATTTATTTATTTGACAGAGAGAGAGGCAGCCAGCGAGAGAGGGAACACAAGCAGGGGGAGTGGGAAAGGAAGAAGCAGGCTCATAGCGGAGGAGCCTGATGCGGGGCTCGATCCCAGAGCGCTGGGATCACGCCCTGAGCCAAAGGCAGACGCTTAACGACTGAGCCACCCAGGTGCCCCTATCCCATGATTTTAATAGAAATAATTTCTTTCAAATATTTTAATCTTTTGATGTCAGTTTGACAAGATATTCGCTACCATTGGTCAGACTTATTTCAATGCAATCAAGTGGTCTCACTGCTTCCTATAAGTTCTTATCTGCCATCCTTACATTTCCTCCCTATGGGACACCTCTTTGGAGGACTTATTTTTCAGAGAGAATACATGCATTTGTGTAATTAATTCCCATGGCCTGCACATATAAATAGTTTGATTGTATATAAAATTCTTGAATCCCATGTTTTTCTTTCAAAGCTTTGCAAATGTTGTATTATATTCTAGGCATAGAATATTTTTATTTTCCTATATTTTTCCTTATAGTATGTTCTGGGGAAAATAAACTGTAAAAGATGCTTCAGGGGAAAAGATTCTGTGATCACATAACTATGGGAAATGTTCCATACACTTGGAATTGTGCCAGACAAAGCAGCATAGTAAAGGCCAGGAGACACCCTGAGGTAATGAAGATGGTCTAACTTTATTTTCAGTGTATCCAAGCTATTTGACCATAGTAATATCAAGAAAAAAACACATGACCAATAATACGGTAATAGCTAAGATTTGTTGAGAGCATCCTATGAGCCAGGCCCTGTTCTAGGACTTAGTCTATGTATATCAGCTCCTTGGATTCTCACAGCAGCTCTATGTGGCTGATCGAACTTTTCAACCCATTCTAACAGATGAGCAGACTGAGGCAAAATGAGCTTAAGCAAATAAGCTAGAACATGGTGAATTCAAACCCAACCGGTCAGCTCTACGTTACAGCCTTAAGAGTCGTCAAGTAAGGGCACAATCAAGGCAACTTCTCTACCTTGTCCAAGTCTGAAACACACAACAAAACGTCTCATTGCACCAAAAAGAAGAGGAAACTTTCCACCCACCAGCCTCTAACAGAATTTGCCGCTGCCTTTCAGCAAAGGTACTTCGGAGGGTAATCTGATTATCGTCAGCGCAAGTACTCAAACTCGGCTGTTGGCCCCCATCCAGGACCCATCACTGAATACTCGTCACCTCATCAATTCAGCCTCCTCGACTGACGGGCAAAACAACATCCAAATATTCATCGCACATCTGTGCCGGCAGATTATACATTAGCAATTCAAATCTGGCCGGCGCCCCGGCCATTCCTGCAAATGCGTCTGTTTGGGTGAGATGCCTCGTTGTCTGGGACGGATAATAAGGCAACTCGGTCTAATCTTGAAGAACAATCAACCCATCTTGCGAAGGTGACCGGCCGTGTGTGTGCTTGCCCTGGCAGCGTCGGAACAATGGCCCCCCAACGCACTCGACTCAGCTGGCGATGAAGTCCCGTCCTGATTAGTAGCCGTGGCTGGTGTCAATCATCACGGGCTGCACCATTGTCCTCTGGTCCCCAACACAGTTTATTTACAGGAAAACAAAGGCTTTGGGGGGCTATGGCTGCTTCCCAGAGATTGCAAAATAGATTGAGCTGTCAAGCGCACAAAGTAGATGAAGATTAATGAGTCGTGTGGACAATAAGTGGGACGAGATGACCATGAATATGCTAATGGGCATTATCCAGATACACCGTAATTGCTACCAAAATTAAAAGGTGGCAGGAAGACGATGGGTCATGAGGTGACAGGGAGATAATCTTGGATGCTCGAGACACTCACCCCAGATAAGATTCTCCACAGGTTTCCTTCCCCCGATTAAACCATCCCGGAGCATCATTGTTCACAAGCCGTCTGAATAGGCTCCTTTTAAACAGGATGTAAGGGGTGGGGTAAGGGGTGAAGCTGCAAAAGTTACTTTTGGGAAAGGTGTCATTAGAAGGAAGGTGCTGATCAAAGGTGAGAAGCGATCAGCGGCCGGGCTCCCTCCTCCTCTCCCAGGGACAGAATGAGGGACACCACTTCAAACTTGGGAAACCCCCCCCCCAGCCAGAGCCGCAGGGATTATTACAACTATAAGAATGCTATTTAGATCACCTTTCAGGGAGGAGTGGGTGAGTTTTCAAAGTATTCCAATACTTCCATGATTTTTTTGGAAATAAACATGATAGAGAAATTTGAAGAATATAACGTGTAAAAAGCAAGTGAAATCTTGTTTCCATGAATGATTTGATTTTGGAAAATCCTTATCCTGTAGAATGGTGGCATGACTGATTCCCAGCCAGCCCTGCAGCATAGCCCACAGTCTGCCACGTGGCGGGCTGCTGTTGTCTGTCTCTATTCACCCCTTCCTTCTTTTCCATCCTCACGTCTGTGGATTGCAAGTTTGAAAAATAACATACTGAAGCAATGCTCTGAGAGGCCGTGAAAGCTAGGAAGAGAAAAATTTTCTTGTTTCATAGTTTCTATCCTCCGGGGGACCTGGGACCCTGAGCCTCATTCCCGGGAGGTCTATGGAGCACACCCCTTGACTGTTCAGAACTCCCTTTGCTCCTTCAGGGTAGAGACGAAGCCCGTACTCCCTGGTCTACCCCAGGGAAAGGGCTGGCAGGAGGAAAGCAGGTTTTGGGAAGAAGGCAGAGGGTAGAAGAGAGGAAGCGAGGTCAGGAGAAAGAAGGGGCCCGGGCACTATCTCAGGCTGACTCCGTATGGGCTGAAATCTGCCTCACATTGGGAAGAAAAGGGATTTTGCACAAATGTACGAAGCAACCTCACCAAGAGGGGGTGGAGAAGAAGGCGCCGCCTGAAGTCACTTTGGAAATTCGTGGTTTCTGTAACACTAAAGGCAAAAGGAATGACACGGAAGCCTTTCACTCTAGTTGACAGAGTGGTTTCCCATGGGGTGAAGGTTAGTTCTGAAACTACTCTGTGTGCACTGGAATCGGACAGTTACGTAAGCGGGCAACAGATGGTGGGAGGAGGTTTCTCACTGTGGGCGTGGGGGTCGCAGGTGAGCCTGAGGAGGGCGGAAGGGATCGAGGCTGGAGATAACAGTATGAACTCCTGTTTCACTTAATATAGACACAGACAGTCACACAGAGAAATACGTATAGGGCCGCCTGGGTGGCTTGGTCGGTTGAGCATTGGACTCTTGATTTCTGCTGGGGTTATGAGCTCAGGGTCGTGGGATCGAGCCCCACCTTGGGCTCTGCGCTCAGCAGGGAGTCTGCTTAAGATTCTCTCCCTCTCCCTCTGTCCCTCCCCTGGCTCTCTCTCTCAAATACATAAATAAAATCTTTTTAAAAGTTGTTTTAAAAATGAAGACATACATATAGACATGCATATACACACAGGTTGATATACACACTGCGTGTCCTTGTCTTCTCAGCGGAGAGGCCTCGAAAACGGCCAGAACACTTTGGCAGCAACAAGCCCACAGAGCACCTGAACCATGATGTCTAATTCCATCCACCAATAGAAGGAACCAAAGCTCCATAGAATAATGGCTGATCCCAGGATGGCACAGAAAATACGCGAGCTGAGCCTAGGGCAACGAGTAACGCCAAAAACGAAGAAAGTGCTAAAAAAAAAAAAAAAGTTTAAAATCCACATTGACGGAGTGGGAGCTAGGTCATTGAGACACAGGAGCGACAAAATAAATAAAATAGTACCAGATTATAATCCAAAATATAAAGTAAATATCCATGAGTCCATAGTGATCGAATATTGACAAACAAATAAATGGAGGCAGGAAACCAATTTTTCTGGCAGAAGATATCCCCACGTCAAGGAGGTGAATCATAACTCCCTATTTGTTAATTTGGGGGCTATGCATGGTGACTTCCTTCCAAAGGCGACACTATGGAGAGAGGGAACAAGAGTTACTTGATAGTGGGGCAATCTGACCGACACCACTTGGGCCAACTGACCAAGGTCAACAGCAACAGTGACCAGGCATGTTGACGGGATGTATCTTTGATATGCTCCATCCTCCCCCAAACCCAGAACCCCAATCTCATCAAGAGGAATAGATTGGAAAGTCCCAAAAGAAAGACATTCTACAAAACCTCTGATGAACACTCCTCCAAACTAATCTTCGAACATGGGGCGAGTCTGAGGAACTGTCCCGGACAAGAGGAGCCCAAGGAGCCGTGACGACTAGATGTAATGTATCATGGATGGGGTCCTGGGACAGAAGACGGACATGGAGTAAAACAGGTAAAAACAAAGAAATCCAAATAATGTTTGGGCTTTAGTTAATTATAACATATCACCAATGGCTTATTAACTGTGACAACGGAACCACACTAACAGCAGAAGTTAATCGCAGAGATAACGGTGAGGAGTACACAAGAACACTCTATCATCTTAGCAAGTTTTCTGTGTGTCTAAAATTGTTCTAAGATAAAAAGTCTATTTGGAAAAAGAAGTTTGCAGCATCGTTTGTGCTTAGTCATAAGCTAATAGCAAGGCTATTCCTTTCAGTTTTTTAAAAAATATTTTCCTTATTTATTTCAGAGAGAGAGAGAGAGCATGGGGGAGAGGGGAAGCAGATGCCCTGCTGAGCAGAGAGCCGGACGCGGGGCTCGAGCCCAGGACGCTGGGATCATGACCCAAGCCAAAGGCAGATACTTAACCAACTGAGCCACCCAGGCGCCCCAAGGCTACTCCTTGTAGTAATGGGTTGTGCTTGCATGGCCTTCCAAAGGTCAAGCAGGAAGCAGCCCGAGTTCCTAGCTGCAAGTGACAGAAATCTACTCCGGGTGACTGACGCAGACGAGGACTTTGCTGTAGAACATTGGGGAGCAGGGGCGCCTGGGTGGCACAGCGGTTAAGCGCCTGCCTTCGGCTCAGGGCGTGATCTCGGCGTTATGGGATCGAGCCCTACATCAGGCTCTTCAGCTATGAGCCTGCTTCTTCTCTCCCACTCCCCCTGCTTGTGTTCCCTCTCTCGCTGGCTGTCTCTATCTCTGTCAAATAAATAAATAAATAAATAAATAAATAAATAAATAAATAAATAAAAGAACATTGGGGAGCACGCAGAGTATGCGAGACGGCCTCAGAGGCCATGCAGCTGGGACAGGGTTGGAAACCACATTCAGAACGGGCCCCGTGGAGACCCCACTGCTGCTGCCATGCCCCCTCCCAGGAGTTCACACTGCGTAGTTTACACTGTCGGCCCTCGGATGCAGCCCCCAGCCCTGCCCCCTCAGGGACACTGTGGAGCTGCTGTTGCTGCCGCGACCTTGCCAGCAGGGCTTCTGCAGGGTCCCTCCTCCGCTTCAGTAGCTCGCAGTTCAAATCAGGGGTACGAGTCTGCCTTGGCCAAGCCGCGGTCACGGTCCCGCTTGATGCAAGGGAGCCGCGGCCATGAGTGTTTGGCATTTTCAGTTCCTACAGTGGGAGGCTGTGAGGAGAAGCCTTCAAGAGGAAACTGAGGGCTGAGCTGGGTTTTACTACCAGGCGCGATAAATTGGCGTTTCCTTTCCCTGGGTCTACGGGCAAAGCCAAGGGCAACCAGATAAGATGAGGAAACGGTCACCAATGAAAAGAAGTAAGGACCTCGGCTCTAGACGACCCTGATGGCCCGCCACACCTCGCTAAATGCAACTGAGGTGGGACCAGAATACTTGTGTTTAGTCAAAGCACTGAACAGGTGTTATGGACTGCGTTGTATTCCCCCAAATCCACATGTTGAAGCCCTAAGCTCTAACTATATTTGGAGACAGGGCCTTTAAGGAGGTAATTGAGGTTAACTGAGGCTGTAGCAGTCAGGCCCTAATCCAATAAGGACTGTGTCCTTATCAGAAGAGGAAGAGACACAATAGCTCGCTCTCTCTCTCAGTGCGCATAGAGGAAAGGCCATGTGAGGACACAACAAGAAGCAGATGTCTATAAGCCAAAAAGAAAAGTCTCACCAGGAACCAACGCTGTTGGCACCTTGACCATGGACTTCCAGCCCCCGGAACTTTGAGAGAGTAGATGGCTGTTGTCTGAGCCCCCCATCTTTGTGTTTGTTAGGGCAGCCCGAGCTAAGGCAACAGGTGTTCAGGGGGAGTTATCCTAGAGCTGGCCGTGCTCTTGTTTTCTTGAAGCTCTCATCATGGGTTCTGCAGAATGCTATGAGGAGAATCCCCGTTGTACAGACATCGCCTCCACTGAGCAGAGTCCACTTCCTGCCTCGGTGTCAGCGTTGTTCTCTCCAGTGGTCCCTGCACACAGCAGAAGGGGCAAGGGCAGGGGGCAGAGCTCTTGCTATGTAGTTAGACAACTCAGATCCAGAGTCCCTGCTCTGCCACTTCCCAGGTGGTGACATTGGGCGAGGTACGTCTCTGAGCCTTTGCTCTGGGGTGAGAGCCTGAGCTCCTCCTGGTGCGGCTGGAAAGGGGAGTCCAAAGGGGCCAGCTTTTCTTACAAAACACGGTATTTGTTCCCACATAAAGGCGAGCCCCGCAGAGCCTGTGACTTCCTTTCAAACAGGACCTTGAGACGCCAGCAAATGTTATAGGAAGAACACAGTGCCATTGGCTATCCTGAGCAAAGGTCATCTTCACTCCAGGCAATTAAAAATACAGCATCAGGGCAGATTACAACAAAACAGCTTTAAAAAGGAGAGAGAGAGAGAGACATTTGAATATAGACAATATTAGACATTTTAGAATTTTTATTGATTTTCTTAGTAATAACAGTATACGGTGATACAGAACTATGTTCTTACCCTTGGAGATTTACGCTGAAGTATATAGGGATAAGGAGTCGTGATGTCTGGAAATTGCTTTCAAATGGTTTTGCAAAACAATTTTAAAAGAAGTAGAAGGCGAGATAGAGCAAATATGGGGAAATGTTAAAGTCGATAATGAGCTCATAGAAATTGGTGACCTTGACTGATCCGTTTTTCTTCCTCCAATCACCATCTCCTCTCCACTCACTGCCCAGATCCGTTCTCCAGTCTACCGGGCACATGGTGGGCACTCGATACATTTGGTGAATTCATATTAAAAATAAAATTCGCTTTACCTGCTAACATTTGCACAGCTAAGCAAAGACGCAGTTTCAAGCCATTTGCAAAGAAATACCCACAACTAATGACTTTCATAAGTAAACATAATCTCCTTAAAATCACAATCGAACATTGATTTTTCCTCCCAGAGTCTAGTGTCAAGCAAGAGCCCACTTGTCCTCTGTCCGAGGATGCTCCCGCTGGACCCCACATTCTCAGGAGACCCGGATTCCAGCACCCCACGCACTTCTCCCAGTGCTGCACGCCCCACTAGGGTCCCTTCCGCGGCAAGGTCTTGGGAGCAAACCATGTGGGCAAAAGCAGTCCCATGGAAAAATGTGCACGTGCAGTACATTTTTTAAAAAATTATTTAAACCAACTGGCATTGGAAAACATTTATTTGCAACCAGCTTGTAAAAATTAAAGTAATGGAAACATTACCCAAGAGGCAATGAACTCTATCTAGTTTCTTGTTTGAGAATGAATCAGACATTTAAAAAAAACAACAATTTTCAGATTCTTTCATTGTTTCAATTCACCTTCTATTGCTCTTTCTTTTGTTCCAAAGGAAATTTTGTGCATGATAGAAAAATTGGAAATCAAGGGCAAGAAAAATAAAGTCATCCTCACCTTGAGATGACTGTCACATTGTTGTAGGTCCTTTTGTGTCATCGTCATAGTAATAATAATAATGGTAATAATAATAATAATAATAGATATTACCATGTAGTGGGTGCTTACTGTGCACTGGGCATATTTCAGTTCCCACAGCAGGAATATGAGAATGGTGTATTAGTCAGCTGTTGCCACACTCTTGCTGCCTAACGAACCACAGAACTCGGTGGCATCCAATGATAAGCATCGATTTTTTTTCACTTACACGTCTGTGCTTGGGCTGGGGCACAGGAGGGCGGCTAGGGTTGGCTCCAGGTTCCAGCTGAATTCACATTTGCTCCACAAGACTCCATATTCTCCTCAGAACAGCAGCTGTCAGAGACACATTCTTCCTGTCGAACATCAAAGAAGCACCAGAGAACATGAAAACACATCGTCTCTTAAGGCCTTAGCTCTGCTGTTCACATTCCCACTGGTTTAATCAAGCCTCTTGGCCAAGTCCAACACCAGTGAGGTGGGGAAATCTGTTCTGTCATTCTGGGAAGAGCAAGGTCATAAGATGTTCCAGGTTTAGGAGAAACTGGAAAGAGGGAGAAACTACCTCTTCCCAGGAGCCTTTAAGAAGGCGTCAAAGATGACCTTCACGAAGTTTTGTAAAAATTGCAGTTTTTTGGGGCACCTGGGTGGCACAGCGGTTAAGCATCTGCCTTCGGCTCAGGGCGTGATCCCAGCGTTATGGGATCGAGCCCCACATCGGGCTCCCTGCTCCGCTGGGAGCCTGCTTCTTCCTCTCCCACTCCCCCTGCTTGTGTTCCCTCTCTCGCTGGCTGTCTCTCTCTCTCTGTCAAATAAACAAATAAAATCTTTAAAAAAAAATAGCAGTTTTTTACCAAATGGCTCACAGAGGAGGGATATTCTGGGTAGAAGTTGCAGGTTAAGGGACCAAGGCGTGGGGAGAACATACTGAGTCCTGAAAGCCTGGTATGAGGGGAAGAGAGCCAGGAGGGAGGGGCAGAGTCAAATCTCAGAGGATTTTATGAGCCAGGCTAGGGATTCTGAGGGTTGCACTTTGTTCTAGAAGCCATGAGGAGTCCGTGATGGGTTTTAAACAAAGAAGAGGCCTGACCAGCCCCGCACAAGGGCCAACAAGGGGCGGGGAGGTTCATGTGGGTCTCCTCACTCCCAAAGCAGCAGTCTTCCCAGGAGGACCCCTACTTCCGGTCACCCAAGGCCCCAAATGCTGGTGTGGCTTCCTCGCCCCCACACCCCCACACTGAGCAGCACCACCAGGGCCTCACCCTCACGGTGAAAGAGGGCTGACGAGGATCTTTCAGTGATCCTAGGAACGGGCACTGCCCTGTTTCACGTGACCTACGTACGAAACTTGGATGGCTGTAGACCACTGATATAAATTCCCAGTCTCTATAATATTTATTTTAGTTGGTGACTAGGAATGTTTGAACAGCATACAAATTTACGGTCAGAAAATATTAGCTCCTAAACATGCAACCCTGCACCCCAAATCACGTCTTTAAATTCAGATTGTTTTCCCATTCCATCATTTGCAATCAGTGTTCATCTTGGACAGATTTTTACAGGTCAGCCCTACACCAGGGATTTATTTACGCCCATAAACAAAACCCCGATATTAATCGCAAACTATTTCTGATTCTCGGTTAACATTCTTAAACATCTTGTGTCCCAGGGGACTCTTTGCCCTGTCATATGAAGATGATGTTTCAAGATTTATATTTCCCCAAAGAAGCGAGGAGATCATAAAACCTAATGTATTCCGTGGTGCGGAATGATAATTTCGCGAAGAGGTGAGGGAATATTTCACCGCGGATCATTACAACATCCATGTAAGTTGTTAATATACTACTTACTACTTCCCTTTAAATATTCATCCAGCTCCTGTTTACGGACTAGCTCCTAAGCCCCCAGTGTGGGCTGTGGGTGGCTCGGGCACCGGGGACGGGGACGATTAGGACAAAGCTGCAGACTCTGGGTAGGAGGGTTGTGGATGGACATCGAAGGGAAGAAGCTGCCGGAGACAGAATGACCAGTTGTAAAGGCTGGAGAGCAAGAGGGGAGAGAGTTTTGGCAAGGAGAAGGGGCTGGGGTGGGGGAACATCAGGGTCTAGGACTGACACTGTACGTGGCCGTGGGACATGGCCAGGGTGGGCAAAGGAGCATGTGTGTTTGTTTCGTGGAACCAGAATTAGGACGTTTTAGCACCAATATGGACTTTGTATTTGTTGAGACAGGGTGAGGAGGAGACAATGGTTAGAGATCACCTAGTCCGACCTGCCCATTCCACAGATGAGAAAATCAAGGCCCCAGGAGTGTCCCCAGGTTCCAGGTGCATCAGAGGCTCTTCTTCAACCCGCCCCCCCAACCATCACAGCTGTGATCTTTCCCTCTCAGAACCGCTCAGAGGACCACAGGCTGGGAGACGCCCCGAGAGATCCCAACTCCTGACCACTGGACAGACAGCGAGACGCACCTGAGGTCACACCGTGAGGCCGTGTTAGAACAGGGCCAGAGCCCTCACCCCGTGATCTACCACCTATCCTCTCCCAGCTGCCCTGAGCTCTCAGATGTAGGGACGTGGCTCTGTGCCCCTGACCACAAAGCAGCCACCTGCTGTGATACCCCAAGCACGCGGTGGGCTCCTCGGTCCCCCCTCCCTCTCCACTACCAGCAGGGTCCTGGCACAGCCACCAGCAGGAGAAGCTGTGATCAGAACCTCTTGTCTGCACGCATCATGTCCTTTAGAGCCCCCTCACTTCCTTCCCTCCTGTCACGTGAGCCACCCCATTTTACAGACCAGACCACTGAGGCTGGGGAGTGTCAGAGCCCATGTGAGAACCAGTCTTCTGGTCTCCCCAGATCAAGTGCCCGGCTTCCTAAGGTACTATCCCTAAACTAGACTGCTCGCTGGGATTGGAATACACCTCTTTGAAAGCGTTTAAAAGCTCAGGGAGTTGGGCCCGGGGAGGGGGTCCCCACCAACTTTCCTTGACAAAGGCATCTTCCACAGCCTCCCAGATGCACAGGGGATGCCCCGTGTCCCTGCGGAAATATCCCATGTGTGGGCGACTGTCGCCCTCTGGTGGCTGAAGGGCAAAGTGCTTCATCGCCGACTGGGAGAACAAAGACGCCATCTCCATGCCTCCTTCACTGGCCTCGGGAGAGTGGGGGGGACAGGTTTTTATCCTGGGGGCCCCGGCCTTTGCTGCCGTGGCTCCACTGACAGAGGAGATGGACATCAGCTCAGGAGAGAGCCGCTGAGGCCTGGCTGCGGGGCTGAGTCTGGGGACTGACGAGAAGACGTGGCTTGCCTGTTGCTTGGGCAGGTGCTCGTCTGGGGGGGTGCTCCAGTGCTCGCCAGGTGTCAGTCCCCCTCAGAACCCAACCTGCCTGCCCCTCATTTGCCACTGAAACCCGACCTGAAGGCCCAGCTCTTGCCGTCCCCTGCAGGAAGCCTCCCCCCCTCCCCCCACACTCTCCCAGAGCAGGTGACAGCTGGTGACACCTCTGTTTCCACCTCTGCCACGGGTCAGGGTGAGCAGGGACTGTAGCTGATGTCTGCTCAACTTTAAACTTCTGACGGCAGGGAGTCGTCTTATTTGGCTCCCAGAATGAGGCCAGGCCCAGCTTGGGGTGAGCGAGCATGTTTGCTGAAAGAGAAAATACCAGCCCAGTCCCGCTCTGCTACAGGTTTGAGGATGAGGCCACAGAGAGAATATCTGGGGAGGGTGGGGAGGACTGAACAAGCCACCTGCCCTGCATGTCCCCCCACTTCTCCAAGGAGTCCTCAGAGCCGCGTATTTGGCAGGTGTCCTCCGGGCCAGCCTCGGGAGAGCGAGTCGGCAGGCCCCGGGATGGATTTGGGGGGTTAGCTCTGTGCCTGTCTTCTCGTCTATACAATAGGAGCAGCTCATACCAACTGACCGTTTCCAAACCTTAAGTGAGACAACGGATGGAAACCCACTGACGGCACGGTCAGTCTTGCTGATAACCACCGGGTTCTGGGCCCTGGGTAGGCCTTTCCCACCTACTCGCTCCCTCGCTGCAACTACGCAGCATGGTGGGCCCGAGTCTGGGCGCGGGAACCAGGCTGCCCCCATCTGAGTTCTTGCTCTGACACTCGCCAGCTCTGGCGCTTTAAACGTGTTATGCCATTTCTCTGTGTCTCCAACAGCCCGTCCAGAAAAGGGTGATGACACCGGCGCTCCCATCACAGGGTTGTTTTGCGGACCCAGTAACCTATGAAGGGGCGAGAACAGTGGCTGGCATGTAGGAACGTAGGAACGGTTTGGAAAAGCGAGCTCTTCCCGCATCACTATGTATAAGTACTTGTCGGGAGCCTGGCTCGGCCCAGAATCGTGTCTCTCAAAGACGGAGCTGAGCTGCCTTTTACATAAAGATTGATCTTTCTAATGCACGCACTGGGGATAAGCTTCTTCAGCCCGCAGCCAGCATGCCATTGGTGTGGGAGGAAAAATATTGTAGGCCTTAAAGACATTTGTGGCTCAACGTGTATTGAATTAATCAATGAATTAAGAGATTCTTTTTTCCTCTACATAGATGCGCCCTCCCTGCGTGGACTGGTAAAGGCGGCAATAATCTATAACAGCAACACTGGTCGTGATCGCCAAGGTCTGCCGGCACCAAGGAGAGACCAGTGGCAGTCAGAGGAGCCGTCCATCTCCTGAGAACCCTGAACACCGCCGTGTTAACCCAGCACCATTTAATATTTTCATTAATGACTTGAAGGATGGAATCGAGACCCAGCTAATCAGATGTCCGCACGATACAAAGCTGGAAGGGATCTTAGCTACTTTGGAGGACAAGATTAAAATACGATCCAAGCTTGACGAATTGCAGAGATGGGCCTAAATCAATAAGGAGAACGGCAATAAAGACAAATGCGAGCTGCCGCGCACAGAGCCGAGGAAATTATCCAGGTACCAAAGGGCGACGAGAGAAATGAGTCGGGAGGGGGCCGGGAGGAGCTAGCTGGAGGGAAAGTCATCAAGTCATAGCATTTGTAAAGTGGAGGCTCAGCTCTGTCATCTAGTGGCCCTCAAACATCCATGAGTTTTGAGAATCACCGGGAGAGCTTGGAAAAAGGCAGAGGTCCAAGCCAGGGCCCAAGATTATGGCTCAGTAGGCCTGGAGTGGGGCGAAGATGATTCTGGTGCGGGCCGTCCCCGGGAGGCCAGAGCCTGGCGGGTAAGCAGGCAGCTTCTGACCACCCTGCTGCTTCCCAAATGTTTACTCTGGAACACTTGTCCCATAGGTGCTCTGCAAGAAGCAGCTCCCGTGATCCCATCAGCTTGGAAAAACTCCCTTTTAGAAAGAAAAACAAAAAAGCACAAAGTAAGTACAGCATGTTTATGATGCCAAATTTTTCTGCAATTAATTGGCTTAAACCAGAGTCTCCCAAGCTTGTGACCAGGGAGCCATATCTTCATGTGACATGGGGCAACGGCTTGTGGAACACTCTTCAGAAAATGGGATTCCCATTAGAGACCCTCCCTCGTCAAATTCTCCAGGATGTCTCGGTCCTTTTCACTGCCCTGCACTGAAACATATCCAGGGGGCTGGAGCTTGAAATCATTTTGACCGCTGCTCTGTCAGACTTCCCTGGGTCCTCTAACGTTTAAGGGGAGGGTGAAAAAAAACTTGCTAGAGGTTTCTATTGCCTATTAACAGTGCGCCATATCCCAAATTAAAGGGAGGGAAGGAGCTTTTCCTTGTTTGTTCATTGTCTTCCTTGAGCTTGCTAGTTCAGAAACTGCTAGTTGCCTCCCCATGGCCTAGTCTCTTTGCTGTCTTAGTAACAGAATCCCCATAGTGTTGAATGAGGCCATGTGTCTCACTATAAAACCACATTTCTCAGCCTCCTTTGCAAATGAAGTGGTCAATCAGATACACGCAGAAGTCACTGGGGAGATTTCTGGGGAATTACTTTAAAAGGAACTTACACATTTGGAAGGCACCCTTTTTGCTCTCCTCACTTCCTCTTCTTCCTGCCTGGAACACAGATATAGTAGGAGCACTGGCAGCCATCTTGGGCCATGAGGTGAAATCATGGATGGAAGCCACTCAGTAAGTGAGGATGGTATTGCAGAAGGCAGATTTGGATGGCATTGTGAAGCGACCAGAGCAGCTCTGTGCTACCTAAGAGAAAAAGATGCTCCCCTCTTTGGTTTAAGCCATTGCTTTTCAAGTCTCTTATTACTAGCCATTAAATGCAATTTTGAATTCACAGAGAGCAGAACCATCAAAACCTTTATGCCGTTTTCACAAATCTCAGCCATGCTGGGCGGCCATCCTGACCATGTCTCTACGTGTCCTTGCTGTGCCTGCGTGTGTGTGTGTGTGTGTGTGTGTGTGTGTGTGTGTGTGTGTGTGTGTTCTTACCCCATCTTTGGCCGAGGCGGTTAAGTGGCTTGGCCTCAGCTGTCTCCTGTGCAGCCATGCCTGTGTCTTTGTCTGCCTCTCCCTTTTCTCCACCATTGAAATTAAGTACAGAATGGAATCAACTCAGAATGACATTTCTGAGAGCTTCACATCGTTCTGAACCAAACTTCCCTTTTGGAATCTCTGTCTTTAGAACACCTTTTTCTAGAGTTTTGTAAACTTCATTCCTGTGTAAAACCAGGTGAGTGGCTCCTGAGACGAGGGGGGCTACATAGAAACTCCATCTCAAGCATTCCCTTGTATCACCAATGGGACTTGCTGAAAAGGCAAGGAAAATCAGACAATTGTAAAGAAAATCTAGAGCTGAGCAAACTCAAGAGTCAGATACACAGGCTTCACTCCAGGGATGGATCAGACAGCAGAAGGGTCCCCTCTGCAACCTATGTCCTCTCTCCCACTTAGCTGCCTCCCAGGGCCAGGAGCCCATGGAGCTTCTGGGCTGGGCTGCTCAGCTGTTAGCACCCCCCGGGCCCTACCACGTGGAGCAGGCTCCCGTTGGCCATATAGGCACCTGCCTAGAGAGAAAGGGAGATCCACTGGAGTTCCCCTTTGCCTCTGGCCACGTGACCTCACACAAAAAAAGGTCTTTACTTTTCCTGTCTTGTTCTTTGAAAGTCCATTTGCAAGGAACTTTCTTCAGGATCAGACCTGGTGAGGCTGTTGCACTCTCCAAGAGACGCACATGGGAGACTCCTGAGAGAAGGGACTCGAGTCTGGTGAGTGCCTGGTGGCCGACAGGTGCACACATCACCAGTCGCCTGCACTCCTGCCTGTTCTCCTCCTCTTCCTGAGCCGGCCTCACTAACTTCGCCGCAAGGCCTCTTCACTGTTCACTGTGTGACCCCAACGTACATTCCAAACCCACACAGAAAGTCTATTTTCTCCCAATAATACAGGCCACCTGCTCGCCCCTAAAGACAGGCAGGAGCCTGGTGTCACACATTCCACATTCCCAGTGGCTCCTGGTGATTGAGGAAATGCACGGACACGTGAATGCACGCTGAATGAACACTGAACACATTAAGTACTTAGAAACCTGGACCAACGGGTTACTGCTGCGGGGAAGTTGAAGGCAAATCTCACAAGGTTTTACTCAAGGATAATCAGAATCTTATCCCTGATACTCGACACCACAGTGGACCCCACTCTTTCTGCACAGCCCCCAGACGGTAGCCTCTCCTTATCAATAAGCATGGCGCCCCATGCTTCGTCTTCGGCCTCCTTTGGCCAAATAAACCAGTCAGGGCTCAATTCTCCAATTGACTGCATGGCTCAGGGAACAAACCCTCAAATCTGATTACAGGAAAATTCATTACTTGAAGTCTTCCCTCAGGGTTCAGAGCTCATAAAAGAAACCTCCAGAGGCCCTGGCTTAAGGGAAAAGAGGCCCCCCTCGCTGCTGCGAGGGTACAGATTGGCAATAATTAAGCTGAACTAATTATGGTCAGGCCCCCCCGGTCAGTCCTCCCAGAGCAGGGCTGCCTCCGGACGAGCTGGTTTGCAGAGCAAGAACTTTTCACTCACACACAGAAGGAACATCCAGTCGATCTTGGTATTAAAGAGCACCACCCAGATAGGGTCCTCCCGCAGGCAAAGCAGGGACAGGTTGCAGGTGCACCCGCAGGGACGCGGTTAGAGTCCCCGTGAGGCGAATGCGCAAGGACGCTCTCCCGGGGAATCTGCCGCTGCCGGATCCATAAGGATTTCAAGGCAAACACGACCACAAATATCAACACATAAAGACAGACAGCAAGCTAGGATCGATATGCACATTTGATTTAATATGTTAACAGATGACACGGAAAATCAGGGACAAAATGAGCACCCCAAAAGCAAAAATAGTCAATTGTAAGGCAAGATTGTTGGCCGCAGAAACAGCAGCTAGCCAGCGTCATCAACGTGGTCTTTGCAATGCTCAACCTCACTCTAGAAATAAAACATGGGAAAATATATCACACACTCAGAGAATGTCTTGTCTTTTGAGATGGGTAGAGCGGTGTCTGATGGTAAAGCACATATTCACAAGGGGGGTGAATCGGGCACCCCCATCCCCTGTTGGTGAGAATAAATCGTGCAACTTTCGAAGGCAAGTTGTCAGCAGATAACAAAAGTCTTAAAATATGCATGTCCTTTAACCTTGTCACTTTATCCCGGGGGCAGTGGTTCTCAAGCAGGGGCTGTTTTGTCACCCAGGGGCACTTAGCAATCTGTGGATATTACTTGTCAGGATACGGGGGCGGGGGGCAGCTACTGCCTCTCGTGCATAGAGGCCAAGGATGCTGATCAGCCCAACAGGAATGACTGGTCCCTTCCAGAAGCCCTGCCTTAGGGAACAAGCTCAGGTAAGTACACAGGAACATACATCCAAGGCTATTCGATGCAATACTTTATACAAAGTTAAAAGATTCAAAACGGTGCATGTCAATAGGGGACTCGCTCAATAAATCGTGCTTGGTGCTTGGTGCACACCAGAACGCCACATGGAAATAGAAACATTCGTCGTATACTGCTAAATGAGAATATCTGGGTTCAAAATCACATACCAGGTAGAACACTGCTTTCTTGCATCTAGAGGCACAGAAAACAGTCTGAAGGCTTGAAACCGGCATGTCACGTTCGACAGTGGTTTTCTCCAGGTGGAAACGGGATCGGTGATTTCAATTGTTGCTTTTAGCCCATCAGTGTTTTCTGTTTTTCTTCCAACAGCATGGCCGAGGGGGGCCTTGCCGTGCAGCATTTGAGACCATTTGAGAGTCCGACGCTGACGGTCCTGGCTGGGTCCTCTCCCAGCCCTGGGAAGACCCGACAGACCTGGTACTGGTAAGCCTCATTCCCAAACGCCCGCACACAGCTGGGCTGTCCCCGGAGACAGGCGCACCCGCAGTCCCCATGAAGTCACCTCAGGGCATAGCAATATTTCCCTTTTCTCTTCCTGGAAACCACCCAAAGCAACAATTTTTATTAAACCTGGAGACATTTAAAATTCTGGAACCAAAATTGTTTGTAAGGGCTGCCCAAAGCGGGGAAATAAGGTGGGAAACTGAACAGGAAGAATGCATGAGGAAGTGGAGAGAAGGCCACCAAATAGAATTCTGCAAACGAGAAACACCCCCACATGCAAAACTGGAGTGGCTTATTTATAGCAGTGGGAAAGAGGGGTCACCGGCTAGCAAAAGGTCGTTTTCTGGACATGGCTGGGTTTGAAGAAACGGAGCAGGTGAGCAAAATGAGAAGTCACCCAAACTCGAGTATGTGCAGGAAGCAGTTTTCCTCTGAAGCAGCCCAGGAGATTAAATTTTGCATGGCAAGAACAAACACCACTCCCCCCAGCGAAAGAAACACAAACAAAAACCAGCTTCTTACCTCCACGGGCTGGGGAGCGGTCAAGGCTTAAACAAAGTCATGTAGCATGCCCTGCATTATTTTTTACAACCTCCTTGTCCTGGGGACCTAGTGGTGAAGCGGTCAGCCATGCTCCCTGCCTCTGCAGAGCTCCCAGTCTGGTGGGGGAGTCAGAGTCAGCCACATAATTCCACAAATTCCAAAGCACTATGGGGGGCGGGGGGGGGGTAGGAGCCGGGGCTTTGGAGGCAGACAAACCCAGGATCTAGCCTCTACTACTCCATGAACCGTCTCAGAGACTGTCTGCTTACCTGCCCAACGCGGGGAGTACCACAGCCCCTAGCTCGTAGGACTGTGGGGTCTACCGAAGCTAACGGGGCGTGTAAGTCAGCCTGCCTGCGGCCAGCACGGAGCAGGTGCTTACTAGGTGCTTGCTGCTTGCATTAACCTGGCTGACAGCAGCAGTGCGAGTATTATGACGGGCAAGCAGAAGTTGTAGGAGGAGGACTCCTTTAGATGGCCAGTCCTGAAAGCCCGAGGAAACGGAACAGGAGTCTCTGGGAATCCACAAAATCCTGGGGGGTGATTGGGATTCCAGCAGCGTGAGCGCGTGGCCTAGCTGGATCTCAGGGGCCAGGAGACCCCTGCTGACATCTGCACCTATTATAAAGCAGAAGGCCCCCACCGCCACCCCATCCTGCCTCTCCTGTCAGCAGGTGCGAGCAGCCTGGCAGGAGCTAATGAAATGTTTACTGAAAAGATCAGCTTGTCAGTGGAGCCTGGACAGATGGCTATTGATCCTCCGCTCGTCTGTCACCCCTGTGCCATCTGAGACCACGTGTGGGAGCAGGTTCTCTTGGACCCAGAGCCCAGGGCGGGGGCTCAGGCCCCAGGTACAGTGGCACACAGGAGAAGAGGCTCGCAATGTGAGAAGGTCTCCGACATCTAGGGCATGGTCAGAGTGGTCTCTGAGCCCCTGGAAGCCCCCTCCTCTGGGGTCACGGAAAGAGCACAGGAAATCGCAGACCGGTGTTCAAATCCTGCCTTGATTATTTTGTGACCTTGGGCTGTGTGAGGTGCGATGATTCTCATCTGTAAAACGGGAACAATAACACCTGCCTCATGGAGGTGTTTCAAGACCTAAATCAGGAAGTAGATATCAAAGTTCTAAGAACTAACATTGTTGAAGGGATGTTTGAGCTTAAAACGGTGAGAAGTGAGCCCACAATGAGAACTCTTGTCCTAGTCCCTGAATTCTCCTAACATGAAACTCCATTTGGTGGTCTTGGGGAGTCTGGCTTGTAGGATGTTCTGAAGAATTTGACCTTTGACCTGAGGGCGTTGCTGAGCCACTGAGGGGTGTGACTTGATAAACTATGGGTTTAGCAAGATCATTCTGGCAGTAGGGGAACAAGGCTGGAATTTGTCACCGCTAAAGTAATGGCAGTAGGAATACAGAGGCCCCTTGGAGATCAAAGGTATAGGCCTTGATGATTAATTGACTGGCTGATTGGACGTGAGAGATGAGGGGATGGATGACTCCCATGTGCATGGTGACCCTTTCAATGAGACGGGAAGCCCCAGGAAGAAGCAGACAAGGGGAAAACAATGAGCTTATCTGGAACGCTGTGAGCGCGAGATGCCTATAAGACTCCCAAGTAAGATGGTCTCCCAAGTGGTTGGACGGGAGCCTGATGCTCAGGAGTAGATCTGGACTCCAAAGGGTTCGGAAGTCCTCGCCATCATCGTCATCACCATCGCTTAGTTGGTAATGGAAGCCACCAGAGTGGACAGGGCTCCCAGGAGGATGCCTGATGAGGAGAGAAAGGGCCGGAGGGGACAGGCAGAAGGGAACGCCTGTAAAGGGAAGAGAGGTTTCATGGAAGCCAAGGGAGAGTGAGTTTCAGGAAGCAGGGAGGCAGTGATCAACAGTAGAAAATTATATAGAAAGATCCTATTTTTTTTAAAAGCCCTAAAACGTGTCTTCTGAATTTAGGAACAAGGAGGTTATTTTGAACTTGGGAAAGCGTTTCTGTGGGGCGAATAGGAGTGGGTGGAAGGCGAGACTCTGCATAGAGGGTGCAGACGGCACAGCCAGGGAGACGGAGAGGGGGGCTGGCCCTGCAGGGCGCTGCGGGGCACTTAAGACCAGGACCAGGTCTCCTGGATCATTGGGAGTATTGCAAAGTGGGGGAAGAAACCAGGACAGAGAGAGAGGGTTGAGACAGAGGAGTAAGGAAGGAGATCCCCGAGGGCACGCAGACCCTGGGCCCAGGGAGGGGCCTCAGGACCCCTCTACAACTACAGTGCAGCCTTCAGTTAACAGGGAGGGCAGCTGAGCCCCAGCAGGAGGAAGAGACGCTAAGCAGAAGCCGCACCCCTCCCTGTCTATCCTCTTGGGGCGGGAGGTGAGGCCCTCTGATAAGGACATGGAGGGATGGGGTAGGGAATTAACGCAAGGCAGGAACTTGTAAACAGTCGCTGTGAAGAGGCAGGAGGAAGGGGGGCGCAGGAAAGGCCTGCCAGGCCGGTGGAGGACCCCCTGCATAGAATCCTCCGAAGTGAGCGGTGAGCCGGAAAGAAGAGCTGGGATGGAGAGAGGCTGAGGATTCAGACAGGCGGTACCTGGGAGCTGACGGCGGAGATTTTGGGGAGGAAGGTCTGCAAGGACCCCCACCCCCCCCCCCAAGATTGCCGGGCCAGGGAGGCAGGGAGAACAGGCTGTCTGCGGACACTGGCGCTGCCGTCCACCGAAGCTTCTCGCTCTGCAGGAACGGTGACACAGCTCGCTCTGTGAACGGTGACACGGCTGGCCCCCAGGCTCAGAGAGGGCGCGGCTGGGCACTTCAGACCGCAGGTGCACCTGGCAGGTGGACCGAGGGGCAGGGCAGGCCGGGGAGCGGCTCACTGTTGACCCCGCGGAGCCACGCAGCCCTCTGCTTTCGTCTCAGCCTCAGTTTCCCCACCCAGCCAATATGCAGAGCGTTTCCAGGAATCCCTTAGGCCCCGGATCACGGCGGGCGTTCTGTTGGAGCGGGGCTCACAGGCTGCGGGCGGTGCCGGCGAGGGGAGGGCAAAGAGGCCAGCCCCGAACACCAGCGCCGTCGCGCCGCGTCCGGTTAATTAACGACAGCGGGTCCTGTTAATTAATAGCTTCTTTCGAGCTTAAGTTAGGCGGGGGAGGTGTGAGGCCTTTCTTTCTACTGCCCTTCCCATTAACCGGCGCTTGGCTCGGTAAATGTGAATTTGGAGGATGGAGGAAGCCAGGCCGGGGTAACAATGCTGCCTGGAATGCAGGCTAATTGCTGTTAAGTGTTGAGCCAGCAGCCCTGGCCCCTGACGATTAAGGGCTTTGGAGTCCTGGCTGAAACCACGGAGGGTCAGCTGAGGCTTAACCCCTTGGTGACCGGCAGGAGGGCGGAGAAAAACCCCAGGGGGTCCTCCTGGGTTTATGAGCACGTGTGTGTGCTCAAGGTGCCCTGCTCGCCTGTGAGCCGGTTGGAGCCCTTCCACAAGTTTGTCCTGAGGGTCAGGTATCCGTCAAGAGAACGCTGGCAAAAATGTTTCGTGCCTCCATAGCACCAGCTAGGCCCTCCCGTGACTATCATTTCCTTATGCGGTGAGAAAGGTTAAGACTTACTCTCGTAGCGGCTTTCAAGTACGTCCTACAGTATTACTAGATGTATCACCATGCTGTACGTTAGACCCTCCAA
This sequence comes from Ursus americanus, assembly GCF_024610735.1. Lineage (NCBI taxonomy): Eukaryota > Metazoa > Chordata > Mammalia > Carnivora > Ursidae > Ursus > Ursus americanus. The sequence continues at coordinate 31,144,412 of NC_142144.1, forward strand.
TCCGGAAGTTATGAGATCAATATCTTCCTTTGACAAGTATCTTCCATCCTCCTTTCCCACCCCCTCCACTACCATTCTTGGCTTCTATGAATTTGGTTTTTTAAAATTCCACATACATATGATTTACATATGAAATACATACCATGCAGAATTTGTCTTTCTCTGTCTGGCTTATGTCTCTTAGCATAATGCCCTCAAGTTTCATCCAAGTTTTTGGGAATGGCAGGGTTTCCTCATTTCTCATGGCTGGATAATATAACTCATCAATCTTACATACATATATCATATGTATGTCTCACATCTTCTTTACCCATTCATCTGTTGAAGGACATTCAGGGTGTGTCCACATCTTGCTTATTGTGAATAATGCTGCAATGAATATGGCAGATATCCCCTCGAGAAGAGAGAGAGAGCAAGAGAGCATGAGCAGGGGGAGAGGGAGAAGCAGGCTCCCGGCTGAGCAGGACCCTGGGATCATGACCTGAGCCGAAGGCAGACACTTAACCGACTGAGCCACCTAGGTGCCCCCATTTTCTTCTGATACATACCCAGAAGTGGGGTTGCTGGATCACATGGCAGTTCTAGTTTTAATTTTTTGAGGAAACTCCATGCTGTCTCCCATAGTTGCTGTACTATTTGTGGATTCTTTCAGTGTATTACCTATTTGAAAAATAAAATTTTAAAAAGGATATCCAATCCACAAGAAGTTCCTATACTCCTAAGCGTCCCTTGTGAGTGGAGGGTGTAGTTGTGAGCTGGGCAGGGTCAGACAGAAGGTGTGAGGAAAAAGAGGAAGACACAAATTTGACAGTTCCGTGGTGGCCAAGGCTGCACAGGAAGCAGCCCCTGCTCTGAGACTGATCCTGTCCACCTCACCCCCCAACCCACAAACCTTTTCTCTTTCCCACCAACCTTGGTGGATTCCTGGCTTCTTCCTTCTTTTCAGAAAGGGTAGAAGTAGAAAGTTCAGAGTGGATGCTGTCCCATTTCCAGTGCTTTCTCTCACAAGATGGATTCGGAGCACTGGAACCCAGCACACGAGTGGCAGTGGGGGAGGGGAAGATGGATGGAGGGAAAAGAGCTTTCGAGCAGGCCTTCAAGAGTCAGCTCATTCTTCAGCTGAATCATCGACACTCGGAGCTGCCGTAGGCAGCACCAGGGCTGGGATCACAGGTGGGCCCGCTGGGTGGCCACCGGAGCAACAACTCCTACCACGCAGACTCCAGAAAGACGCAAGATGGGGGAAAACGAATTTACTGGAACTTCTCACAAAGATTATTCTGTGTGGTTACAAGATTTCAATAAACCTCTTTTTTTAGAGCGGAAGGAGTCATGAGTCACCTGAGGGACATGCTTGGGTAAGAAACGGTCTCAGAGTGGGCTGGGTTTGGGTTTCACCAGGGAGGCAGTGTGCACGTTCGCAGGCAGAGAGCTCATTTTGCCAGCACAGAAGAGAAGCCGGGCTGGCGGCGGTCACCAGCAATCCTCCTTCTCAAATGGGGCTCAGCCTCTTCAAAAAGTAGCTGTCTGGGGGACACCTGGGTGGCTCAGTCAGTTGAGTGTCTGACTCTTGGTTTTGGCTCAGGTTGTGATCTCAGGGTCCTGGGATCAAGCCCCGCAGTGGGCTTCATGCTCAGCAAGGAGTCTGCTTGAGATTCTCTCTCTCTCCCTCTTGCATGCCCCCCCCCAAATAAATAAATAAATCCTTTTCAAAAAATCAGCTGTTTGGTACAATATCCTTTATATAAAAAAGGACAAGGGGCTATATATACGTATGTCTGTGTGTATGTGTGTGTATACATGCATGCATGTATGTATATACATGTTAGTCCACGCATGAAATATCCCTAGAAGGATCCAGCAATGTGTCCACACTGGGTGCCTCCAGGGGGACCTGAGAAGCCCAGAGACTGTCTCAGTTAGGAGATAGGATAGGCGGTTTTAAGAAGTGACCCCAGGATACAAGGCTTAAACAAAACAGCATTTCATTTCCCTCCCACGAACCAGGGCTGGTCTAATGGCAATGAAGTGTAGGGACTCCCAGGCTCCTTCTGTTTTGTTGTCCTGCCATCCCAAGGGTGTTGCCCAGCTCCACACAGACAAGGACCTCTGCACTCCGGCCATCAGGAAAGGGGGAGTCAAAGAATCAGCAGGCATAGGCACGTCCTTCAGAGGGGCCCGGCGATGTTAAGCACGCTGCTCCACTCACCCGTCGTTGGCCAGAACTCAGTCACTTGGTCACATGAGGCAGTGTCCTCGGCTGAGCCGTCAGAGCCTGGCTAAAATTTGGGGCTTTATTTTTAACAGAAGAAGGAAAGCATAGACAGAAGGGAACAACTAGGGGTCTTTTTTGCACTAGGATGAAGAAGACATTTTCTCTTTATATATCCATCTTCTACCCTTCGAACCATGTGCATTAAGAAAACCTTTCGGTTGGAACAGTACGGCACACTGGAAGTCACAAATTGAGCACATGCATCCACCTCTCCACGGTGCCACGGACTCATTAGATGAAAACAGAAGGTATTTTTAAGAGAATGAAATCGTAGCAATACTAGAAAACAAGACAGCATGGCAGCAGATCAGAAAGTCTGAGAAAACACAGGAAGCTGGAAGCAGATGCAAATGGGTTAACTGAGAAAGAGTAAAGGTAAACCATAGCCCCAAACTCCAGGACCAAGAACTTCCTTCTCAAGGGAGTTCCAGAGAAACTCCCAACTCAGACCCAAGAACTCAAAACCAGAAATGCAGGGCATCATCAGAATAATTGAGCAAGGGACTGAACTCAGTAGGGGCCCCCACCTTTCTCCCTTGCCCCTACCCCCAACCCCTAAGGAGAAACCATGTTTCTTGGGTCCCTAAGACTCAAAACTTACTTTCCAAAAACTGTGGGTGCTCTATCCAGGAAGGGATCCTAACATGGGTGTCAAAACTCAGAAGTAGAATAGAGCCTAAAGTCTCTAGATACTCACCAGGGACATTTTTGTCAGGGGAAAAGGGTATTGCTTGGTCCAAAAGGAAAACATAGTGAAGTGCTCCCGTCCATTACTGAAAACTCTTCTTACAGTGGCAAGTATGGGCATCCCCAGCTTGCAACCTAGAGGTAAGCCTGCTGACCACACAGCCCAACCGCTGCTAGGAGCCTGTAGCCCGCCCTCCCCTACAAGCAAAAGGCCACCTGGGAAATGGGCCTTGCCAGCTACTTAAGCAGATTAATCCAGTCCTTCATTTATGAAAGTGAATGGACACCAAACGTTTGAGGAAAACCCATAGCAGGAAAGCTAAACAAAGAAAACTAAAAGGAGCCACCTTGGAAAAAAACAAGACACAGTAGGGAATGTTCAGGAAGAAAACTCTAAGTACCTTTGGACAGATTTGAATGTTAAATCCCTAAAACAAGAGCTAGCTGCCATTAAAAGGGGAGCCACCAAGAGAACAAGAAATCAATTCTGTACATTTAAAGGGATTATCAAAATTTAAAAATCCAGCAAACAGAAGGAATAATATGGCCAAGACTGAAAACCAAACCAGTTATCTGGAAGTCAATGAAATCTACAACACAGGAAAAAAAACACAAAGCAATGAAAAATGAAAGAGAAGTCCATAGACAGAGGAAAGACCCAGAAGGTTCACATCCATTCATTCAATAGGAGTTTGAGGAAGAAAGAACCGCCCCCCCCCCACACACACAAAATAAAGAAAGAAAAAAAGAAGAAAAGAAAAAAAAAGAAAAAGGAAGGGGGGAGATCAAAGACACAACAGAAAATTTTTCTTAGCTCGGGGAAAACACAAATCTTCAGATTGAAAGAGCCCATCAAGTACCAAGCAGGATAAATAAAAACAAGATTCAGACTTAGATACCTACTGCAATTTCAGAACCCCAAGAACAATGATAAAAATCTCAAAGTCTTCCAGAAAGAAAAAAAAAAAAATAGGTCAGCTACAAAGGAGTGCAAAAGTGACTAACATCAGACTTCACATCAGAAATACTTTTAAACAGGTCTTTAAAATTCTAATGACCTATGAATTTGAGCCTAAATTATACTTTCAGCCAAACCAGCAGTCAGCTGTGCTGGGAAATCTTATGATGGCGGCACTCAAATTCACAAATTACTCAAGGGGGTACTGCAGCAAAGCAAAAGGAATGCAAGAGTGAGATTTCAAGGAACGTGAGATTAAAACAAACTAGTAAAGAGCAGTGATAGCTGAGTAAAAGTGAGGAAAGTAAAAATGAAATTAAATGGCAGCTTTGACATAGGAACTATAATAAATAATATGGTAACAACTCTGTATGGTGACAGTTGGTAAGCAGACCTACCACGGTGATCACGTCATCATGTATACAGATATCGAATCACTACGTTGTACACCCGCAACCCATAGGATATTGCACGTCAATTCTAATTCAATTCAATTAACTTTAAAAATAAAGTGGGAAATTCCATTAAAAAAAAAAGACAGATTTGAACCTTGACAATTTTGTGGTTGTCGTTAAGTACAAGGGATTTTCTTTATTTCACTGTAGATCTGATTTCATTTTGTTCTGCTGTGATTGATATTTACATAACCACAGTATGGTAAATGCTATTTTTATTGGGTTTAAGTATTCAGAAGTTCAAGCCTGGAAGACTTGACTATGGTTCTGGAACAGAATGTAAATGTTATAAACCTTCACAGTGGGAAGAATGACGATGGTATGTATTGATGTGGAAGAACGCACACTCTGTGAGGAAGCAAATGTAAGTTGCAGAGTAATACGAATAGTGTGACCCCACTGATGTTTATACACATTGTTATAGACGTATTCTACATGCCCAGTCGAACACCTGGAAAACCTTCACTCACTTTTACTTTCTACACGTCTGTATCTTTTTGAATTTATACAGGCAGGCATAGATTCAAAAAATTTTAAATAGAAATATTAATTTGAAGATTGCTTAATTATTAGCCTGCCCGAGGGACTTAGGGTTTTTGGTAAGGCCCAGATAAAAACCCCTCAGTTAAAGAACGACATGTTGTGGAACTCGCAATCTAAAGCCAGGCAGAAATGTTGGCTGTTCTAAATTTGTAAAAACAAAACAAAAAAAACTGTCTGCAGACCAAAAACCAGTGAAAGATCAACACTGCCATCTGCTGAGGACTTCTTGGAGAGTAGGCTGAGCTGAGAAGGCTTTCTGTTTTAGTAAATGACGGTACCCCCTGAGACCAGCACAATCCTGAAAGCTGGTTTATCTTCTCCCGGGAGCAAGGACTACTAGCAGGATCATACAGAGAGACGCTCGGGAGGGCATGGGCAACAGTTTCAGAAATGGGGTGTGTTCAACCTAGCAAGCACTGGCCCAAGGGACAACAGGGTCTCCAATATCCGACACGGCTACACTGGGGCAAAGGTTTGGTGTGTGGGACCAACGATGAGGTGGGATAGCATACCCGAAAGGACCTTTTCATAAGTATTCCTCTCCAAAAATAACTTATACTGTCCTGTGAACTAGTGAATGCATCCCTGGTCACTAAAAATGGGTAGAGAGGCAGGGTAACCCTCCATCCTGAGGTTACAGAAAGAATGTCTGTCTGCATTTCTGAGATGTTAGCTTACATGGCCTTGGTGCTCGGGCGTTTGACAAATCCCTACTGGGTGCCTACTATATGTCAAGTAGTGTGCAAGTCCCCTTACAGCCAGAGACACAGATCCATAGACTGGCTTTTGGAATGACGCCAACAGAGCCAAGGCACCAAAGAGTCCAGAAGGAGTCAAACTAGATCTGGTGAGGCGTCTGCCAAACCCAACTCGTGTTTAGCAAGCACTGGATTTCCATATCGCACTCACCCCGCTTAGGACACATTCCTTAAAAACCTAGGCCCTACAATCTAATAAACAAAAGTCTTGTTCCTTTTTAAAGTGAAGTTTGAAAATATCGACATCCCAATAAGATCAAAGCAGACTTCATTCATTGATTTAAAAAGAAACATAAAGAAAAAACTACATCAGGATCACAAAATATTAGAACTGGAAAGACTTTTCTAAAATCATCCGGTTCACTACATTTATAAGCTGGGCTGAGTTCTGGAACGCTGTAAGTAAGCATTCTGAGTGTTTTTTTAATCTGAAGGACAGTGCAAGAATAATAGACATGAATGATATGTACAGAATCTGCTATATTGTCAATGCTCAATAACCATTTAAGTATAAAAAATATTCTTTCACTTTAAATAATTTAAATCAAAAAGCCCCAAACTTCATCGTACTAAAAGGTACTGGGTTCTAAAGACAGCCCACTGTCTTAGGGGAAAAAAAAAAATCAAGTGTGAGAAAAATACGAAGAAAAGGACATGGGAGTAGCTGATGGAAGAAGTGAACAGAACAGCAAGAGGGAAGCCAGGGATTAGTGGGACCACAAGGAAGGACGAAGGAAGGGAGGCTGCAGGCTGCAATGCCTGTATGAAGAGCTCACAGGCCCTCCATTTGGGGAGCCCCAGGGTGGAAGACTTTGCTTCTGGAAAGTAAATACACAGCTCCATAGCTGCATTCTGTCAGGTCAGTTCAGATCCATCCCGAATTCCTGAAACTGGATGTTCATTCATTCAACAAGCTCTTCGTGGGGCCTGCTCGGAGCCAAACCCCGCTCTGGGTAAGAGGGTCACAGTGAACCACCTGGTCCTTGCTGCGGGGAGGCTCATTTCCAGCTACAGAGGCCAGTCTTGCAGCCGTTCAAGGACAAGGCCTTAGAGGGAAGCGTGCATACACTGGGATGTGGCTTCATAAACAGAACGTGGCTTGGAGGTCTGCAGAGAAGACAACCCTAACCAGTGGAACTGGGTTTCTGACAGGACACCCCAATCACACCATGCTCCTGAGAATCCAAGGACCCAGCAGAGTGAGCCTCCAAATAATCACTGAACCCGCTACTGCTCAGGTGCTAGGAAAGGGAAATGTATGCGAGCCGTCTGCTTCCTTCAAGGCGAAGAGGGAGAGAAAAGTCCTAAAAATCCTACGGGGGTTAAAATGGGAATGAAACACAATGAGAGGTTGTACCAATGACTGGGAAATGTTGCAGGGATCTGTGGTCTCCCAACATGTTGCAGTATATACCGGTAGTCCGTCCCTTTTTATTTTTGAATAGTAAACCACTTCATAAATAGAACACCTTTTTTAAAAAAATCAATCCACCAGTTGGGTGGACATCTCGATTGCTTCAATTTTGGGCTATGATGCTGCTATGAACATTCACCCACAATTCTTTGTGTGGATGTTTTCATTTTTCTTGGATAAGGGTTGCCAGATATAGCAAGTTAAAATGCAGGACACCCAGTTAAATTCAAATTTCAGGTGATTTTTTTTAGTATGTCTCAAGCAATATTTGAGATATTCTTATATAAAAAAATTATTTGTTGTTTACCTGAAATCCGTCTTGTATTTTATTTGCCAATCCCATTCTGTGTAGAGATGTAAAAAATGGAATTGTTGGCTCATATAGTAGGTTCATATTTGACTGTCTTAAGAAACTGCCCATCTGGTTTCCAAAGGGACTATACCACTTTACATTCCAGCAATATCGGAGTCTAGTTTTTTCTCATCCTCACCAACACTTGGTGTTTTGTTTGATTATAGCCATTCTAGCGGGTATGGAGTGGTTTTCATTATGGTTCTAATCTCATCAACAGTCTTCAAGAAATTGTGTTTATTAGCCATTCGTAGATTTTCTTGGGAAAATGTCTATCAGACTTTTGACCAATTTTTAATAGGGTCATTTGTCTTCTTGAGTTCTAAGATTTCTTTATGTATTCTGCATACAAGTCCTTTATCAGATGCGTAATTTGTAAATTCTCTCTCTCCATCTTTTGGCTCATCTTTTCATTGACAGAGATTTTTTAAGCCCAAAAGATTTTAATTTTGATGATGTCCAACTTACGGTTCTGCTTTTTTAATGGCTTTTGCTTATGTCAGTTTAAATCTTTGCCTAACCCAAGTTCATAAAGAGCTTCTCCCGTTTTTTTCTAGAAGTTATATAGCCTTTTACCTTTATCTGTTCGCTTTTATTTTTAGGTCTACAATGAAGTTAGGGCCCAAATAACTTTCTTTCTCCCTTCCTTCCTCTCGTTTTTAATATGGGTGTCCAATTGTTCCAGCGCCATTTATTGAAAAGACCGTCCTTTCTCCAATTGAATTGTCTTGGCACATATGTCAAAGATCACTTGGTCATACATGCAAGAGTTTATTTCTGGATTCTCAATACTGTTCCATTGGTCCATATTGCCTATCTTCACGTCAATAAAACACTGTCTTCATTGCAGCTTCATAGTAAGTTTTGAAATTGGGTAAGTCCTCTAATATTCTTTTTCTGTTCTTTTCAAAAATGATTCTGTTTTAGATACTTTGTATTTCCATGTTTTAGGATCAGTTTGTCAATTTCTAAACAAAGCATTTTGCTGGAATATTGATAGGGATTGAGTTGAACATATGGAATAATTTGGGGAGAACTGCCATTACAATAGTACTGAACCCTCTAATCCACAAACATGGAATATTTCTTTCTGGGTTCTCTTTGTGCTACTGTGAGTGGATTTTTTTTTTTAATTTGGGGGGGATTGTTCTTTGCTAATATAGAGGATTTCACTAGATCTTTTGTGTGTGTATTGAACTTGTATTCTATAACCTTGCTAAATTTACTAGTTCTGGTTGGGTTTTTTTGTTTGTTTGTTTTGTGGGTTCCATAAAATCTTACAGGGCCATGTCATTTGTGAATAAAGATGGTTTTACTTTTTTTTCCTACTTTAAATGACTCCTTCTTTTGGCGAAGGACAGCAGGAGCTGGATAGAACCTCCATTACAAGGTTGAATAGAAATAATGAGAGCGGTATTCTTGACTTGTTCCTGATTTCAGGAGAAAAGCACTTTCCCCCCATTAACGTTAGACGTGGTTTTTCATAGATTGAAAAGTCCTTCATTAGGTTGAAGAAGTTGCCTTCTATTCCTACTTTGTTGAGTATTTATCACGAATGGGTGCTGAATTCTGTCTCATGCTTTTCCTGTTGTCTATTTAGTTGATCATATGGGTTTTATCCTTTCTTTTATTAATAAGGTGTAAAAGATTGATTTGGGGATGGTAAATCAAGCTTGCAGCACTTGGATACACTCCATTTGGTCCTGGTGTTTTTTTTTGTTGCTGGATTCAGTTTGCTAATGTTAAGGATTTTGTATCTATCTTCGTGGGATTTAAATTACTTTTCAAATATAGGTATTTAAAAGTACAAATTTCCCTTTCAGCACCACTTTAGCTGTATATCATGAATTTGGATGTTTTCATTTTCACTTAGTTAAAATTATTTTCTAATTTCCCTTGTGATTTCCTCAATATGAGTTATTTAGAAAATGTGTAAATTTGCATATATTTGGGGATTTCTTTCTGTTGGTGACTTCTAATTTAATTTCAACATGGTTAGAGAAGATACTTCCTATGATTTCATTTTGTTATTGTTGAGACTTGTTTCATAGCACAGCATATGGTCTTCCCCGGAGAACGTTCCATGGGGACTTGAAAAGAATGTGTGTTCTGCTGCTGGTGGGTGGTGTTCTGCAAATGTCAGGACAAGTTGACTAACAGCGTTCTTTTATATGATTTTTGTCAAGTTGTCCTATCAATTATTGAGAGTAGGATATTGAAATCTCCAAATATTATTGTTGAATTGTCTATTTCTCCTTCCAAAACTGTCACTTTTTCTTCATGTATTTTGGGGCTCTGTTGTTAGGTGCATATACATTAATAGTTGTTATATCTCCCTGATATACTGACCCTTTTTTAAAAAAAAGATTTTATTTATTTATGAGAAAGAGAGGTAGAGAGAGAGAAAAAGCACAAGCAAGGGGCGGGAGAGGGAGAAGCAGACTCCCCCTGTTGAGCAGGGAGCCCAACAGAGGACTCCATCCCACGACCTAGAGATCATGACCCAAGCCGAAGGCAGACACTTTAACCGACTGAGCCACCCAGATGCCTCATATATATTGACCCTTTTTAAAATCATTTGGAATGTCCTCTATTTCTATTTCTTGTCTCAAAGCCCACTTTGCCTGATATTAATACATATATACATATGTATTAACATGAATTATATATATGTGATATATATATGTGATATATGTGATTATATATATCACATATATATAATACATATTAATTCCAGCTTTCTTCTTTTGTATACCATTTTAATTTCTCTTGATTTTTCAACTCTTTTTTTTTGAGCATTGTGTTAGTGCTTGGTCTAGGGACTACAATAATATGCATTTCAATTTATCACAGTCTTCTTCAAATTAATACTAACATAATTCCAATAAAACATAGAAGTTTGTTTCAATACAGCACCATTTCCTACTCCCTCCTTTGTGCTATTATTATAATATACATTGCATCTATGTTAGAGTGTTACCATTATTGCTTTATACCATAACATGCCATTTAAAAAAGAAAAAAATATATTTATTGTGTATGCAAATGTTTCCCCAAGATTCCCATCCTTTGGTTATTCAAAGTACTGCCATGAAAGGACTTTGCAAATGAAATTAAGGTTACTAAATGGGGAAATGATCCTAGATTATCCAGATGGGCCCAATGTAATCACACTGTAATCACATGTAATCTATGAACAATACAAGAGGGAGGTAGAAGAATCCATCAGAGAGAAATGCAGTGGAAGAGAGAACCAAGATGGGGCAGGAGAGGAGATCAAAGAGATAAAGTATGAAAAGGACCCACATTACTGTTCCTGGCTTTGAAGATGGGAGGAAAGGAACCAATAGCCAAGAATTGTGAGTGGCTTCCAGAGGCTGAGAACAACTCCTCTGACAGTCAGCAAGGATATGGGAGCCTCAGTCTTACAACCGTATGGAGCCGAATTTTACCAAAACTTGAACAAGCCTGGAAGTGAATTTATCCTAAGCCTCCCAAAGGAATGCAGTACAGCCAACACCTTGATTTTGACCTTCTAAAACATGGAGCAGAGAACCAACTCAGGCACATTATGCTTGGACTTCTGAACTACAGAAGTGTGCGATCACAAATGGGTATTGTTGTAAGCCAGTACATTTGTGGCAATTTGTTATGTCAGCAATATATTTATATAATCCTTTATATTTACTCACGTATTTACCATTTCCAGTAGTCTTCCTTCCATCCTGTGGATTCAAGTGACCATCTGGTGTTATTTATTTTCATTCTGAAAGGTTTCTTTAAAAGCAGATCCACAGGCAACAAATGGAGTCTTTTTATCTCTTTAGTTTATTGCCCTCATTTTTGAAAGCCAGTAGTATCCAAATCCTCCCAGCCAAAAATCCCTGGAGCTTCCTGAAAGTGCAAGCATCACCCATGAACCCACAGTCCCTCCGCTGGTCTTGAGTCAGAGATTCCCAAGGGGACTGTTATCCTAAGCAGGCTTTACGATTAGATGTAGAAATACCAGACACTCTGGGGCCTACTGGGGAGAGTGGCAACTTAATTGGAATCTGCAGGCCCTAAATCTGAGTCATAACCACAGGATGGATGTCCAGCCCTTCTGAGCTGGCTAGAGGGGTTCAGGGTAGCAGGAGTCACCTTCCCTACACTCTTTTGATTCCAAGAGTTGGGAAAGGAAGGAAAGATCTGAGCTTGGTGTACAAAAGTCTACTCCGTTGTACCCAGTGCCCTCCCTGAGCCTCCCCTACTCAGGAACCAGAGAGAGTGTGCCTGTAGGCCCTCCATGGCATATTTTGCCTGTACTGTTTATAACTGCTGTAGCCTGTTCAAATCTAGGTAGGTTCGCTACATATTGAGAACATCTAGAATGTTCAGCTTTCTAAGTTTGGGGGGGGGGTTGTTGTTGCTTTTATGAGAGATTTTTGAGGCCTCTCTCTCCTTGAGACTGAGGTGAGCACTAAGGCTGGCTCTGGGGCTTGCCCAGCTGCCACTGGGCCTCCCAAGCTACAAGGCTTTGAACTCCCAAATCAGACTCCCAGGGAACAAACCAGGATTGAAAGAAGCTCACAAAGTGGAAGGCCTGTGAAGGAGAGATGGCTACTCCTGAGCCTCTTACACATTAGCTGCCCTCTCTGGCCTCACCCCTAGAAATCCACACCCAGTTCACCTTCACGCATTCCCTAAAGGCTCCTTCCAGCCCTCTGTCCCCTCCTTAGGATACTCAGTTAGCCACCATCTGTCCTAGTTGCAAAAATCAGGTGAGATCATACATATGAAAGCACTTGGAAAAACTCAAACACTAGGTAATGACAAGTGCAATCATCTCTTCATGTCTGGAATTAAGTCTCAAAACTGTATTTAATCCATCCCTGAGTGCCCACATCTATTTCAGCTTATGAATCCAATGACCACCTGACTCCTCCTGTGAGTACCATGGGTGCCAAGCAACAGTTCTACTGTTATTTTATGGTTGGCAATGTCCATAACCTTTCCCACATAGCTTTTCCTTTTAAAATGTCTACCACTGGGGCGCCTGGGTGGCTCAAGCAGTTGAGTGTCTGACTCTTAGTTTTGGCTCAGGTCATGATCTCATAAGTCAGTGGATGGAGCCCCCAAGAGAGGCACCTTGCTCAGGCTCAGGAGGGGAGCTGCTTGAAGATTCTCTCCCTCTGCCCCCCCCCCCACTTGTGCACACACTCTCTAAAATAAATCTTTAAAAAAAAATAAAAATGCCTAACATTGCCAAATAGTTTCTCAATCACACCTCCCTTTAAACAAAGAAACAGACCTCCCTGTACACCATCTACTACATTCAGATCCCAAGTGTTTTGGTGCTGCCTACCACAGCGCGTGCACATTTTATTATCGGTCTACACCAATACTCCCTTAACTTCCAGTTTTTCTTACCCTCTCTCAATAGATTCTTTCCCCTTTGAAATACTTAAGTTGCCAATCCCCCTTTATGATTCTATTCTTTCTAATAGAAAATAGTTAATTTCTTACCTTTTCCATTTCTCTTTAGCTCTCATAAAGTATCCTTTATTTCTGTAATGATTTCGTGTTCTTTCTTTCCCAATTCTTAAAAATTATGCATGGCTGAACCATGCACGACTGAGCCTTAGCTTTTATAACATCAAGTTTTTCTACTCATCTTTCAGAATAGCTCCATTGTTTTGTAAATCCTCAACTGTAAAACAAACAAAAAGTGCAGAGTTGCAAGATATGCCCATAAGACCACATATGTAAAAACATTTTTTCTAAATTCGAAGAGACCAGTATATAAAGCTGGTTCTGCTGTTTCTCTGAATCTATGTGTTAAAAATAATTTCACTTTTTTTCCATCTTTCAACAAAAGCTCTATATCCTGGTTATGTGTCTTATTATGGAGGAAGGGGAAAAAAAATCCCTAAGTCCAGTCTTTGAATTGAAGTGACAGTCTGTAACGCAAGAGCAAGCCAATCCACAAAACCACTCCCGACTGTTAGTCAAGAGTTTGGGGGCCACACCTCCTTATCCACTATCTGCTCAGTTTTCTCATGAGCCAAGTTCCCACTCCCAGCATACTAACTGTTCAAATCTACTTAAAAAAAAAAAGCAAAGCCTATTTCTACAAATTATGCCAATTCTCATAAATCCTTAAATTAGGAAAGATGAAAACACTCTAAATTTCTTTTGAAAATAACTGCAAAACTTTGAGAATCAAAATAATAACATCACTTTAACACAACCTTAGCAAATCTGCTGAGCAAGAGGCAACATAGTTCACAGGCAGGCAGGTCCCAGCCTGCCCACTGACAGATCAGCAACCCCTGCACACATGGGAAGAAGCTATGACGCCCACGGAGGCACCTTGGGGCAGGTGGGCACTTCTCAACCACGTTACAATGTAACTTGTACTGGGGAATAACTTAAAAATTCTAATGTCTATCTACAGCAACTACTTTTCATAACAGCATGGCTCGGGATCCAATATACACACTTTATTTTAAATTACGCCACTAGCACTTGGGAAAAAAGTCATTTATTTGCATTGCTTCCATTTTTCTACTGTAGTGTTAGGACTTCACGTAAGCATCGCTCTTCTACTTCCTATTTACAACTCATTCAGAATTTTACCACAAATACAATATACACCTTTTAAAAACTTATGGGGAACTGCACTTTTTGTTTTTCTTTCCTCTTTACAGGTTTCTCAAAATCATTCAACTTAAATGGAAATTTATATGGACATTCTCTGTACACATCTGAAAGGGCAGAGATCACACTGATAAAGCCAAAAGAATTTTGCACAAATACAATAAAATACAGAAAACAAAAACTATAGAAGATGTTATTTGGGGTACAAATATAAACAATACAGTACCATTTGAGTAATTTAGCAACATAACACTCATACTTTATAGAAATAAAACTGCAAACCTGGAGAATGCTCTGACAAATATTAAACATTATATATACAATGAGGTAAATGTACCTTGGTCTCTTGAGAGGTAATTTAAGTTTAAAGCAATTGACATTTTGAAGCATCTCCTTGACATATAAAGAAATATCAAACACCCCATTCCATTGGCACAATGTGAAAAAGGGATATCAAAACACGGTTCATGATATTCAATTCACAAATCTTGTTAAAAAATAAAAACAAATTCACTTAAGTTCTTTTTTTAAGCTTTAAGAAACAGGTTGAATGTTATTAAATACATTCTTTAAAGTCTACAATTACAAATAAGATTGCATAATGGTGTTGAAAAGTTTAAATGTACTGACAATCCTCAGAATGTCTTAGAATTCCAGCATTTCCAGAGAGAGGGCCCATTGGTAGTCCAGCATTCCAAAACAGACACTAGGAGCTACAGATTACATGTCCAGACCTATTCTTTAGGATCTCAGAAATATCTGAACTGCTGTTTCCTGCCAAGCTGTAACAGAATCTCCACCATTTGGAGCCAGAACACTGCCACAGTCAAGAAACAAAAATCAACAGTTGACTTACAATCCCTCTTTCAGCGCAAGGATAAAAATAAACTCTAGATAGGACATGTCTAATGGGATACGGGTTTTGTTCTGCATTTTAATTAGCACTATGCCATCTTGTTTTATAAAATACTCTATGTGGGACAGTTCTCAGATGTAGCGGCGGAACTAACGGTAGCTCATGCATGAGCTGCAAAATGGCCAAGTGACCACTTAAATTTTGTAACGAGAACTGAAACGTGGAATTCTTGATGTTATTAACCATGTCACTGTGCACGGACTCAAGGCACTTCTTGAGCACTATCACTACGGCAGAATTACAGGCTCAGCTCTCCGGACCGCACCCTGTCCTCTAGAGGGTGGGATGTGCCGCTGCTTCTGGCACAGCTCCTACTGCCATAGCTGCTGCCTTGCTGCCTTCCCACTCCTTGGCCATAGCTTAAGTCACAACAGGGCAGCCAGCAGGGCCATCATCCACCCCACCTCCAAACTCAGAGAACCCTCCCAGCAACATCCAGTGACTCAAGGAAATGGAAGCATGTCCCCCACTTCCATCAACCATTTTACTATAGATTTCAAAAGCAGCTATTCAGTCAAAAGGCTGCTGAGGGGAGATGGGCGGGGAAGCATGGCGGCAAGGCAACTAGTCTCTGAGGCAGAGACCAGCAGGAAGGCAGGTTGAGAGAAACTTAAGGTGAAGTTAGGAAGGAAGGACCAGGGATTCCTGTGCCCCACTGGGTCATACCTCCCTCATCCCCATTCCTCCGGGGAACTGAAAAAATGGATGTGGACAGGTAATTGGTCTGAAGGTATATTTTAAACCAAGTTTAATTTTGGAAGGTGAGCATCTGAAGATAGGCAGTATAAACAAAGGCTTGTGTATCTAAATGACAAAATTAATACTCTAGTCAAACGTATCTGCAGTTATGGCCATAGTAATAATGATCTATTTCATTTTTAAGTGACTTTCATTTTCAATATTAACTAATTGGGGTTTATCAAACTGTCATTAGCCAAAAAAGGAATTTGCTGCAGTAATATGTAAACCGAATTTAGAACTAAACTCCAACTTTTAAAAAAATTCCCTGACTCACCAAAAGTACATTTTAACCACTTAGGCAAAAATAGTATAATTGCAACTCAATCTTTGATTTAATAAAGAGTATCTTCAGTAAAAGTTGATTACCCTACATGAAAGTGAGAAATCATGTATCTCAATTTTAAATCAGACAAGAACTTTTGGTATGTTCTTAAAATTATATAAAAATAGTTTTAGCATTGGTCCCCTGGATTTCATAAAGCAGATCTGGTAGGCTTAGAAATGGCCAAAAAAAAAAAAAAAAAAAAAAAAAAAAAAAAAAACCATATATATATACCTAATCACAGAGCTAGAGATTATTAAACAGGAAATACAACACAATTATAAAACAAACCCCTCAAACTCATTCATTTGCTTTGACAAAATCATGGTAGCTACAAAAAAAAGCCCTCAAATTTGGAGTCAAAATATTAACCTCTAAGCACATTTTCCCCATGATGTTTTTAAACACATGAAATTGACACTAAATTCCTATGCATATGTCATTCATTCTAAAATTACTTTGGCTTTAAGACCAAATAGTCTTTCAAATTTATTCTATGTTTAACAGGTAAGACATAATCAGAATGCAGCTCAGTCAGAGTAAATGGCCACTATCTCTTACCAAATACTATAAAGGTTATTCTGACCCTTTCATTTGGAAATTGATAGCACTATAAAGTCAATGTCTTGCCTCATTGCTATGATAGTTTTTCTCCCATCAGAATAAGATCACAGTGATAAAGAGAGCTCTGAAAACTGTAAAAGCCCTAAAAGACTTTTAACACTGGAAGTAAAAACCAGTTATTATAAGCTAGTTTCGACTTAGTGTGAAGACCCTGACGAGTTTGCTTTAAACACTGAATTTGACTGAAAACATCTGTAAATGGAGAACCTATACTCAGAATGTTCTTTAGCTACCATTCTCCCAAATATCAAGGGTGTACTAAACTTATTACCTAATCATATAAATTAAGCAGTGGCAGTATCTGCACACAGAAGGAAAGACTGAATTAGAAGCTGCCTTCCTCAAAGTGTAGTGAGACCTCAGAACCACGCTAACTCTAACCTTAGTTACAAAGACAGAAAGTCCACTGAACACGGACTCCTACATAACAAATGTGACTCTCTTGCACACCTGTTACCTACTCAAATGATTAACTACCTTTACCTCTAGAAAAGGCCTATTATTTAACATTAACCATACCCTAATTTTAAATGTAATTCATTTCTTAAAAAAATAACACTGTCTTTGATCAGATAAAGAAAAAAATGGCTTATAGAATGCCACAAAACTTTTCACAAGCAGCTAGACAAATTTTCCCTTTTAGAAAAATTAGTCTGTATGCTACAAGTTTTAAATTATTAGAGTACTATAAGCATCTACAGTGCCACTTGAATTTTTTAAGGTATACTGAGACAACACAATTTAGATGCAAAAGCTTGATGTGAGAATATTCAAAAATGACCATAACATTTACCAATTAATGCCACTTCATTTCTTTAGTGGTTTAAGCACATTTTGGTAGGAGAAAGGCATTTTCAAAATGGAATACCAAATGACATACTACAAAAAAACCTTCTAATAAACAAAACAGAAAAAGTCTGGGTTACCCAGATAAATAAACTTTTTGAATTAAAATACTACACCTTTTAAGACACACAGACTGTAAGCAATTCTACTCATTTCCATTAGAAAGACATAGAAGCGGCACTTACTGGTATAGTACAATCCCATTTTGAAGGCATGTAATGTTCTGAATATGTGAAAGAACAGTAATAGTATACAAAATACAATTGCATAAATTATGTTCCTCACTACTATATGAGGTCATTTTTAGACTCAAGATAAGAGTTTTATAAGTATTAGTTTTAAGATCCTGAAAATTATAGAACAGTACATTCAAAGTCTGAATCAAGGAAACTCTTTAGTGGTTCAGAATCCTCTGAGAATGTACTAACCAGGAATAAATCACTTTCTTTAAAAATAAGAAATGTTTCGTATAACTCAACAATCCAGCTCCTTTACCCTTAAAGATGATCTTCAGCACAGCAGAGTTAACCTAAAGTTAAGACCAGCAATCATCTTTAAAAAAAAAAAAAAACCCAAGTTTTGTGTTAATAAAAAATAAAGGTAGACTACACAACATTTTGTAACTGTCCTGGGAAAGAAGTGTTCATAGTGCACAGAAAGGACCCACACTGTTGTTTCCTGGGTCCAAAGAAATCCTGGGAAGTTTCTTGTTGACCTTATTACACTGTTGCAAAAGGAAGCAACATCCTTCTATTCCCTCTCAGTGAGGTAGAACAATTGACCTCCCAAATTAAAACCCAGGAGCAGATCTGAAGGAAAAGTAGAGTTCAGGCAAAGCTGCAGAACTACATTTTGATGCCTTCCTGTTGACTGAGTTGTGACAATGTTTTCTTAATCCGCAAAGCCGTAAGCCTCGCCGCTCCGTTGGCATACCAACATTCTCTCATAATTTTAGCCATTACCCTCAAGGCCTGCAAAAAAAATAGAATAAAAATAATTAATGAGTGCCAACGAGTGCTTGCCATTCATCTGAATAAGATGTTTACTCTGTACATCTTCTTTCCAAGTGACATATGTCCACGTTTTTTGTTTTGTTATATTTCCACATTATTTGTAATAGCAAATGAATAGAAATGACTTCAATTCCCATCAGGGGGATACTGGTGTCAGCAGCTGGAAAGCAGATGGATGAGGGCCAACTTACTTAGCAGACCTGAAAAAGCTGCATCCTAAACCAGAGCTGTCAAGGCAAAAAAGAACCTGACTCACACAGAAACTCCCCTAGAACCAAGGAATTAACTGCATTGAGTTCCTCTGATGTGAAGTTCAAGCTAAAAACAGGAGGATCAGCCAAAAGAGCTGGAACCCCAGATACCTACCCCACCCCAACCTTCACACGGTTGAGCGCCTGGCCCACTCCCACCCCAGCAAAAGACTAGAGGCTGTATCTGAGAGGGTAAAACAGACTTCTGACTTGGGGAACATGCGGGCAAAGTTCCATGTTGACAACTCACTAAATGATAAGACCATAGGTTTTCTCCCCAAAACACAGGCAGCAACTTGTAGATACTCCTCCAGGCAAGAGACTGAGAGAGTCTTCTCTGGGAAATGTGAGCCCAAGAGGAAAGACCTGAAGATACCGACACATCAGTGGCTCCCAACCACTGATGGAAGCAACCCAGTTAGGTCACCCTAAAGGTCACAGTGGATAAGCTCCGTTCACACGCACAAAGCTTCCATCAGCTTCCAGTGTTCTGTCATTAAACATGAAGAGAAGAGGAGTTTGATCAGACATCAGAGAAAGCAGTATGAATGCAGAAGCTGATACAAAGAGACCAAAGTAACTTGGACAAAACAGTTGTACAGAGAAGAAAATATCAACAATTTATTATTAATATCCTCAAAGAGATAAAGAAAATACTCAGATTCATCACTGACAGTTTTTTCTTCTTGTTTGACTTTGGAAAAATATGACAGAAGAATTGGAAAATAAACCTGATTAAAAAAAGATAAAAGTTGATAAACCTAGCAGAAAGTTTAGAAAAAATCAGGGACAGATAAGAGGGAAAAGATAAGAAAATAGGAAGGCCTCTTCAAGAGGTCTAACATTCAAAACTAAAGTGGGAGAAAGAGAACGAAGGAAAACAGAAAGGAACAAAATCAAAGAAATACTTAAGGGACATTTCCTAGAAATGAACATTGGTTTCCATATAAAAATGACCAAATGTATGTGATATACATATACTCATTCCACAAAATTATAAATTTATGGAGAGCCTACCATTTACCACATACCATCCTAGGTACTGGGGATACAAAAGAGAACACACAGACAAAATCCCTATCCTCATAAAGCCCATGCTGTAGGGAGCCAAAGCATATCATTAATAAACAAGTGAAATACATGGACTGTCAGTGGTAAGTGCTAAGGAGAAACATCATTTAGGGAAGGAGATAAATACGCCAAGAAAAGAAGGTGATATTTTAAATGGGTATAATGTCTACTAACAAGGTAACATCTGAGCAGAGACTTAAAAGATGGGGGAAGTTGAATTAACCAAGAAACAGGAAGTCATGAGGTCCAGGAAGGAAGATTCATTGTAACAGAGGCAAAGGGAATCCCAGGACAAAAGGTGAGGGATATCCCAAGATGAAAGCTGCACAGTTGGCCTAGGGAGCTACATGTCCAGACTGGAAAAGACCAGAAGGTTCTGGAAGATACTTCTTCAGTTATTCTATTCGTTTCATGTTCTTAATGTGTTTCAACTACTGAGAGGAGATTTATAAAACCACAGAAAAGTGAAAGACTGTATTAGTTAAAGTGAAATAGAGAACTAACCAAATGGAGAAAAAACAAAAATGACAACAATGGCATTAATTCAGCAAGATGTGACAGTAACTGCAAATTGCATCTGTGCTCTTCATATTTTCTATTAACTTTCCTCATGCTTAAAAAGCCATCTGTTTAATAATGTGCTCTATTTATTTAATGAATGCATGAATACTTTGAGTTTGCACTTTGTAATATCAAGATCAAATTTGTAAAAGACAAAATCTAGCCCAATTTCATTTGTTAAACGTGCAAATTCTCTGAGCACGCTAAGACATATTTTTATCTGGGCCTGGATATTTGATTTTGTTGGAGGTAGCTACGGAGCTCTATTGATGTCTTGACTATTGATGCCTACATTATTTTAAGATGTAAAATCAACTACCTAAGTCACCAGCTTTTTATTCCTCTTAAGCTATAAAACTTCACATCTGGAGGAAAATGCTCTGCCTTGTCAATATTATAATAATGACAGCTAGCAATTACTATAGATTAAATAAAATTTGTCTTACGAATTCTTTAAATTTACAAGTACAAAAACATTTCTAAAATTTTTTTTAAGAGCTGGGGTTGAGAATCTCAGACACTGCTAGAAAGCATTTTCCCCATATTCCTGGTGAATGGTCACACAGGCAATCAGATGAGTAAGGTGTCAAATCATCGGAACCATCCTCCCGATCACCTTATCCAACTTCCTCCTTTTAAAAGGCATGTTAGGGTCTGGAAAACTGCAACGATTTGCCCAAACTCTGAAACTGGTGGCCAGGCTGGTTTAGAATACAGGCTTCCTAATTTCCATCCAGCATCCATTCTACTGTTCTGGGCTGCCCTGATGAAAAGGACACATTCATTTAAAATGCAAGTGACTTCTATTTGCAGAAGAAGTGATACTATATATAGAAAACCCTAGAGCCTCCACCAAAAACACTACTGGAACTGATAAATGAATTCAGTAAAGTTGGAGGACACAAAATCAATGTACAGAAATCTGTTGCATTCCTATACACTAATAATGAAACCGCGGAAGTGAAATTAAGAATACAATCCCATTTACTATTGTACCCAAAACAACAAAGTATCTAGGAATAAACTTAACCAAAGAGGTAAAAGATCTGTACTCCAGAAATTATAAAACACCGCTGAAAGAAGTTCAAGACGCTGCAAAGAAACGGAAAGACATTCATTCTATGCTCATGGGTTAGAAGAACAAATATTATGAAAATGTCTATACTACCCAAAGCAATCTACACTTTTAAAGCAATCCCTATCAAAATACCAGCAGCATTTTTCATAGAACTAAAACAATCCTAAAATTTGTATGGAACCACAAAAAGAACCAAAGGAATCTTGGAAAAACAAAACAACAAAACTGGAGGTATCACAACTCCAGACTGTCATACTACCAAGCTGTAGTAATTAAAACAGTATGATACTGGCATAAAAATAGACAAAGAGATCAACAGAACAGAACAGAAAACCCAGAAATGAACCCACGATTACATGGTCAATTAATCTTCAACAAAGGAGGAAGATTAATGGGAAAAAGTCTCTTCAACAAATGGTGCTGGGAAAACTGGACAGCTACATGCAAAAGAGCGAAACAGAACCACTTTCTTACACCACACACAAAAATAAACTCAAAATGGATTAAAGACCTAAATGTAAGACCTGAAACCATAAAAATCCTAGAAGAGAGCACAGGCAGTAATTTCTTTGACATCAGCTATAGCAACATTTTCTAGATATGTCTCTCCAGGCAAGGGAAATAAAAGCAAAAATAAACTATTGGGACTACATCAAAATAAAAAGCTTCTGCACAGCAAAGGAAACCATCAACAAAACTAAAAGCAACATACTGCATGGGAGAAGATTTTTCTAGAGAAAGAGAGAGAGAGTGGGGGAAGGGGCAGAGGGAGCAGAGAGTCTTAAGCAGACTCCGCACTGAGTGCAGAGCTTGACAGGGGGCTCGATCTCACCACTGTGAGATCATGACCTGAGCCGAAACCAAGAGTGGGATGCTTAACTGAGCTGCACCACCCAGGCGCCCAGAGAAGATATTTTTAAATGACATAGCTGGTAAAGGGTTAGTATCCAAAATACATAAAGAACTGATACAATTCAATACCCAAAAAAACAAAGAATCCAATTAAAAAATGGGCAGAAGATGGGGCGCCTGGGTGGCACAACGATTGGGCATCTGCCTTCGGCTCAGGGCGTGATCCTGGCGTTGTGGGATCGAGCCCCGCATCAGGCTCCTCTGCTATGAGCCTGCTTCTTCCTCTCCCACTCCCCCTGCTTGTGTTCCCTCTCTCGCTGACTGTCTCTATCTCTGTCGAATAAATAAATAAAATCTTTAAAAAAAAAAAAATGGGCAGAAGACACGAACAGACATTTCTTCAAAGAAGACATCCAAACGGCCAAGAGACACATAAAAAGATGCTCAGCATCGTGCAACATCAGGGAAATGCAAATCAAAACTACAATATCACTTCATACCTGTCAGAACGGCTAAAATCAAAAACACAAGAAACAATAAATGTTGGCAACCACGTGGAGAAAAAAAGAACCCTCTTACACTGTTAGTGGGAATGCAAACTGGTGCAGCCATTGTGGAAAACAGTATGGAGGTTCCTCAAAAAATTAAGAGAACTACTCTATGATCCTGGAATCACACTACTGGGTATTTACCCCCCCAAAATACAAAAACATTGAAAGGTTTACGTGCACCCCTATGTTCTCTGCAGCATTATTTTACAATAGTCAAACTATGGAAGCAACTGTGTCCACTGATAGATGAATGGATAAAGAAGATGTGATACATACACAACGGAATATTAGCCATAAAAAAGAATGAAATCTTGCCATTGGCAACAACATGCATGAAGCTAGAGGGTAAAATGCTAAGCGAAGTTAGTAAGAGAAAGACAAATACCATATGATCTCACTCATATGTGTAATTTAAGAAACAAAACAAACGAGCAAAGAAAGTGAGAGAGAAAGACACAAACCAAGAAACAGACTCAAAACTACAAAGAACAAACTGATGATTACCAAAGGGGAGATGCATGGGGGATGGGTTAAATAGCTGATGGGGATTAGGGAGCGCACTTATTTAAAAAAAAAAAAAAAAAAAGATGGTGAACCTAAATCCATCCATACTGATAAGTGAATTAAATGTAAATGGATTGAACATTCCATGTAAAAGACAGATAAAATGAAAATGCAGGTGCCTTCTTCATTGGTAGATTTAAATACTATTCTGATAAACTGATGGCCACTGCCAATGCTCCATGGCCCTTTTGATGTCCTTGAGTTTGAACATGAAAACCAAATTATTCTGTTTTTCACTCACTGGTTTAACTGCCATGGGAAAAAAAAAAAAAAAGAAGAAAAGAGAAAGGAAAGGAAAAGAAAAGAAGCAAATTTTCCACATACTAAGCAGAAGCAGTTTAGAAAATTGTGTAGTATCCAAAATAAATACTCACTTCACAACTCTGCCATCTGTTTGGAATATTTGGCCTTAACTTCTGTTCACAAACAACTTTTCTCATTTCTTCAACTGACGGATCAGAAGGTACAAGATCATAATAAGGCAGCTGGTAATCTTCATGAATTCCTATATTGGTCAAAAAAAATTTCTTTAGAAGAATTTACTTAGATAATGCCAGACCATTCTTCGTCCAGGAACACCCAAGAGTTCTATTTCAGGGTTCCATTAATTAATTAGCTTAGTGGAACAGGGCTTATAGCTTGCCCTATCTCATCCACATCTGCATCAACCCATCTCTCTGAGTTGGTACTGGGCCCACACCTTGAAACTAAATATCACTATGGGATCAGCAAAGGTTATTTTAATGATGGTTAACTATGAGCTGTAATGACCTGATTGATATTTTCCCAAAGAACCCTCATGTGCAAGAAATGAGAGTTTTTATTCTGTGAGTTCTCAGCCTTGGTACAGGGATGTACACTCTACCATGGAGATGTAAAACCTACAAGCAAATCTGAGGTGCAAGTTCTTTACCTCTACTTGGATCTGCCCTTTTTGCTATAATACAGAGACACGCTCTCCCTCTTACTGCCACATAAACCTGAGACCCTAGTCTCAACCAAGCCTGGGCCCGCAAGATGAGAAAGTATTGCTCAAGTAAATATCCACACTGCTCAATCTAAAATAAACTTAAAATAAATTTAGCTTAAAAAGTAGTGTAATGGCAATGTAACTGTATTCTGTATATGTAACTTCCAGCTAAGAAGTTAGACAAAATAACCACACTCTCGGGAGTGGGGGGAGTGGCAGTGGGGGAATGAGTTTGACCCAGGTACATGCTAGAAACAGCTTCCTGGGTGGCCTCTCAAGTAGTCATCCATTCTAAATAACTATATTCCAAGATAACAAGGCCTTGGTTCCCGATGCTTCCCAAGATTCAAATGGAAATAGAAAAAGAATACACTAGAATAAGCGTGTCATGTCATTTCCCCTTACTGCAGGTTTTATCTCCTTTATTTTCTTTGGCACTCTCAGTGATCACCTGGTGAACATAATTTTGGACTGTTGGTGTGTGTAATTTCATTCAATTAAAAAAAAAAAGGCTATTCTGAAACAGCTTCTGTTCATGACAAACTGTTGGGGGAGGGGGAGAAATTTACCACCAATGGAACATCGTCGAGCTATTTCCCAGAATACTAAGCCCATTGCATAGATGTCGGCACGTTTGAAGGATTCAAAGTGTTTCATATTTATGGAATCATCTAAAACTTCAGGGGCCATGTACCTAAAAAAGAAGTCAGCAATTTACTTTATGAAATGGTGGTCACATTACTTTTGAACTGTTTCATATATTTGCTTTTTCTCCTGAGAATTTTTAAAAAAATCGGTATGAAGACTTCTCTTTCCTTTCAGCATGGTTCTGTTACTTTTTAAAATGATTCATACTTCGTGGGGCGCCTGGGTGGCACAGCGGTTGTTAAAGCGTCTGCCTTCAGCTCAGGGCGTGATCCCGGTGTTCTGGGATCGAGCCCCACATCAGGCTCCTCCACTATGAGCCTGCTTCTTCCTCTCCCACTCCCCCTGCTTGTGTTCCCTCTCTCGCTGGCTGTCTCTACCTCTGTCAAATAAATAAATAAAATCTTTAAAAAAATATATTTATAAAAAAAATAAAATAAAATGATTCATACTTCTTAATTTTCCCAAAGTTCATAAAGTACAAAGTGAAAAATCACTCTATTACTACTACCCAGTGTTAACACTTTGATCAACATTCAGATACCTCTATACATATATAGACATATATACACAATATTATATAACTAAGATCATATTAAACTCAAGAAAAATATTAAATATCCAAACTGATTTGAAAATTAATGGTATCAACTAAATAAATGCCATGAAAAGCTGAAACAGCAATTTCATGCTATTTACCTGCCTTAGGATCTTAGTTTCCAATGAAAGACACATCTGTAACAATCATGACTATTATAAATGTCTCAACATACACCACCTACTTTGTCAAGTACTATGCAGGGACCATATATTTTAATCTGGAAGTCTTCTCACTAAAACAGGATGAAAGGAAGGATGAGGACATAATCCAGGGAACAAAATAATAGATAAAAAATGAATGCCAGTCCTCCTCCTGATGCTACATTTTAGGGTTCTGAAGTTTTAAAAACCCTACTGAAGTTATGGATCAGGATTCATGAAGACCTACAGCAACCACTGTCCTGGGTCCCTAAGTCAAGAGTTCTGAGAGTCCTTGCGGTATCCAGAAATCATAAATACAACTGAGATAGAATGAAGCTTGGTTCTATCCAAGGCCGAGGCAGTAACGTGAAGATATGCTGTAGCAACATGCTGTGATAATACACAGAGTAACGCCTTTTGGGTCAGAAAGGCCTAGGTTCAAATCTCAGCTCTTCAGGTTACCATCTGTATGAGGCTGACCCCATTACTTAACTTCTATGGGGCTGTTTCCTCATCTGTGAAATGAGGGCAATGTCACCTATCTAGTCATGTTCTTTAGAAAACTCATGAATTCAAAAATATTTACTGAGGATCTACTGTAATGGATTCTGGGAATACAAGGCTGCTCTCAAGCAGCTTGCAATCCAATGGAATATATCCACAAATAAATGGAGAGTTATAATGTGCTAAGAGCCTGAACGGTCCAGGTTTAGCCTGCTATGAGAGCCCTTGGTAAGGGCACCTCAGTCCAGAAAGAGCTTCCTCTGAGAAAGGAAGGGTGAGTACAAATCGGGAAACAGCAGGGCAAAGTCTGTTCTAGGATACAGTACATGCAGAAATTCTAAGGAAGAAAGAAAGGCGCATTTCCAGACACTAAAAATCAGAAAATAGTTCAGCTACAGTATAGCATTTGAAGAGAGCATTAACTGAGATTACACACACACACACACACACACGACACATTAAAATGATTGGCACATACTGGGCACCCTATAAACATCAGCTACTATTGTTCTTATAATTAATATAACGAATGATAATATTTTCTGGAAGGGCCACCTTTCATCAGCAGGCATCTTTAAAAGTCAGGTAACCTTGGCTTCAGAACAGGCAAGACCATGAGATCTTCTACCTGTGGGCAATCTAATGAAGTACAGGTTTGAGTTTCAGAATATATGTACATACAAACGAGAAGGAAATGAAAAAGAAGTTGATTTCAGAAGATACTGAACACTATTCACAAGCATAC
This sequence comes from Ursus americanus, assembly GCF_024610735.1. NCBI lineage: Eukaryota > Metazoa > Chordata > Mammalia > Carnivora > Ursidae > Ursus > Ursus americanus. Next base: position 31,171,488 of record NC_142144.1, read on the forward strand.
CTTTTTGTTCCCACTCTGTGATTTGGAGCAATATCAATCGTATCTGTGGCTGAATCATGTCTCACTGCCAGTCCTAAGTCTGCAATACAGCAAGTTCCGTTCTTCTTTACCAAGATATTCTTGGATTTCAAATCTCTATGAGCAATGGCTGGTTTCCCTAAAGAAACAAAAAGTAAATGCAATTGCTTAAAAGGTGATACCAATCACTACTCTCCCCTTTAGGTTCAAAGCCTCTACTCCTGTCCCAGGGTCAGAGCATTTCAGCCCACATCGCCCACAATACCTGGACAATTACTAAACAACCTCAAGTGAATCGGTATACCAAAAGTTGCTGAAATCACATTTCTTCATAGAAAATAGAGAAAATAAGATGCTCCAAAAAATGGTGCTCAAAAAAATGTAAGTCTAACAACTCAAAGACTGGGTGTTAAAGATGTTTGTTTGTTGATATCTCATGAATTATTTATGGAACTCTTGTCACAGACTGAATTTCAGTCCAAGGACCAAGCATCGACACCGCTTCCTTTACCTACCAACTGTAATGTACTCCGTATTAAATTCACAATCTTTAATACTAACAGTGGAAACCCTGAGTCCTCCTACATTGCTGGTAGGAATGTAAAATGGTGCAGCCACTTTGGAAAAAAGAGTCACAGTCCGGTAGTGCCTCAAAACCATTAATTACTGTATAATCCAGTAATTTCACTGTATAAGAGAACTGAAAACACATACCCCCCCCACACACAAAGAGTGTACACCAATGTTCATAGCAGCATTATCCACAAAAGCCCAAAGTGGAAACAACCCAAGTGTCCATCAACTTGATGGGCAAATGTGGTCTATCCACACAGTGGAATATTACTCAGCCATAAAAAGGAAAGAAGTACTGACACATCCTATAACATGGATGAACCCTGAAAACACGCCAAGAGAAAGAAGCCAGTCACAAAAGACCACATGTGATACAATTCCATTTGGAGGAAATGTCCAGAAGAAGCAAATCTATAGAGCCAGAAAGTAGATTAGTGGTTGCCCAGGATTAAGGAGTTTGGGAGGAAATGGGGAGTGACTGCTATGGGCACAGTGTTTCTTCCTGGAGTGATGAAAACATTCTAAAATGGACTGTGGTGATGCACAACTCTGTGAATACACTAAAAGCCAGTGGACTGTACACTTAAAATGGGTGAATTGTATGGTATGTGAATTATAACGCAATACAACTGTTATTATCAACAACAGTAACAATAACAAGATGAGGGAGGCTAAGATGTGAAAGAGCACATGTGTGTAGTAAAGTGGGGAGTGAGGGAGCCACCAGGTGGCAAGGGAATAATCACTAGAGGAGAAAGATATATTGGCACAAAAATCATACTGTTAACAATTTCATAACTAAAATTTAGTATATAATTTTTCAACTATAAAATGATCTCATGCAGTCTCCTTATCTCAGGGTCAAATATAATTATCAGATGGCCAGACAACAATAGGTGGCATGTTGATTTTTAAAAAGGATTTTTCACATTACATTTGATAGTATACATAAAAACACACATTCTTTCAGACTTGAATTCTAAAATCGAGACCCTCAAAAATCACAAGACTAGATGCTACTTTTAAGAACTCACACACATATCAGTATTATTACAATGACTAGAGAATCTCTAAACAAATTCCCATATTCCTAACTCCACCTGAGATTTCCAACAGAAAGATAAAATAATTTCATTAAAAACCTCACCTTTCAAACATCTTCATTTAGGCTGACTTCTTGCAAAAATTTTCTAACAGACATTAGATTCATGGGAATTTAAAGCTTAAATAACATAAGTACTTTGAGTTACCTTGGGTACCAACGATCTCCATGTGGAGATGGGCAAGTCCACTTGCTGTGGACAAAGCAAGTTTTATCATTCCTTCCACAGTAACTGTGTATCTGTTCAAATAATCAAAAAGGGATCCATGCTCATGATAATCTGACACCAACCAGAGCTGAGTCCATGTACCATTGTCTGTAGAGTAGAATAACATGTTTCAGATGGGTTGCAGAACATCGATTTATCTATTCAAAAGTTACCACTTTTTACTCTCAATCCTGAATTCCACAACTGCAACATGACGACGGTACCTTAGGTTTGTATATTATTTCTTTCACATTTTCACTTTGTCTTACACTTTCACCTACGTATCTTTTAGATCCTCTGAGTAAGCCCCCTATTCTTGAGATAAGGCAAAGATAACTAATCCCATTTAAGAGATAAGGAATCATAGTTCAAAGATGGTGATTTTGAAACTACACAGACGGTAGCAGAGCTGGTACTCCTGAGTGGCTAGAGAAATGTCTGGTTCAGGTTGGGTGGTCAGTGGTTGTTTTTGGAAGGAGGAAGGGAAAGCGGAGCGGGAGGAAGATGAGAAGTATCTGGAGCCTAGTGTGGCCACAGTAGGAATGGAATAGTATAGGACAAAACTGAAAGTGAGCTTAAATGAAGAAATGCAAGCTTTAATCAACAGACTATACATTCAGTTCACAAAGAAGCCAGATAAGAGGATTATGATTCCAAGGTTTCTAGCTTAGAAAAAATATAAAAATAGTGGTATCATTGACACATGGGAAAACCGGGACAGGAACTAAAATGTCAAAGAGGAAAAAAAGCTAGGGCTGAACCCAGTTTTACACAAGGTGATTCTGAACCTCGACAACTAGGAGTATGTATTCCAAAATTTGTAAACTAATACGTGGATTTGAAAAGTGTTTTCCTATGGGAATCATGGTATAGATTCCGGCCAGGCTGCTAGTTGAGGCTGGTCCACAAAAGCCTATTTAACCGAGGAGTAGCAAGAAAACCACATGCTAGGAAGCAGCACAATTCAGTAAAAGATACACATTTGGAGTCATTCTGACCTGGGGTGAAATCCAGGGCCCAGTTATTATTGACTATGTGACCTCAGATAAACTTCTTAACCAATGAGGCTCTGTTTCTTCTTTTACACAGCAAGAACATCTTACTTTTGCAAAACTGTTAAGAAGATTTAAAAAACAGGACAACTAATTAAGCATTTAGTGGAATGCATGGCTCATAAGAATTTAAATGGGCTGTCTCCTTCCCTATTGGTTGTAAAAACAAAACAAAAAGACTCCACAAGAACAAAAACCCACCCCAATTCACATAAAACAGATTCTTTATTTTGAAGGTTGTTACTTGAAGGAAAGCAACTCTGATTAGATGAGATTAAGAAAGGTATTTTCAGAAGATTCGGGAGGGGATTTCTGGGTACTTTCAAAGAATTTAGATACTCATGACACTAGTCCTTTATAAACTTTATATATAAACAAAGTTTATTCTTCACAAACTTTATAAACTGATTCTATTCAAACTTGTACCTTTTCTTTTCCCTGATACAAATGCATTACCATTTTTATCTGCATGCTTATTAATCATGACTGAATTCTGAAAGGCTGACAGATAAAGAGGAACACAGGCAGATGGAAGAAAAGGAGGTTTTCTGAGGTAATTAACAAGAGAGGCAGAAGAAGGATATGTAAAAGGCTGTCTGATATAAAGGGCCGTCTGAGGTGGAATTAACTAAATCAGGAGAATAAAGATAAAGGAGAAGGGAACTAGGGTGGATGGGCTAGGTTCTGGGAAAAGTCCATTAACCCCTGAAAAAGAAGAAAGAAGAGGGTAGAGAAGACCCAAGAGGGTTGGTCAGCCAGTTCTCATGGTGACCACCAGATGACAGCACCAGCTTGTCTGTTGCCTGAGCAAATGGGAAAAGAAAGTTCAGGGCAGAGCAGCAAGGGCATTTTGTGCCAGGGTGAGGTTTGAGCCCCAAAAGACAGATTTAAAAGCAACCACCACAGTGGAGTTTGAATTATGCACGTGGCTAAGTCCTTCAAGGGAACTATTACTGTTTGTAGACTTAGAGCCTTCATACAAATCAGTAAAAAGACTTTTAGAAAACAAACACAACTACTAAGAAATAATAAATGAACGCAGAAAATCTAGAGTCACAGAACATTGTAAGATTTAACAGTTGGGAGGAAGCCAAATGGTGCCAAAGGCAGAAAAAAATGAAAACTAAGGACTTGGTCAAACTATGGTCACTGCTTTTGTTTATTTGTTTTGTTTTTACATTAAGTAATACTGAATTGGTAATAGCCACTGATAAATCACTGACTATATCCATCACATCCATCACTGCCCCTAAGTCACAAAAAAGAGATAATCAAGGGGCCCCTGGTGGCTCAGTCGGTTAAGTGTCCAACCCTTCCTTTTCGGCTCAGGTCATGATCTCAGGGTTGTGAGATCAAGTCCCAGGTAGGGCTCTGTGCTCAGCAGGGATTCTGCTTGAGATTCTTTTCCCTTCCCCCTCCCTCTCTCTCCTTATCTGCTCCTCCCCCTGCTCATGCTCTCTCTCTAAAACAAAATCTTTAAAAAAGAGAGAGAAATAATAAAATATTATATGGCTCCTAATGTAATATTGATATATACAGATATATCAATATATATATCAATATGTATCAATATATAATATACAACATGTTGTATACAACATACAAGTATATAATACAAAGTATACAATATATAGGAAGGAATACAATATTTTCAGGAAATCAATAAAATTACTCAGATTTAATCTCTAATCCTAACTACCAGTTTTTAAATACAAGGAGCAAGTTCAGAGATACGAGAGAAATTCAATCAACACAATCCAGAATGTGATAAGCCCTACAGGACAAACAATCCAGTTTTAAGACACTGCAAGAAGAAAAAAAAATGAAGAGGAACAAAGGAATTTTAAGGGATTTAAGATAAATATCAACCAAATGCCATGTGTGGACTTTGCATCCTAAAGTGGGTAACAAATTGTTTAAAAAAAAAGACTATTCAGAGGGGAGAGGGTGGGGGAATGGGCTAGGCCGGTGATGGGTAGTAAGGAGGGCACGTATTGCATGGAGCACTGGGTGTTATATGCAAACAATGAATCATGGAACACCACATCAAAAACTAAGGATGTACTGTATGGTGACTAACATAACATAATAAAAAATTAAAAAAAAAAAAAGAATACACAACTGCAGAAATAGGAAACTGACAGGATACTGATGACATTTCAAAAATTGGCAACAGTAGTGTGGTCACATTGCATTAAGATTCCTTAATCTAAAGATACAAATGAAAAGTGTTTATGGATAAAAAGATATGCTATCATATCTTTGGCTTCAAATAATTCAGACAGAGCAGAGGAGGCGGAATCCGATCAAATATGATTGGCAATAAGCTAATCACTGTTGAAGCTGGGTGACAGGTGTTCATTATAATCTACTCACTCTACTTTTCTAAATATTGGAAATTTTCTGGAAATAAACTCTAAAAAAAAAAAGTAATACATGCTAGTGGGAATAAATTTGAAAATACAGAAAAGCGAAGGGGAAAATCATTAAACAATATTCTGAAGAAATAAATTTTGTTGAGAAAAATGGGAAGGGAGAAGAGGAAAAAGAGGACCATGGTTCTGGCCAATCTCAAAGAGAAAATGATAAAATTTTTTAAAAGTAGGAAAGCTGGGAAATGCAAGTGATTGCAGGCAGGGATGATGAGAGTTCTTTTTTTTTTTTTTTTTTTTTTAAAGATTTTATTTATTTATTTGACAGAGATAGAGACAGCCAGCGAGAGAGGGAACACAAGCAGGGGGAGTGGGAGAGGAAGAAGCAGGCTCATAGTGGAAGAGCCTGATGTGGGGCTCGATCCCAGATCGCCAGGATCACGCCCTGAGCCGAAGGCAGACGCTTAACCGCTGTGCCACCCAGGCGCCCCGGGATGATGAGAGTTCTAACACGAGTCTCTGATGAAGCCACAAAAGCAGGAACTGTGGGCACAACCGTAGGAGCCGAAGCCAAGACAGCAGATGAAGTACAGCGTGAAGCCACTGCTCCTCGTCAGTGCTCATTCTGACTCTCCACTGACATGGCTTCCGCGCTTCCTGCAGCATCGGACTGAGCCAGGGCCCCAGGCACCTGTACCACAGGCAAGAAAGTGTCTAGACGGTTGGTTATCAATGGGCACAGTGGTCCTAGAGAAATTATTGCTCTATTTAATGGAATTGATTTAAAAGTTTATTTATTTAAAAGACTACTTAAACCCTGCCAACTTAAAACAGAATACACTGAGAAGTTATTTTTGCTCTTCCTATAAATAAGGTCATTAGTATCTATTAGAATGCCCTAATGGTCATGAAGAAATTTAAAGGAAACAGGGCTCTAACTCTGGGCTCTAACTTATCTCAAAATTTTGAGCAACTGGAGTTTATAAAAATTCTACTTTTTCTATGCTATGACTATACTCAAATAACTGCCTAAAACCAAAATAACAAAAGCACATCACTTTTAAATTTAAATACAGCTCTTTTATAAAACAATTAGAGATTTAGAAACTTAGACTCTTGTCAAGAGTCAAGAAAATCTTTTAAGTTCCTGTTTGTAAAGGTTTCTAATATATTCTATTTCACTTAATGGGTCTAATCTATATGACAAACATTTATTTTTCATCAAATCTGACAATGTTTAGTAGCCATATTTGTAGAAAAGCTCAAGTAGATTTCATTATACTCACAGGAGAAGCAGATGTTACTGACCTTTATTGTCTGCTGCTATAAATCCCAAGATGTTTTCATGACGTAACATTACGGTCTGATAAATCTCTGCCTCACGGAACCATGAGCGCTCTTCTCTAGAGGAGAATATTTTAACAGCAACTTCTTCTCCTCTCCACTTTCCTCGCCAAACTTCTCCAAATCGACCTTTGCCAATACTTTCTTGTAACACAATAGTTCTTGCAATTGTTCTCTGAACAAGCAATGGTAAACCTAAAAATAAAAATAGGCATTAAACAGTGACAGAATAACTCCAAAAGCTCTGTCTTTAAGGAACTGAACAATCTCAAGAGCGACAGACTACATTTGCAAAAATAGTAATTCATATAAAATGAAAATAAGATAACAAATATAATAAAAGAATCTAGAAACTCCTGCTAGAGGGTCCAGGTAGGCTTTACAAAGTAAATTGAATTTGACTGTCCTTTACAGAAGGGATAGGATCACAGGAGAAGAGGAGAGAAGGTTTTCAGGTAGGAGGAATATTAAAGCACAGGTAGAAGAGGGAAATGAATGGATGTTTATAGAACCAGCTCAGTTAAACAGAAGGCGATGTGTGTGGTAAAGCAGTGGAAGAGAAGGGAAGCTGTCATCAGACTATGAAGAGTACTGATTGCGGAGCTCAAGATGACTAATGAGAGGGGCGCCTGGGTGGCTCGGTCAGTTAAGTGTGTGCCTTCAGCTCAGATCATGATCCCAGGGTCCTGGAATCAAGCCCTGCATCAGGCTCCCTGTTCAGTGGGGAGCCTGCTTCTCCCTCTGCCTCTGCCTGCCACTCCCCCTGCTTGTGCTCTCTCGCTCTCTCTGTCAAATAAATAAAATCATAAAAAAAAAAAGATGACCAATGAGAGCTGTGGATGAAACAGGAACTATTAAAAATGTCTAAAAAGAGTTCATGAATGAGGAGAAGCAATTTAAAAATCTTGTTTTAGGAGGATGAATCTGGTAACGGTTTTATTGATGGGAGGAGAAAAGTATGTGAACACAAGAAACATAAAATCAGTATGTACAGACCACACTGATTTTAATAAATCAGTAAAAATTATCACAGAAACCATTTCAAGACAAGCAATTTACATGCTAGGAACTGGCTGCGTAGGCAACATTAGTATCTTAAAGAATGATGCCAAGTAACTTAACGTTGGTGTGATGGGACACTGGCATTATTTCACTATCTGAACATGCCCTACTCTAAAATATGTATTTTTAAAATATTGCCACACTCACTTGTTTACAGAAAAGGATTTATCACTACCTACAACATTTAAGTATCACTATATGTGGGACTATTCCAATTCACTTAATATCATATCCCCTTATGAACTAAGTAAGCGTCATCTCAAATTATCCTGACCCTGACAATAAAAATACCAGTATAAACCATGTTCTACACTAGCATTTTTTTCATACAATCTATACACATAAATTTGTGTAACTTATAATTTATATTCAGAGTTCCTTGCTAGACCAAATTAACCCAATGCTAGTAAATAAAATTATGTGCTCTTTGGTTTCCTGATGTGAAATGCTTCTATATTCAATCCAACCTCTCGCTGCCTCCCTGCTCACCATGGTCTCAGGGGTCCCTGAAGGCTCCCTTGAGAGACCTGGCTTCCAGTGCAAGCCTGTATGTGTCCTACTGTCATAGACAGAAGTCACTTACTGAATATACATGGCCAAAGTCAACAGATGACTTCAGGCCAAGAAGTCAGTTTCTTCATGCTTACAGGACTCAACAGATACACATATAAATCAATATATATTCATTTCCTTAAAATAAACAGACATTTGTCATTGTGAACTTTATGCACTATCAGATGGGATTTCATGCTTCAGTCATATTCTTCTTCCAGTCACAACTTCTGCTTTAATGTTCGTTTAGTCACTTGATTAAAAAATTAGTGAAATTTTAATTATGTGTATTTTCAAATCTTCATTTTATCCATGAACCTAGGCTTTCTTTGAAGCTGATTTATATTTTTCAAAAGACAGTATATCTCAGTCTCTGTTCCATATCTGTGATGAGGAACCAGAAGCCCAAAAGAAGAAACATGGTTTAACCAAGGTCAGAGCCAACCAATGACAAAACTTGCACTGGAATCTAGATCTCTTGACTCCTAGCCCAGTGTCAAATTACAATATTGTAGAGGACAGGGGTCTTCCTCTCTTAGCATCCTTTCAAAGCACATGTAAGTGAAAAAATAAATCCCTTTCAGTTTAAACATGAAGCACTGCTATATCAAAATCCACTTCGAGGGACGACTCTGGCAATTAGCCAGTCTATTTCTGAAACCACAAGAATCAGCAAATGGAACTGAGAAAAGCAAACATCACAGAGGCCATGGATCCATAAAGCTATATTAAATAACAAGGTGGTTAGACATTTTTCTAAAGTGAGAAAATCATTAGTTTAACAAAAAAAACTGGGTCTGAGCTTAAGACAGCAATTTCATATGTTAAAAAAGCAAATAACCTTCACAATTTCAAACATGTTTTCTGTCATGATTGCTTTCAAATATAAAAATAAAGCTGCTGAACAATCCTGAATAGAACGGGTAGTCATAGATCATTTGAATATCTATGAACTTCAGCCTCATTAAGAAAATAATTATCCTTATTCTTTCTATCTCATGGAATCATAAGAAGGTGAGAAAGCTTTGAAATTTATACAAACATGAAGCTGACTTACAAGTACATTCTAATTTGTCTATGCTAAACTAGTCATAGTCAGACCTTTATTGGGCTTAAAGTTGGAATTAGTATTCACACTATCCCAAGTTTTAAACGCACTAAGCCAAAATGGCTTAGCCAAATAATAAAATAAATACTACAGTTAACTTTTAAAAGACTTCTTAGGAAAAAGGAAAAATAATTCCATTACCTGATCCAGAACCTGATGTCGTCATATCATAAATTAAATCTTTTAATGTAGTGCCCTCTGAAATAAAAGGACGATCTAAGGAAGGATCCTCTTCATTTGGTACTCGATGGTGAATGACAGTACGGTTATGGCAGATATAAACCATCAACATGAGCGAGATGCAGACAAAGCAGACCGGTCCAGCAATGACAGCTGCCAATTCGACGGGACCAAGGCCAGATGATGGCTTTCCTGAAAAAGGGCCTCAAATGAAATAAACATCAACAATAGCAAAAACACTGAAGGTGGGAACCACAATTTCCTAATCCTCCACATTTCCTATACTTGGCCACTACTCCCATTAGTCAGAGAGCCTCGTTCCAGAAGCTCATAGGGCTCAAATCCAGAACAAGTGAATCATCCAGTCTTTACCCACTGGCCCCTCTTTCATGATCACCAGCTCAGTCAACATCCACTTACTCTTCCTCTGCTCTTCAGCCTTCATCTAAGGAAGTTTAACTTTCCCATTCTTGAGATCTTAATTTGGATTTCTTACGACAGAATCCTAATTCTAGTAATTTCTTTTAAGAAGAGTACATGGGTCCTTATACACTGAATACTTAATTATCTACATATGGCTATTGCTTTTATATATGGAAAATCTTGGCTGACCTAAAGAATTTTGGGTAACAATAAACGTTCCACCGCCTTTAGGTATTTAAAAAAAGAAGAAAAATCTGAACTTTTTCTTTTAGAGGTAAGCAGTGTTACCTTGTGCTAAATGCATAAACAATTTTTTTCTTTATTCCTGAAATTGACACTTTTTTATTGTATGTAGTTGGCTAAGTATTTTTCAATAACTTCATTAATTTTGCTAGCATATTCTTTTCTGTCTGCTTGTATGTCATTTTCTGGAATTTTTGTAGTAAGCATATTGGATCACTTAGATTTATCCTCTATATCTCTTCATTTGCTCACTGTTTTTTCTCCCTGAATTGTAACACAATTTCTCAAGGTTGTCTTGCCTTAAGCTTGTCTCACACTAGGCTATAAAATCTTGGTCTCCACTCTGCTACTCACTTTCAATATTACATTTTTAAGAATAATTCATCAATTTAGCTTTTCACCTAAAAGTGATCTTTAACTGAAAATGGACTGTGGACTGTCTGAAAGTTCTTCTTTATCATGAGGTAAGTCTTTTTCATTGGACGACATCTACTCTGATTTACCCAGTTCAGTTCACTTCTTTTGAACCACCAAATCTTTCATTTGGTAATTTTTTTGCTGTTTGCTTAACAGAGACCTGGGAATGAGGGACTTATGTATGTTTAGCATTAGAAATGAAGTAAGTTCTTCACAAGGCTTTATGAGCCTTCATTTAGATACTTCAAGCCCAAACAATGGAAATGGGAAATTCTGGAATTGTAATTTTCTTTGTCATATTAGAATTGCAGATACCCTAAACAGAAGTCAGAAAAATTATAGTCTGATAGAAACTTGCCCTGGGGAAGCTTCCCTATAATGCTGAAGATCTGGTTTTACTTTGCTGTTACCACTTGAATGGAGGACTGCCTCCCTCTGTAACCTACAGAACTGGCCCTTTTCTGCTGGGCCACAGTGGTGCTTCCTACTTCAGTTAGCATGATGCCTGGACCAACTGTGAGTGGAGAGTGAGCACTGTGGTCTGCCTCCCTGAGCAATGAAACCAGGTGCTTCCTCCTGAAGGAGAACTGAGTGTTTACTCCTGTAACCTCCTCACCCCAAACCGCTCAGCTTAAGGTTTGGTGGGATTTTGTAAGAGGTCCTTTCACTTACTTCTTTTCATATGGGTAGTCAATCTTCACTAGTCTGAAGTTATCTGCACTATAAATTATAGAAGTTTCTCATAAGTGCAGGCATGAGGGTGGTATTCTTCCATCAATTTGGCTAGCATGAATATGGGTTTCCTGCATTTTTATATTCCTTTGAGTATGACAGTAGAAATGTGGGATATGAGGAAGGTGATGAGGAGTTAAATACATGTGCTCAGACCAACATCTCAAACCAGAACCTGAAAATTAAACTAATCCTAAGAGTATATAAAGCCTTCAAATTCCTAGCTCTGCCAGGACATTGTAAAATGTAAACTATGGCAAAGGACCAAAAACCTAGAAATCACATATAATGATTTATACATAAAGATCACAAAGCAAGGTTAAATTGCAAAATGAAGGCATCTGAACTATTTAGTGCTGCTCTCAATTCCTGCCCATTAGCAATTGCTTTAAGAGCCTGAAGCATTATACTAGGAAAAGAAATCCACTCTGAGGACAAAGTAGGGACCCCCTGAGGACGTACTGCTATGGCAGCTTTGTCAGAATTCGCCTTTAAGAGGCTAGCCTTTTAGGCCTAACAGACCTCAGAGAAAGTCTATTATTGGAACCACGTTGTCAAACAACACACAACCAGAAGTCGGGATCTTGACTACTCCTGTGACTCTACAACTATGGACAAGTTCCTTCTTGCCTCAGAACTGAATAAGCTGACAAAGTCTACAGTTAGACAAAGTTCTATAAGACCTCTTTCAGCTCTAAAACATTAGTCGGAATCAGCTTTTCTTGTAGTATTAAGAAAAAAAATCTTATACGACAACTTACCAACAGTTGGGAGTTCTATTTTATTGCAATGGTCCTGGTTGCAGCAATAGGTTGTAGTAACAGACCCAGTTTTTGAAGATGGTGCACATACAAATGGTCTGTCTCGAGGAATTAGGTCAATTTCAGCTATACACATGCTATTGTGTATAACTTTGTCTGTGGTCTCTGTGACAGAGACAAAGCAGAGCCCATCTGTCACACAAGTAAAATTATCTTTTGTACAAAGGTGGCAGAAACACTGTAATGCTGGAAAAAGAGAACAAGATTCTATTAGAAAAAAATTCTCCAGGTTAACAATGTGAAATTATCCCATATTCACTAAAACAATACATTCCTGATCCTATTATAATCATACAATTTATTTGCACTGTTCAAAAAACAAAACTCTTATTACTCTCAGAAGTTCCAAATTCTGTGAGAACCACACATACGTAGGAGCCAGTATGATAAAATCTGGACCCACGTTTTTTTTCTAAAACTTTTTTGCTTCCAAGTATAGAAAATTCTTATAAGTAATTTCATTAAGTTAAGGCAAGCATAAGCCCTCCTATTTGAAACACAGTACATTTAAATTTTTAATGGTTATACTTATTCTTACCAGTTCAAAACTATGTATTCACATACCCCCGTTGGGAACCAACATGTGAAAATACTTCTACCTACTCATGGTAGGTTGGAAACGCCATTTGGGTGGATTTATGGCAATGGAATAAAAAGGAAATAGATTTGTACTAAGCCAGATACTCTCTCCTCTTGTGCAAACCCTAAGAAAGACAAATATCTTCTAGCTAGGATTAGTGTACTTGCTCAGTAAGCCAAGGAGACTGCACCAGTAATAGATGAATGTTCCAATCACACACCCAACCATAGACTGGAGAAACACTAGCTCTATGCCCACTTGTATCTTTTGATCTTTATGACTCAATTCAAGAGGTGACTCCTTTAGGGAAGTCTTCCCCTAATTACCAACACCTTCCATATACACAGACACACACACACTCCACCATGCTCTCCAATGAGGTTAAATGCTGCCCAAAGCACACACTGCTTACCAGAATTGCTAATTTTTTCTCTCCCCTATGAAACTATAAGCTCACTGAGGGCAGAGATACACAGTAATCATTTCTGTAAATCTGTATTTAACACTACGCCTGGTACATACCAGCATTCAAAAAAATTTTTTTGAATGATAGAACGGGTACTTACATTCCACTACAATCTCATGAAACTGCAAAACACAGATATGTCCTTAAATCCGAACAAACTTGCCTATTACTTGTTGGAGAGGAAAAAGTTACAGTCCAGATATGTAGTACATAGAATGGCTACTTATGATAAGACCAAAGAGGTCCACAGAAACTGTATATCTAGAAAAAGAATAGCTAGGCAGGCAGGATTAACTCAGCAGGCTTGAGTTGCTCAAACCCTGCACATTCCCAAGAAAGGCCTCTCTTCAGGCCTGGCCCCTGGCCTGGCCCTAGGAAATGAGCTCTGAGCCCTTGAAATATTCTCCCTGATAAGAATGCTACAAGCCTGTGTGACTGAGCCCCAATAACAACTCTGGACACCACGACTCTGCTGCACTTCCCAGACTGGCAACACTGAGCACATGCTGTCACACTGCTGCTGAGCTACAGCACGCACCTGTGCTACTGCACTGGCCGAGGACACCTGGAAGCTGGCATCTGGTTTCTCCTAGGATTTGCCCCATGTGCCTTTTCCTTTTGATAATTTAATATATATCTTTCCCACTGTAATAAACCATAACCATGAGTACAGTAGCTTTTCTGAGTCCTATGAGTCCTTCTAGCAAATCACTCAGCCTGAAGGTGGTCTTGAGGACCTCAACTCACTTGCTAAACCCAAACTCAGGAATGTCAGGATCCCCTCAAGCAAGTGCTTCTTGGTTGCTGGCTTAATTAATATACTTGTTTATTACCTTTACAAACCAGCAAAGTTTTACCTTAATCATTATTAAAAAAAAATGTGTTCTTCTTAAACTACTTGGTTTAACTCCTTCCAACCATAAGAACTCAAAAAGACTATTTAAAGAGACACAATCATACCCTAACATTTAAAAATTATTTTTAAAAGTTTTTAAATTTGTTATTTAAATTACATTTAGTTAACATATAGTATTATTAGTTTCTGAGGTAAAATTTAGTGATTCAGGGTGGCTCAGTCGTTAAGCGTCTGCCTTTGGCTTGGGTCATGATCCCAGTGTTCTGGGATCGAGCCCCACATCGGGCTCCCTGCTCAGCGGGAGGCCTGCTTCTCCCTCTCCCACTCCCTTGTTTGTGTTCCCTCTCTCGCTGCCTCTCTGTCAAATGAATAAATCTTTTAAAAAAAAATTTAGTGATTCATCAGTTGCATATAACACCCAGTGCTCACTATCAAGTGCCCTCCTTAATGCCCATCACTCAATTACCCCAGCCCCCCACCTATCTCTCCTCCAGCAACCCTCAGTTTTTCTCCCAGAGTTAAGAGACTCTTATGGTTTCCCTCCATTTTCACCTTATTTTTCCTTCCCTTCCCCTATGTTCATCTGTTTTGTTTGTTAAATTCCACATGAGTGAAATCATTCTAACATTTAAAGATAATTAAAAGAGATGGTGGTTATTCATGGTGAGGTTTAGGGGTGATTATAGGTTCAATTTCCTAAAGAGGAATTCTGAATAAGAAACCCATGGACTGGTTTCAGGGATACATGAATGCCATGAAACTATCAAATGTTGTATGTATTTACATTTTGGAGGTCATAGCTTTCAATAGAATCACAAAGGGGTCTACCACCCACAAAAGATTAAAACCACCACCATCGGAGATTATCATCATTCTCTCCTGAATCTCCTTTACTCATGGTTAGTTAGTCAACCAATATTTTCTAACCATTAGCTTTATCAGTTACTGTGCCAAAGCGTAGTGTACAAAGATTGATAATTCATAGTCACAGCCCTTGAAGAGTTCCAAGGCCTATAGAAAGAGAACACCATAATACAATGTGGTAATTGTATATATAAAAAATATTGCCATGAATACTATCTCAGTTCTAAGACCTTCACCTTCTCCCTTAGCATATAAGAAATGAGACCTAAACACTTGGTCTAACATTAAGACTTTTACTTTGGGGGCCCAATTGACCACTCACATTACAAACGCAATCTAGGGCCACATGCTTCTCACAACAATCATGTCTTTCATGACCCTGGTCTTTACAGATGCTATCTCTCTGCCTAGTTTAAACCACCTCTCATCCTTTAAGATGCTATTCAAACAAAATCTTTTCCATGACAGGCTCTCTAAACTCTCCCCTACTCTTAAGTGGGCAGGTCCTTATAATATGTTCCCAGAGTCTTCTTTGTATACCTTTAAGATAGAACAAATCAATCAATTTATAGTTTGTTGTAAAAGTGTCTCTCATTACACTAAGAAGGGCCAAGGTTTTTTTTAATTTATTTTCCCACCAGTGAATCCTGGACTCTTAGTGATCACAAAAATATATGCTAAAACAGTGTTTCCTAAAGAGGAGGTCACAAGAATATTGGGAGAAGAAGGGGAGTCTAAGAATTGTGTACAAAATTTCGTTAATGTTTTCATTTAAAAGATAAACTAAAACGAATGATAAAAATGCTGAACCATAAGTAACCACAATGTAAATAAGTACTGTCAGTAGGCTTTCACTGATGCTTCTTCAGTTGCGTTAAAATCTCCTTCAGGTGAAATGTCCTGATGGCACACTGTAAAAGCAAAGCTCTCATAGTAACTAACCAACAGTGAAAAATACAGGAAACTAGAATCATCAGAGCATATGACAAAACAGGTATGGTATATTCAAAGCCAAAAGTCTAACAGCTAATACCATATATATGCTACAAGTATTAATGGATCCTATCTTTGTAGTACAACTGCAAAAGCTCATTAGCAGTAAATGTGATTGGAAGTATCCAATGACATTTTTCCATTCTCACTTCCAGCATGAGCTAGTGTAGACAGCCATTTAATAAAGATTTCAGTAATGACATAACATTAACCTCATCTTCAAATGAACACCACAGCTGACATCTCATTAAAATTGGTATTTGAGGAATGTTTGCTGGCAAGTGTTTTGGTTAGATTATGAGGTCTGACTATCCTGAACTTACGAACAAACCTTGAAGTCATTAATAGCACCTTGCACAATATTACTTATGGAGAATGGGTACTTGCAGCTTTTAGTATCACTGAAGATAAAATACAGAAACAGATCTAAAATGGAATGAGACCTAAGGCTATTGTTTTTCTACTGTGAAACCTAAACATCACCTGTCACACTGAATAATTTTATTAATTTGAAATTTGTTAGTTTTGTAGTGTCTTTGTATTTAATTTGCAGGCTTGGTTTATAGTTGTAAATGAGCCAAAAACAAAAATTTTATATCTAGTTTCATAGCTATACAATTTAAGTAACATGAAAAATACATTCTGTATGTTTCCTTCCAAAGGGGTCATTACTTATGGCAAGTTTGAGAAAGTCAGTGCTAAAGGGCTTCTCTTAACAAGAGTCTTTCAGTAGGAACAGGTAACTGGACAAATATAAACATTACTTAACATAAAGCTTAACCAGGTAAGGGTTTATTTCTTGAGGAAATTTTAAAATTCTATTTTACCACTTTAAATCAGAGTTGAGATGGAATACAAGATTGCTGTTAAATGTATGAGATGCAGCAATATAGTTTAGGGAAAAAATAAGACAATTTAAAAATTCCCAGAATTCATGAACTTTAATTCCCATTTTTAAAAAATTCCAATTTATCTTATCAATAGATAGCTCTGACCCCTAGTTATCTCCCTTTCTTAATTAGGTTGTTGTTTTGTTGATTTTTAAATGCACTTACAGGGCAAAATTTCTACCTAACAAAGGTATACAATGATGTCTTCTTCCCACCCCACAGCTCAAATTTCATGCCCCACCCTGCAGCATCCTTTAACACCTCGTCAACTTCACTCTTTCATTTAATTCTGCCATTTTTCGTTGAGCCTATCCATATGCCAGATGCTGCGCAGGACTGAGAGTTCACTAGGGTGGAAGAGTACGCCATTAAACAGATCACTGAAATCCAGAGTCTGGAAGAGAATGATCAAAGTGCTTCGAACTCTGCCAAGGTAGAAGGGAAGGCAAGAAAAGCTTCACAGGACATCCAAGTCAGAACTTGGAGAATATGTAAATCTGATCAATAGTTTAAGGTGAGAAAGTTGTCCTGACAGGGTTTTCTTTTCTCAGTGGCAGGATTTCATCTTGGTGGCTATTATCCCAAGTGTTAATGAGACCATCACATTTAAATAAGTATTCAAGATACTAACCGTAACGGTTTCATTTCATCAACAAAATGAACATAATACCTTCCTGACCTATTTCATCATCTCAATAAGATCGTCAAATGAGATACTGTACATTAGCACATTTTGGAACTACTAATATAAATCGTATGTGACCATACAGAATTATCAAATATAATAAATGGCAGTGTTTATTTGTAGGCCACTAGAGAAACACATCTTCCCAAAAGTAACATGTAAAATTCCACTCTACAATCCTAGACAGACAGGGCCATAGGAAACCTCAAGATCATCTCATTTTAATTCAGTTCTATCATTTTACTAATGAAAAAACCCAAACCTAAGAGTATCAAAATAAGTTATAACAATATTCTACCCATATTACAGGTCGATGTGAATTCCCACTACATTATCATCACAAATGTGATGGTGTTGGTATCTGTATGTTTTTTTTAATAATAATTTTTTATAATGTTATGTTAGTCACCATACAGTGTATCCTTAGTTTTTCATGTAATGTTCCATGATTCATTATCTGCATATAACACCCAGTGCACCATGCAGTACGTGCCCTCCTTAATACCCATCACCGGCCTATCCCAATACCTCCCCCCCAATCTGTATGTTTCTGTGTTGGTATCCATATGTTAAATAACTCAAACCTTTCAAGACTCCCCAGTGGTTCAATAGTACGGCTTCCTGTTCAGACCTCTAGAGTTTGGCTCTTTTGCCTGACACCAAAGATAAGAATCAAACTCCCTGTTCAGGACCTTTCTCCTACCCTGGCCACCTTTTGCTTCTGTGCCCTAGTATCTACCAGCAGCCACAGCTTCTCCATTCTAAAACGCACATTTTCCCACACTTTAACTTCTGAAATCTGCATCTGCATTATAATCAAGGTAAAAAGAAAACTCCAGTTTCTGGACAGAAAGTTAAGACACGACACAACTGTTGGAACCTCTGCACGTGCAAACGTGGCCATGTACGGAAGGGATTATTCACTTAATCACCACTTTACTCATTTGCATTGGTAGCCCTCCTAAAACTAAAATTTAGCTTAACCTTAATCCCTATTAAAGTCTTCATAAAGATTTCACTATGGCTCAGCACTACAATGAAAAACGGCTGTATTCACAGAAAATTGTCAATCCCGTGCCAGAAAATACAATTACTAGCAATAGAAATTTCCAAAGATTGTAGAATAAATCACAGAATTTTCAAAATTTGAAGATGTTGGTGTGATGTGAAAGACTGTCAGAAACCAAATATCTAGCTATCATCAAAGAAAGTGACAACAGTAACGAGAGAGAGCAGGATCCTTATCATCTTCAGTGATGGTGATAAATCCCAAGTTGAGATTCTGGCTCTTGGTCCCACCTATAAAGGAAATTTCCATCACTGCCTCATTTCAGTGTTTCTGGAGGTCAGTCACACATCAAAACACTATTACTTCTACCTAGTGCTTGGGCCACCAAGGGCTGATTCACAAGCCTACATATCTGGCTAGACAAACGGAAAAGTAGACAGCCTGTGAAGAGTATATGGATCAGACATATATGACCTCTGCTGATTAAATGAAAACTAGTACCAGAAACCTTGTCTTCCCAGGCCAAGAGTGATAGTGTCTATAAAACTTATCCCCCTTTTTATGTATATACTTCAATACTCTTTCCTTTTTCAATGCTTATTTGGTCTCTCAATCCTTCTTCCACTCCATCAAGAACTTGACTGAAACATCTGATGAAATTCACTAGTGAATTCACAATATTTTTTTCTACAATTCTTTAGGATATGAGATGCACTGACACATCTTTATTAGTTTACATGACATCACACTTCCCTAACTCACGTCCACAGTCAGCCTTTTGCTGCATTTCAGATCTACATCTTTACACTTCTTGACCTTATACTTGAGTTCCAGACTCATATTTTTTTTTTAAGATTTTTATTTATTTATTCGACAGAGAGACAGCCAGTGAGAGAGGGAACACAAGCAGGGGGAGTGGGAGAGGAAGAAACAGGCTTCCAGCGGAGGAGCCTGATGTGGGGCTCGATCCTATAACGCCGGGACCACGCCCTGAGCTGACGCAGACGCTTAACGACTGAGCCACCCAGGCGCCCCCAGACTCATATTTTAACTGCCTTCCAAGAAATGCTCTGCCTGGCTTGCTTTTTAGTGCAAAGTCAACACATTTAAAACCAAATACAATATTATTCCTCTAATAGTGGTATTTGTGATAAAAGGGCCTCTGAAAGGACCCCTAGATTCTTTCTTGCTGAGACAGTTCAGCAGTTAAAAAGGAACAGAGGGATGACGATTTCTCTCACCAGAGACTGAATTCCAATTTTTTCACCACTCTGACTTTGCTGGTCATGACCCTTCTTTTCCTTCCCCTTCCCATTATAACACAATTATACTCTACTACATAGTGAGAGTATTTCCAAATATTACAAATATGCGCCAATGGGCAGGTGAAGGACATGCACAGTGCCTTTTATTCAGTCTGCTTAGCAACTGTTAAAAACAGAAGCTTATGGGGCGCCTGGGTGGCACAGAGGTTAAGCGTCTGCCTTCGGCTCAGAGCGTGATCCCGCCGTTGTGGGATCGAGCCCCACATCAGGCTCTTCCACTACGAGCCTGCTTCTTCCTCTCCCACTCCCCCTGCTTGTGTTCCCTCTCTCGCTGGCTGTCTCTATCTCTGTCGAATAAATAAATAAAATCTTAAAAAAAAAAAAAAAAAAACAGAAGCTCATACCACTGTTGGCAAAGATGAAGGCAAAAGTTAGAAGTTGTAACAAATCCTTTCAGATACTAATGGCAACCCCATTACAAGCTAGTCTATATCTCTACTCCAGTTCTTCTGCCTTCCCCTCTTCCCACTGCGCCCAATGCCATGCCCTCTCTCAAGGGGACTTGTCCTCTTCTACCTGGTTCCAGCTCTGGGGGAGGCATATGTATGTTCTCTTCCTCTTTAAAAATATGCTGCAAATCTCTGTAAACAAGGCTAAAACCCTGGCCACCAACTGAGTTTTGTTCTGCAAAGCACTCAGTGGTTCTTCTCAACTTCACCCCTAACTTTAAAGTTACCTGGCAGCAGTAATGTCAAAGTCAGCTTGTCAAAACACCAAGTACCATACGATGTGAAAGTGAATTCTCTAGTCTAGTCCAGGTAACACTGGACTCTCAAATTAAGGGCTTCAAAACAAAAATATGATTTATCCAGACATTTCTCCAGAAAGTCCAAGCACTTAAGAAACATCATTTCTGATTCAACATACAATTCCAACCTGGAAGACTAGAGGCACACCTAAATTCTCAATCACTTGTTTTTCCACAATAATTTCATTTTCTAGTCTCCTGAGCTCCAAGGAATTAGTTGATATAACGTTAACTGATATCAGAGAAAAGCACACTAAGAACAGGCTGCCTAAACAGCAAGATGAGATTTAATAGGGGCAATTAATACAAAGGCTTTCATTTAGGCTCAAAATAACATAAACTGCGCAATACAGGATAAAGATTTGCTTAGCAGATTTGGGGAATCTGCTTAACAACAGATTTTAAAAAGAGTCAACAGCACTTACTGTTAACTGTAGCCATGGTGATGGGGGAGATAGAGGGAGAACTGGGCACAAAATTCCACAAATGTCCAAATAATAAGTAATCAGTTAAGTGTTACTTGAATATCAATCTGCCGTGTAAATATGAGTCAGAAAATCAAAGAACGAATTCAACAAAGTTCGATCTGAAAGGTGTCCTAGCTGTGGAGACAATCACCTCATTTTATAGATGTAGTGCCAATTTACATTACTCCAATATTAAATCAAATCATGAGCTCAGGATGTGGCAAATTTTGTTTCATAAAAATCACTTCCTAACTACAGCTCCTCCCTACAATGAACCGACTGCCTCACAGAAGATTATGCATTCTCTGTCATTAGCGGTATTTAAGCAGAGGCTTAATAACCAATAGTCAGAATTTGTGAAGTAGGGATCTCCTACACTAAGTAAAAGGTTAATCTAAAACTCTACAATTCTTTTTTTTTTTTTTTTTTTAAGTAGACTCCAAGCCCAGAGTGAGGCCCAGCATGGGCCCAACATGGGGCTTGAACTCACGACCCTTCAATCAAGACCTGAGAGCTGAGATCAAGAGTCGAACACTTAACTGACTGAGCCACCCAAAGGCGCCTCTACAGTTCTATAAGTAGTAAGATTCTATTATTTTACAAGTTACATCAAATATTAAACATTGATGTTTTCATTTTTTTTTGACTAATTGAACTTAAGTTGACATCTTCAATGTACAGCGATTACGGCAGTGCATCTCATTTTATGATTGGTTTGTTCATCTATTTCCTTCATTAAACTGTGAACTTCTTTGGACCAGGGCCTGGGTTAGTATTTTATGAGTACTTTATGCATCTCTACATTCCTAGATCCTGGCACATGGGAAAGGATCTAGTAATTTCCTTGAATAAACGTCCCAGGAGTGTCTCTTTAGTATGTGGATGGTCGCTACCACCAAGGTCCTCAATAAAATGGCCAAGCAAGCAAATTTTCTCTTTTACCCTTTACCACCCTCATCTTTGAAGTCCTTTTCCCATCTCTCAATGCTCTCTTTTCAACTGTCAAAAATTCGCACTTAGGTAGCTCCCTTGAGCCCATTTGATGTATCCAGAATAACCTCTTCCTCCATATAAATGGAAGGCAAGCTGACACTTTCAAAATGACACAGGAACATACCCTCTGACCCAGAAGGAATGTACCCTATAGATACACTTTACGTGTGTAAAGTGCCTTACATACATGTTTATTAATTTCCTAAGAGTTTATACTAGATTGTTTCTAATCTTGGCTATGAATCTATCAATAAAACCAGTAAAATAACATGATGATATCACTATAAAATAAAAGACCATAACATCAAAAAAATTGATGTTCTCTACGTATTAATGTAGACTGACCCCTACGATGTATTAAGTAAAAATCTGCATCGTGTAGAATAGTGTGTTTGATATAGCAACATCCGTGCTAAACAGCAAAGGAAGGAAGGAAAGAATGAAGGAAAATGCACACACACAGATACTACAAAGTACCTCTCTGGAAAAACAAAAGAAATAGGTAACACTGGCCTCCAAGGAAGGGAACTGGGTACCCAGAAGACAGGGGTGGGTGGAGACTTTTCACTATGCCTCATTTTTTCCTTTTGAATTTAGAAAAATGTGAGTGTATTAGATCTATTCAAAGTTACAAAAAAATTAAAAATGCCTTTCATGATCCATCCCTCTCCCCTATACTATCTTCAAAACTCCAACTCAGGGTATTTACTCTATGGAGTATAGACACTTGATGCTGATTTCGAAACTTTAACGTTTTTTCTAGAAAACAATTTGCCAAGATATAGTAAGAGCCTTTAAAGCCTAGTTCTTTTTAATCTAGTAATTCTACTTCTACTTGTTCCTTAGTCTAAAGGAATAACAGGAGATAAGAGCAAAGATAAAAGCACACAGATGTTTGTTACGGTATTTTATGGTTGAAAACAACCTGTATGAATGACAATATGGCAGTGACAAATTATGATACAATCATAAATGGGATACTATAGAGGCATTTAAGCTGATATTTTAGAAGCATTTCTAAGGACAAGGAAATGGTCATACTATTAGGACTATATACAATGTGATTACAATTTCATCGCTATCGAGTGATCATCTTGTTTTATTCAACGACGAGTTGAGGGGGTATGTTGGTATATATAACAGATGTATGCACTGTGCCTTACCCTAGCCTTTAAAAAGAAATGGAGAAACTTTCATTTCTGACAGTTAATGCTAAAACAATAACTGAGTATCTTGTTTTTCCTCAATCTAAACACACTTCTATAGTTTCTCATTATATTTTATGTTGACTAGTGGGTATTACAAGAGTATAGTAGTTAATATAACGGAACTCAGAGACAAAAAGACTTCAGTTCAAATCCTATCTCTGCCAGACAGCCTCTAAGTAATCTTGGGGAAACTGCTTAACTTCTTTGAGTCTGTTTTCTAAATTTATTACAACAGCAATCTCAGAAGGTGAGGAATGAAATAACATATACAGATACAAGAATACTTAGAATAGTACCTGGCACATAAAATGCTCAACAATTCATTTATGCACTCATTCAACAGGTGTTTAATAGCACGCTTACCACATGCCAGTCCCTGCTATATATGCTGGACAGAGAATCAGAGCAAACCTTTACACAACCTTAGAAGACAACACTGACACACAATATACAGTGTGCACATAAAGCAGTGAACACTACGAAGCTATTTCTGTATCTCTCTCCACTCACAGATACCATTACAGAGTTTTCAGCAATATGACTGTTTGAACAGGGTTAGGCCCAAGAGCTTCACTATAGTAGCATGAGATGTACCTACAAGAAAGTTTATCTTCAGTTCCAACCCAAATTAACAAACTGTTGGAACACATCCAGTGTGCACATATCCCTAACTAATAAAGAATCATAACTAGCGGCACCTGGGTGGCTCAGTCGTTTAAGTGTCCAACTCTTGATCTCAGCTCAGGTCTTGATCTTGGGGTCGTGAGCTCAAGCTCCATGTTGGAGCCTACTTTGGAAAAAAAAAAAAAACTCATAAAATGTTCATGCTAAGAGCACCCTGATAATTTCTGATCTTAACCTTGTATTTTACAGATGAGGAAACAGAAGTGCCCAAAAAGTTACATCAACATAATGTAGATATATTCTAAAAGCAGAGGAAAAAAAAGATTGTTAGAAAATCTATGGTGATTTCCCCCAAGTAGGATAAGATGGAGGACTCAAGCCTTTCCCTCCGGAAAGCAAGAGTGGCTATAGGTGATGTGACTTGGTTGCACAGGTACTGAGGCACAATGATGAACCTAAATGAAAGCGGCAAATCATTCCGGGCTTGAATGAAGTTGAAACAGCACTGTGGTAAGAGAAGGAAGTGGCAACCACCCACGAGCTGCCTTTGAATTAAAGGAAGAGGAGAGTCACACCTGGGCCTGCAAACAGCAAAAGGCCTACTGGAGCCATCGTTGAAGAAACAAGTTGGGGGCACTATGCAGTTCATAATTTTAGAAGCACAGGGTAAGGCCTACTCATCTTTTACCAGAAAAGAACAGTGTACGCAACCTGTGTGGGAACAAAGAATACAACTTGAGGAGGACAGAGATACCTAGGATGAGATTCCTGCTCTCGAGGAATTCACAATGTAAGGTAGAGAGCAACATGTTACGGACAGAGGGTAACACACACAAAGTGCTGAGAGAGCAGAGAAGGGAAACTTCTCTCAAAGATGGCACCTCCCCTGTGGCTTACAGAAGGCTAAAGAAGAAAGGAAATTCGTCCCAGGGAGAAGCTGTACAAAGACATTGTATATAGACTCAGAAATAAGAGACTTAAGTAGTTTAGAAAAATGTAAATAGATCATATAATCATGACATAAACAAAACAAAAAAAATTAACAAAATTCAGCACCTGTTCATGATAAAATACAAAAGTCACTATATAAAAAAGTCAGCTTTTCTTAAACCATCAATAACTAGAAAACAAAAATTCGGGACACCTGGGTGGCTCAGTTGGTTAAGTATCTGCCTTCGGCTCAGGTCATGATCCCAGGGTCCTGGGATCGAGTCCCACATCGGGCTTCTCACTCAGCAGGGAGCCTGCTTCTCCCACTGCCTGCCACTCCTCCTGCTTGTGCTCTCTCTCTGACAAATAAATAAAAATCTTAAAAAAAAAAAAGAAGGAAAATATATCATTTACAAAAGCACCCAAAATCAAATATCTAGGAATAAATCTAAGAATATGTAAGACCTGACCTCTAAAGGGAAAGCTTCAAAGCGTTACTTATTTGACATAAATTACAAAGGATATAAAATGAAATTTATGTATTTATACATGGAGGAACATGCCAGCCTCCTCACTGTAAGATTCAATACTATAAGGTATCAATATTCTGCAAAGTGATCTATCTGTAGATTTTAAAAAATCAAGTCAAAATCCTACAGAGAGTGTGTGTGTGTGTGTGTGTGTGTGTGTGTGTGTGTATGAATTCACAAGCTGATTCTAAAATCTGTATGGAAAAACATCCCAAGAACAGCGAAAGCAATAGTGGAAAACAATGATTTTGGAAGACTTACACTATAAGATATCAAGACCCATCATAACATCATAATAATTAAGACAGTGTGGTATTGGCAAAAGAACAAATAGACCAAAGGAAAAGAACAGATTCCAGAAACAGATTCTCACATATAAAACTACTTGATTTATAACAGTGACACTGCAGTGCACTGGGAAAAGGAAGGTATTACCAACAAATAGTGCTAGATTAACCAGACATACATATTTTAAAAATAATAAAATACACACACACACACACACATATACACACAGAGGAATATTACTCAGCCATAAAAAAGAATGAAATCTTGCCACTTGCAACAACGTAGATGGAGCTAAAGAATATCATGCTAAGTGAAATAAGTCAGAGAAACACAAATACCGTATGATTTCACTCACATGTGGAATTTAAGAAACAGAACAAACGAGCAAAGGGGAAAAGAGAGTGAGGCAAACCAAGAAACAGACTCTTAACTACAGAGAACCAACTACGGTTACCAGAGGGGAGGTGGGGTTGGGAGATGGGCTAGATGGGGGATGGGGGCTTAAGGACTGCACTTGTTGTGATGTGCACCAGGTGCTGCATTTAAGTGCTGAATAACTAAATTCTAAACGTGAAACTATTATTACACTGTATGTTAACTAACTGGAATTTAAGTAAAACTTAAATTAAGAAATTATACACTGGGGCACCTGGGTGGCTCAGTCGTTAAGCGTCTGCCTTCGGCTCAGGGCGTGATCCCAGGGTCCTGGAATCGAGTCCCGCATCGGGCTCCCTGCTCCGCTGGGAGCCTGCTTCTTCCTCTCCCACTCCCTCTGTTTGTGTTCCCTCTCTCACTGCCTGACTCTCTCTCCCTGTCAAATAAATAAATAAAATCCTTTTTAAAAAATTATACACTGATTGATATATATATATATACATATCATCCCATAATGAAAAATCAACTCCAGATGGGCTTTACATCTCAGCATTAAAGTTACAGCAAGAAGCCTTTTACATGAAAACACAGGAAACATTTTCAAGACATTAGGTTGAGAAAAAGTAATCAAATAGGATTCAAAAAGCCCTAACCTTTAAGAAAAAATAACAGATGTTGGATTACCACTACTTTAAAATGCATTAAATTTTGTCAAAAAGACACCATTCTCCTTTACCACTTTTCTATTTGTATCTTTTTCTTTTTTAGATTTATCAAGTATTTGTCTATTTTGGTAATGTGCTTAAAAAGAACCAATTTGGTATTTTATAGATCAAATCTATTTTTCCTTTTTTTCTAAATCCTTATTTCCTTTATACACACTTAGTTGTTCCTTCTCCGGGTTGATTTGTATTTAGTTCCTTCTCCAGCTTGCAATGTTCTTGCTTCCAAATTTCCCTTTGGGTACTGCTTTAGCAAAACTCCCACTAGTTTGGATACATAGAGCTCCTGTTGTTGTTCATTTCTAAATGGTTTGTAATTACAACTCTAACTTCTTCTTTACCCCAGGGATTAGTTAGAAGAATAATTTTATATTTTCAAGTGGATATATTATTTTTACTTTTAGTTGTTGTGAATTTCTAATTTGGGTATTTTTTGTAGACCTTCATATCATCAATTTCCTGAAAAACTCAAGAAGTATTTTAAAAGAATACTGTTCATCATTACAAAATTGGAATGCATGAAATCTTTATTATGTTATTCAAAAATTATTTTCTTCATCTATGCTGAATTTATCAATTTCCTCTTGGATTTTTAACAGTTTTGACCTTATATATTTTGACACTCTTAGTTGCATAAAGATTCATGACATGTCTTGAGAGATAGTACTTCATCAATAGAAAATACACACCTCTTTCTTCCCTTTAATGCTTTTGTAGCTTGGATTTTGTCGGGTATTAATCTTAACTGTATTTACCTTTTTGGGGTCAGATTTGCCTTTTTCTATTCTACTATTTTCAACATTTTCACATCATTTTAGGTGTCTTTTAAAAAAAAAAAAAAAGCTAAGTTTGAAGGCCTCTGTGTACATATTAATCCAACCAACGAATGTGACTTTTCCAACAGGGAAATTCAACTCTTTATTTTTATTAAGCATTAATGGACTTATAACTGCCATACACTTACCACTAATTTTTAAAACTTAGGTTTTATTTTTATTAAAGTTATGTATGTATAGAGTTTAAGGTGTCAAATAGCTCTACAAGACTCTTGCCCCACCCAACAAAAGAAGATAGCAGCTCCCCAACACCCAGCCCTTCCTATTTCCTGCTCCACAGAAGCAATCACACTTTCTATACTTAATTGAGTCTCTTGGTATTTAGCTTTATGTCATTCCCATACCTTTTCAGGACAAAAACTTACTGAATTTAGCTAAAATAGGGATGGTAGACACACTGCTGGAAATTTCAGAAACTTGATGAACCACACATATAGTTACACAAGTTTTAATTTCTTGACTTCCTTAGTCTGCAATGTTCGTCTCCCTTGTCAAACAAAATATCAAAGCAAGCAGCAGTTCAATTCTGGTTGCAGTCTCCTAAAGGAATATGGCTAAATTAAACCACGCAAGGACAGAAAAGGCCAGCCAAAATGGAGGGACTTTTATAATATTTTACAATATTCATGTTTTTATAATATTTTATAATATTTCTAACCATTAAATCCACTACCTCTTTTGGGGCATGAGGATGTGAGCACTAGTGTTGTCTGAGCTCCTTTTAGAAGAACCAACCAAAGTTTTCAGATATCACAATACAAACATCCAGAGGCTTAGCACTGTGAATATGGGTTTCAAACTGCTGTTAGCATTGATGCTACCTAGCATTTTGACTACTGAAGAAGTCCTCTAGTAGGGGGTTGGTTATTAAAAGATAAGGGTTTGCCAGGGCTTGATGATATTTAGCCTTTGGAGAACTGAAGATAACAACCTAGAATTATGCTGTATAGAATTATGCAGCATATGTATAGAATTGATGGCATCTCTATAGAAGTCAATCATTACTAGGCCCTAGCAATGGTTTAGAATGGTTCATAGGTGATTGTACCCATTTGCTCCATGAGACTTCTCCAATTCCAGGATCTCTAAGCTAAATTAGATGCAAGCACCCAATTGCTTAGAACAGCTATTTCCTTAGGGTATACCATCTGTTTGCAATGCCCAGCTAATTCTGAGTCTGTTGCTCCTTGAAAACTATCCCCTACAGTTCCTGCCTGACTCCTAAATCCAGATTTATTGAAACTCCTCCCTCCTTCCTCTTTTCCCACCATAAGGCAAGGGAAGGCTAGATCTGACAAAACTTAAATGATCAGTAAGTAAGGGTGGAAAGTCCGTAGCTAAAAGAATATGTGGCCTTGTTTTTTGGGTTTTTTTTGTTTTGTTTTGTTTTTAAAGAATAAAGTGGAAGAAACAATTGTGATCTTGGAAGAAAGACTACATGAGGGCAGAGAGAGAACCAAGCTTATAAATGCATTATAAATAAGGAAGAGAACAAAAGTTAAAATTTACCATGGGTAAGGTGAAAGCAAAACAATGGAAAGAAAAAAAATACAGCATTTGTTCACAGGAAAGTGATCTACAGTAGTAACTGTGTTAATTGGTTTGTTTTTTGGTGATTAGGGAATTTCAAATTTGCAACGCACAACTATCCTTTGTAATTTAAAAAAAAAAGAGAGAGAGAAAAGAAAGAAAAGGAAAAGAAAAAGTCATGACAGATCTGTGCTTCTCAATCCTTTAAGAATGTCAAAGAAAAGGCCTAGAATGTGTATCCCAGAGGTGCAGGACCCTGGTTGTTTTCTTTCCTTTGGCTATATCAAATACTGATTTGTCTATATTTAGAGAGATCAATGACAGAAACACATCTGGGATGAGGAGCTATTACAGATTTTTTTTTCAATTAACCTCCACCAACTTTTTATTATGAAGATTTTCAAAACATTCAGAAAAACCGACAACTGCGAACACCTACATACCTACCACCTAAATTCTGTAGTTGTTACTGTTTTGCTATATAGACTTTATCATTATTTATCCATCTATGTATCCATCTGTGGAGGTCTGATTTGATAGCACTTAAAGAGATCTTGCATAAATTTAGTCAATTAAAAAAAAATCCTTCTCCCTATCGGAGACATGGGTCAGAAAACGGATGCTAAGTGAACTTCTAAGTGAGGAAGATGCTGGATTCCTGTTTAGTCATTAGCTGAATTATTATCCTGGAATTATCCTGACTATCCTGAAATACTAAATACCTTCTGAGCCCCCGTTTCCTCATCTGTAAAATAAAGTGAGACAAAATGATAATCATGACCCCTTTAGTTATGATCCTTTCTAGCCTAAAAATTCTGTTTCTGTGAAAAACAATTTTCTTAATAACTGCCATTTACTTTGTGTTTTTTATGTGGCAGGAAGTATGCTATTATCTCATTTAATCTTCACAGGTCCCTTAAAATTTTTGAGATACCACATTCATGAAAACTACCAACTGTTTTTAGTAGCACATAGCCACTCTGACCTATTTCCAGGTGCACTTCCCTTTCACATTTTCAGTACTTTTTACTAGCATCAATTCTGTACTGCTTTGGTGGAACTAGCTGGAACCAGCAAACAGAAATTATCTTTGCTCACTGAGAAACATGAGCAACTCTAGTTCCTGGTTTGCAATCTTTTTTTCCAAATGTAAAATGAGATAAAACAGCTAAAACTACTTTAACTTGTTTATTTTGGTAAAATAATTACGTATAATTATTGTTGAAGAAAATCTACAATACACAATCTTGGTGTTTTTATTTAAATCTGTTGCACATTGAAAAACAAAATTAAAATGTCAGTTTTTCAATTGCAGAAAGTACTCAAATCAACAGCCATGTGCTAAACAAAGAGACTCAATTAGAGCACATTACGGTTTGATCTGGGAATGAATACATCAAGTAAAAAAAAAACAACAAAGACCATACATATATTGTCGTGTCTGTATAAATGAAAAGCCATAGTTAACTGACTTTCTACATTCCTCTTCAGGTTTAACTATCTCCTCCATGTTCATTACTCTCAAATATATATATTAGTTCTCCCTTCTAAAAGAAAAAAACATTTGTTTTTGCTTTTTTCCATGGGAGCTATTTGTATTTCAATGCATATTTAAAGATCTTATATTGTAGAAATGTAACAGGATGCCTGCACAAGGTGTCCTAGAACTATAAATACACACTATTATGTAATCAGTGAGGTTCACACCTAGGAAATCTGGATGGAATGGTTATCCTGAAGCAAATGAACAAAAATAAGGAGTTCAGCCCTGTTGATTAGAAGAAAGAAACACTGGAACTGCAGAATAAGGAAAGTGAATCTACTCAAGTCATGGACAGTGATAAACCCAAACTCTTCACTTGATTTCCCATGCCCCTTATACAAAGAGTTCTATGATAGATTCTGCTCAAGAGCAGGAAGGAACTTGTTTTTCCCAATGAAATCGGCATGTCTCTAATTAAAGAATACCCTTCATGATGACATATGTGGGTATCTTTGATATGAATATTGGGGTTACTATGCAACCTATACGTGTAGGGACACACTCTCTGAGTAAGTGTGGTCTCTCCAAAAGGAAGCCATCATTCCCAACATCCATCACCCAGAAAGGAGGCAGCTCTTCAAATAGGAAACCCAAGCAAAGACAGTCTCTGGACCTTGCTGTTTTGGCCCTGTTTGAAGAAAGATAAATGCCTGGTGGCAGCACTCAGATGATGTCTGCCAAATGGAGACAGGCCAAAAGATAAGGACATGAGGAAAATGTCTTTGTAAGCCAGCTTGAACAGTTTCATGTTGCTTTCTCTATTCATTATCCTCCAGCTTTTAGCAAAGCTTGATTTAAACACTGCAGCCTTACGTCAGCTGTTCAGTGGCATTAGGCTAAGACCAGTGTGTCCATACTCGGATCACAGCCTTAGCATGAAGAAGAAAAATGGTAGCATGCTCCTCTATACATGTTGAAGAGGAAACCTGAGAAGGAGAACCAGAGCTGAGGTCCAGCAATCCCTTACCACTTAGAGATTCTCCCTGCATTGCATCTTTGTGTCTGGGCTCCTTATTATTAAGGAAGGTGGCAGCCTCCCATAAATGCTCAATAATAGGCAATGAGATGCAAACTATCAGGTTCCCTTATTGCTCCCATTGCTGGAAAACTCAGAGCTGACTATTGTGTTCAACTACAAAAGCTTTCCTCAGCTAAAAGTTATGGATAATTGTTCTTTCTTTTCCCCTTTTATTCATTGGTTCTTATCTTTCTGATCATTAGTTCTGGTCTTAATGCATATGTTTTTATTTCAAGTTTCCTAAATCCTTTTTCGGAAAACAGCCAGAGTACACAAGCCAATCAGCGAATAAATTTTTCCCATACAAGAAAGTTACAAAATAGGAGCGCCTGGGTGGCGCAGTCATTAAGCGTCTGCCTTCGGCTCAGGGCGTGATCCCAGCGCTCTGGGATCCAGCCCCACATCAGGCTCCTCCGCTGGTAGCCTGCTTCTTCCTCTCCCACTCCCCCTGCTTGTGTTCCCTCTCTCGCTGGCTCTCTCTCTCTCTCTGTCAAATAAATAAATAAAATCTTAAAAAAAAAAAAAAGAAAGAAAGTTACAAAATAGTGTTCATCTCAAAGCTATGAATGCTAGAGAGGTTGAGAGCCTGTTTGCTGGACTCTCTTCTACCCCACCCAGGAACCAGAGCAGATTCCCAAGAGGTCAAAGAGAGCCTGAAGGCTAATGTCAGTACAATCAGATCACAAATAACTCTGAATACATACTTCTTTGGCGTAGGAAAGGGTAAAGGGAACAAATCATGGATCTGCCATCCAGGAGAGAATATATCAGTGAATGGAGCAAGGCTCCATATCTAAGCTAGGAGTTCAGTGTCAAAATAAATACTCCACTTAAGGTGGCTTTTTAGGGCACCAGAAACAAACAGAGAGAGAGAGAGAATGAGATGGAAAGCAAATGTTGATAACTGGTTCTTTGCCCAAGATTCTCTCCCATTTCCAACCATGTTCCAGTCTTACATCTTTGCTGCCTACTCCTTTTGACTATGCTACCTCTACCTCAAAATCAACATGTTCAAACCAGATTTCATTTCCCCTTAATCTTTCTTTCAGCAAATTAATTACTAGTTAAAGGTATTATCCGGGTGTAAAAATCCTGGTCATTCTTTTTTTATTTCATGCAGTCCTTAATTTTTGTACTTCAACTTTCTACAACTAAGATCTACTGCCATTCAACAAGTATTTACTGAGAGCCTAAGATGCACCAGGTACTTTCTATGCACTATACACTGGTGAACAAAACAAAAATATCCATTATCATAGAGCTCATATTCTAGAAGGAAGGAGGAGACAACAGACATAGTAAATAAGTAAATATGGGTAAGTAAATAAAGGACTTCAGAAGGTAGTAAATGTTACAAAAAAGAAAAAGTAGAGTAAGATAATGACAATTTTTAAAAGGGTGGTCAGGATAAGCCTCATTGAGCAAGAGGTAACATCTGAGCAAAGATGTGGAAGAGGTGAGGAAGGAGGCTGTGCAGGTATGTAGGGAAGAGCATGGAGGCAAAGCGACAGCCATGCAAAGGCCCTACTACCAGCTCCTCCAATTTCTTCGAAATGTCATAGAACCAGCCTTCTACTCCATTCCCAGTGCCATCACACAAAGTCCAAAATCTCCTAGGTAGTCACCCTGCTCCATTTCCTGTGTGGTGCAGTTAGACATTCATTTCGATTATTAAAACTATTCACCTGATTTTCATGGTCCATAATTCTTTGAAGCCACCCCTTATATCATGAACCTCCACTCCTTCCTCTTAAAATTCTTGAAACTTAGCATGTTCCTTCTTCATATGCATCATCCTCCCCTGCCTAGGAGAGCTCTCTCTCTGCCCCTCACCCACTCTAAACTCTATCCATCCCACAAGGCAGGAGATCAATTCCTACCGCTTGTATAAAGCAGTGCCTGTGGTTGCTATTATTGAATCTGTATTTATCATATTTCCCAAGCATCCTATTTCTTGAAAGCAAGTCATCCTCTTTTCTCTACTTCCCATTGTATTGGTCACTACTAAATATTCGTTAAGATTAAATGAGCTATTTCTCCTACAAAGAAGCTCTTTGCCAACTTAAAAACACTTTTTTAGAGGCGCGCCTGGGTGGCTCAGTGTTAAGTGTCTGCCTTCGGCTCAGGGCATGATCCCGGTGTTCTGAGATCGAGCCCCGCATCAGGCTCCTCTGCTGGGAGCCTGCTTCTTCCTCTCTCACTCCCCTGCTTGTGTTCCCTCTCTCGCTGGCTGTCTCTCTCTCTCCCTGTCAAATAAATAAATAAATAATCTAAAAAAACAAACAAACAAAACACTTTTTTTAAAAGATTTTATTTATTTATTTGACAGACAGAGAGAGAGCACCAGCGAGGTGAGCGGCAAGGGGAGAAGCAGGCTCCCCACTGAGCAGTGAATCCAACATGGGGCTAGATCTGGAACTCCAGGATCATGACCTGAGCTGAAGGCAGATGCTTAATAAACTGAGCCACCCAGGAGCCCCTTAAAAACACTCTTATTAGTGGGGTGCGCCTGGGTGGCTCAGTCCATTGAACATCTGCCTTCAGCTCAGGTTATGATCCTGAAGTCCTGGGATGGAGACCACATCGGGCTCCCTGCTCAGTGGGGAGTCTGCTTGTCTCTCTCCCTCCCCCTCTGCCTCTGCCCCTCCCCGCTGCTTGTGCCCTCTCTCACTTGCTCCCTCTCAAGTAAATAAATAAAATCTTAAAAAAAAAAAAAACACTTTTACTAGCTTTGATAAACTACTGAAAGAGAGAGAATCATTAAAAAATGGTTTTACCATATTAAAAAAATGCATGGGGGGGTAGAACAAGCCAAAGTGTTCATGATAGACAGTGATAGCTTTTTTCTTTTCTCAATTCAAATTTCCAGTTACTTTCAGGTCTGTGCTCATGCTACTTTGAAAAGCAAAGAGTTTGCTATGAAAATATATTAATCAATACAAATAGAGAATGATCAACTACCATTAGACTCATCAGAGAGA
Organism: Ursus americanus; assembly: GCF_024610735.1. NCBI lineage: Eukaryota > Metazoa > Chordata > Mammalia > Carnivora > Ursidae > Ursus > Ursus americanus. Next base: position 31,206,156 of record NC_142144.1, read on the forward strand.
TTCAAATTACCTAAAAATATAATTCAAAGACTGTAAGCATCTGAGTAACCTGCAGTTGTGAGGAGGCAAACTATAATTTAAACAAGCTGAAGCAAATTCTCATGGTTAAAAAAAAGAAGAAAAAAACCTTCCTCATGGAGTGACCAAAACAAGGTATTTAATGTATATGAAAGCAGCATGATGTACAGGAAAGAATACATCCTCTGAAATGCTCAAGTGCAGGGTCCACCATTTATTAACATCATGACCTCAATTTCTTGGTCTGTAAAGTGGAAACACAGAAGCTCTTCTTTTCACAAACTTTCATAGTTACAAACTAAGTTCCAACCTGAGCAAAACTCCAGTTAACTCTGCCTACCCAAGCAGATGGAGTTAATGGAAATGCACAATCATTTGAACCTCGGTGGTTAGACTACTGTTAGTCTACAGACCTCTATTCTATCCGAAGCAGTGTCTTTTTTAATAAATATATTTATTATTAAAAGATGAAAGAATATTAACATCTTTGGATAACATCTAAGAGAGCTGAAAAGAATCTTGGGTTGGAACCAATGTCATCAAACCTACAGTTACCTCTTGAGCATTGGTCAGCTGGACCTAGTAACAAATGGACTTAAAAAAAAAAATCTTTTGGAATGGGGCACCTGGGTGATGCAGTCATTTGAGAAGCAACTCTTGGTTTTGGTTCAGATGGTGATCTCCATCCAGTCACAAGATGGAGCCCCACGATGGGCTCCACACTTAGTGAGGAGTCTGCTTGGGATTCTCTCTCTCCTCCTCCTCTGCCCCTCCTGCTTGTGCTCTCTCACATGTGCTCTCTCTCTCTCTCGCTCTAAAATAAATACATCTTTTAAAAATTTTTTTGGAAATTAACTGGCACATAAGTAAGAAGATTTTGTGCTTTTATACAACTACCATCCAGGGTTGGTTATGAAAATTAAATGACATTTATTTATTTATTTATTTATTTATTTATTTATGAGCACAAAGCAGGGGGAGTAGCAGACAGGGAGGGAGAGAGAATCCCAAGCAGACTCCGCACTGAGTGTGGAGCCCTACGAGGTGCTCCTGCTTCATCTCACAACCCGGACATCATGACCTGAGCCCAAACCAAGAGTCGAGGCTTAACCCACTGAGCCACCCAAGTGCCCCTAGCATGTTTTTATAATATATTCTTTTCAGATTGATAAAATGGTACATGGACCACTGAATCTTCAAGAAATGTCAAAGCAACCTGTGTGTAATATTTTTTTTTAAGTTAGAAATCATTCTTTATAATGTGTATTCTCTTGGAATGCCAAAGTAAGAGAGTGGCTTTACAAAAGGCCAGATCTGATCTATAAAATTGGACCCATACAAATGGAATCCAGACTTACTCCACTTTCACTCTTCATAGTGTTTGAGAAAGTGTTTGTCTAAGGCAAAAAGCCTACAAATCAACCAATCATAAGTCCATATAAAAAAAAAGGTAACCGTAAGAAACCTACCTGCATTACCTGGGTCAAAACTATACAGCTAAAACTGGATCTATTGCAAAGTAGCAACAAATCTTAATGTTTATGAATAATGCTTGGATTTGATACTGAGGAAATTCAGTTAAGAAAGGCATTAATTATCCTAAGTATTGGAGTTAGGCTGGGTCAAAATAGACCGTAATTTTTAAGAAAATTCCGAAAGTTTTCTCAAGCCAGTTCTATGGGACAAAGCATGAAAATCCCTGAGAAACATGCCAGCATCTGCCCTCAATTCCAGAAGCAGGAAGCAAAGATGTGACCCAATCACATGATAATAAACCACAGTCCATCTGTTCAGAGAACTTGCATTATGTAAGCCACAACCAAGAAAGAACAGCAAAAGGCAGGCAGTTTGTTGACATGTGCAGAGGGCTCTGTGGTTAGGAAAGACATATTCTCACATCAGAAGGGCCATCCATAAAATAATGGCAAAACCCAAGGCATTAGAAATGAACATATCTGATGCACTACAAAGGTACTACCAGAATCTGAGTTCAGATTAACTGTTTCAACAGGCCTAGAAGAACCTTGCAGCAAAGGTCTTCTCCACATAAGCAGCCCTCCCCAGAGGAACAGATTTATCTCCCTCTCGATTACTTTGATCATGTCAGTTCCCTACTTAATTTCAACAACAAAGGAGATCTAAAATTCTAAACCTAGACCATTGAACTGCAAGGCCTTTCAATTACATCCATTTTAATTAAACCCCAAACCATTTTACCATCTTTTAAACTACTAAAGCCTACTCTTCTCAGTCAATAAGCTCTACACCAGGTCTTTTTATCAACAATATAAAAAAAGATACTGACCTTCTCTTGAGGACTTTTTAACCACCACCACCACCACCCCTCCTCGCCCAGTCCATCAAAAGTCACTTTTCATAAATTCTGTGAAATTCAAGATAACTTCATTTAGGTAAGTCACTCCATTAACCCTGCCCTTCCCCCTCCAAGTCCTTCATACTTTAAAGAACACAGATTTGGAATGAGATAATCTAAATTCTTGTCTTAGTTCTGCCTGACCCTGAGAAATTCACCTAATCTCGATGTCATTTTTTTCCCTTGTAAACTGAAGTGACTTAGAACTTTCACCAATCGAACGCTTACCCCTGGTGGGCAGCCCATAATACTATTTCCCTTATTCACCCCACTTAGATTACCTTTTTATTTTGTTTCCAGTCACATACTATAGAGTTTTCAGAATCGGGAGAAAGAAATAGTGGTTAATACATCCAAACCCCACAGTACACAATAAGGAACTTAACTCTAAAGAGGAACTTGCCAGCCAGTCAATAAAAGTTTTGGTTCTGCCTTGGAGTAGGCCCCAGGACAGCTTACCACTCATCAAATCCTCCTCTGCCCATTTGAATTCGAGCTACCCTTCAAAGTCAGTTTGAGTCCTAAAGTGTCCAGAAAGCCTCCCTCAATCACATCAGCCTGCATTAATCATTTCCCTCTTTGGCTGCTGGTGCCTCTCTGTAAGGGTGATATTAAAAATACTTAACAACTGACTCCACAATGGTACCAACCAATCAGAAAGGATGTCAATCAATCAAAACACACGTGGCCCAGTGGAAAACTGCTGGTTAAACATCAGCCTTACCTATTACTATCAATATAAAATAGCAACCTCAACCTCCAATACAACTTTCTCATTTGGTCTTCAAGACCTCTTGAAAAAGTAGGTACCATCTAGATTTTCTGCATAACTAGAGGTGAGGTTGGGACTAATAATCGAATCTAATAACCAACTGCTTCTTTCTTCAACATCACACAATTTTCCCATATTATATACACAGAATTGTCAATTAAAATTGCATAAACTGTACTTACATAAAACAGTATAAATACTAAAGGAATGCTCAGTCAAATGAAATTCATTTAATCAACAAGCATGTAAGTGGAACAGAATATAAACACAGTGCTAGGTTCTGAGAGCATAAAGGAAAGAAAAGGCCTATCTTTGCCCTGTGGGGACCTATAACACATTCAAACGTAGAGATAAATAGCAGCGCACGACGGCAGAAATAAACAACACAAACTATAACCCTAAGTGCTACACAGTTCGGAGAAATAAAGAATTCAGGAACTAAACCAGTACATGAAGCCAGAACTGAGAACTTCTCTCCTCATACTCCCAAAAGGGGCAAAATTAAGTATATAGTTAAAAGGCTAAAAAAAATCAGGAGTCAGTGGAAAAACAAAAATCCCTGGAATTGAGGGTTTACAGTAGTAGCAAGAAGCGAGATCTTTGGTTGAATACTCAGAGATGGCTCTAATAAGCCTCTAAGCACCGAATACAAATGGAAAATCTTGTAAACCCTTTGTGAGGATGGCTGAGGAAGATTAGCTTGGCAGTAGCCTATAAAAAAAATCTAGATGAGAGAAACTGGAAAGCAACTAGATTCAAGGCATAACAGGTAGGACTAAACTGACGGCTGCATACAAAGAAAGGAAGAGACATTCAAGAGGCATCTATATAAAGAAGAGTTGGGCTCTAGGTCTGTTTTCAAAGAAAAAACTTACGTGATGGCAGAAAGGAAACAGGATTCTCACATGGGATATATATGTAGACATACTGGTACAGTACTAGCCTGTGTACTAGGGACAGGGGACCAACTTCCCTAGAGAAATCAATATTAGAGGAGAAGCCGGGCAGAGAAACACAAAACTGATACCCAGACAATAAGGAAAAACTGCAAGGTCTTAAAAAGGAAGCCAAATTATAAATTTAAAAGTGCATTTGAGCTTCTTCAGAATGTATGAAAGATCATCATCAACATCACCAACAAGCGTGGGCAGACCAGCTGAGGTAGTCTAGACTTAAGAATAATAGCACCTGGATCAGCTTTGTATTGTATGCATGCCAGTGTAGTCTGTAAGCTTCTCCCCAGCATGGACTGAGCAATGTTCCTTATGTCAATTAAGCCTATTATTGTTACTTCAATACATGAACACTTAGTGTGCCAGGCTAAGTGGAAAAGAGTGAACTATGCTATTCGAATTAAGAGTGGTGCAGAAATGTTACTTTTTGCTTGATACATAACTACTGACTCTCCCAATTGTCCACATATTTATCTTGCCCCCACTCCCTAGGCCAATGTCAAAAATTCAGTTTCCTCTAATGTAGGCCCAATATGAAGGGACTCCAGGAATATACTAGGAGTCAGAAGGAAGCTAACATGACTTTCATATTGTGAGGGTAAAATAAAAAAATGAATAATAAAGACCAAGTGCTCATTAGTGAACTGAAAAGAAATATGAGCTGTGCCAGACAGGGTGTATGTGTATTCACACATATTGGTGTGTGTGTGTGTGTGTGTGTATACATATATATATATATATATATATATATATATATATATATGCCATATATATAAAAGCGTGCGGATTTTGGAAACACTGAACTCTGGGTGCAATCCTAACTCCAATCCTTAGTAATCGAGTACTTAACCTGTTCGAAATTCAGTTTTCTCATCTATAAATGGGGCAAAATGCCAGTAACCCTGAGGGTTTCATCGTGAGCATTAGATAATGTACTTTGGTGTACTTTACGCATCTACATCATAGTAAGCTCTTAACAGACAGTAGCTATTGGCACTCCCATTCTTGAGTTTTTTGCTTTTTAAAACATTTGGTATTCAATTTTAGAGACAGAAATGTACTTTCACTGTAATTTAGCTTCTAACACTAAGTAAGGATCTATATTTCAGTTTCTAGTATTTTAGTCTCTATGTTAACAAAGTTTTTCACTGTTCTTTCCACGGAGATTGGTTATGACCACGTACCCCATCCTGACTTCATATTTTGGAAAACGGAGCAAACATTCTTCCTTGAAAACCAACTACACAGAGACTACTGATTCAAACTATTGTCACTCAAGAAAAGGAACAACACTAGTAATAGTCCTTCGAAGAAATAAAGTGTTTGATCAATTCACAGAGTCATTCCCATTCAAACATTCCAAACCCCGCAGAGTGAGCAAACGTTCAAGTTTCTACTACGAAAACAATCTGTAGCCTTCTGGTTACTGGATTCACTTCAACAGTTCCCAGACGCACGAAAGAAGAAACATTCCGCACATCTTCATGCCTCCTTCTTCTCACACAAAGCTTCCCGGTTCCCCTTCCAAAGCCACCCCTGGCTGGAGAAGCAACCCCTCTTGGCAGGGTCGGGCCGGCGCCCACAGCCAGGGCGGCCCTGTGACCCGGGGGTCTCCGCCACACGTCACCCCCTCCCACCGTCCGGCAGGCTCAGAGTTCCTACCCGGCCCGGGAAGCCCCCCGCGACCCCAACCCCGCCCCGGGCCCCGGGAGCCTCGGGCACCCTCCCGCTCCGGGTGGGGTGCTCAAACAACGCCACACGCCGCCCCAGCTCCGCCAGGCCCGGCCAGCCGCACACCCCCTGGCCCTCGGTCCGCGCCCCCTCGCTCCCCAGAAGGCAGCCCGGCCCTCGGACCGCTCCGCCCGACGCCACCTCCCCGCTGGGAGCCGGGAGCAGGAGCCGCCGCCGGCTGCTGAGCACGTCCACCCGCGCTCGGACACACGCCCCCGCCCCGCCCCGCCCGCGCTCCCCGCCCGGCGTTCGCGTGGCGGCAGCCAGGCCAGGCCAGCCCGGCCCCGGCTCGGCGCCGCCACCTGCGCCCCCGGCCCCGCGCCATGTTTGAGAAAGAGAGGGAGCGAGCCAGAGGCCGGGCCCGGCCCGCGCGCCCCGCAGCCGCCCGCCAGCCCCGCCGCGCCGCCGCTCACCCGTCGTCCCCGGGACTAGCGTCGCCGCCGCCGCCAGCACGAGGAGGAGCAGCCGGGGACGCGGAGCAGCGGCCGCCGCCTCCATGGTCCCGCCGCCACCGCCTGTGGCCCGGTCCGGCCCGGCCGCCGCCTCGCCTCACCAAGCCTCGCCTCGCCCCACCTCCCGCCGCCGCGGCGGCCTCGCTCCGGCCCTTTGTAACTGCTCGGGGGCTGCGCGTCCATTGGCTGCCGGGCTCCCGCCGGCCCCGCCTCCCGGCTGTCTGCGAGCGGCCGAGCGGGACCCAGCCTGGAGCCCCGCCTACAGGCCCTCTGGGCAGCCAATCCGCAGCTGCAGGCGCCGGCCTCTGGCCACGCCCCCAGACTCCCCAGGGGCAGTGCAGCCAGACCCCTGCCCCAGCCAGAGCCGTTCCCCTCTAGGAGGAGGCCGGATGGGGGCACGGTCTAGCGCACCCCGGCCTGACCTAGCCACCGGCCCCGGAGGGCTAGGGTCACTCTAGGGGTGTGTCTGGGTGTGAGTCGCTTTCGGAAAAAGGCTGTGGCCGCCCTACGCTCTTTTTTTGTAGCCTTCTCCAAGCACCTAGGATCTAGTACTGACCCCAATCCCAAACCGACCCCCATTCACAGCCCTGCACCATCAATCCCCAACATGTTCACCCGGATCCGCGGTATCGTCACGCAGCCTTCAACTTCCACTTCCCGGATCCACGCCTCAACTTTCAACATCCCCCCAAAATCTTTCCTCAGTGCCTTCCATATACGACTCAGTCTTCTGTTTCCTCCCGCTGTCAGTGTCTAACCCCCACCAAATTCCAGGCCCCGAAAGTCCTGAAATCCTGGCCTCAGACTTCATTCAGATCCTGAGCTCCGACACGCCCCCGAATAGCCTCTCTCCCTCTGGAACAAAGAGCAGACCCAGAACGGGGCTCCAAACCACATTCCTTCCTTCTGACCTCTTCCTGATCCAGGTGGGAAAGGGAAGGTGCCCACCCCCACCTCCAAAAGAGTAGGACCCCCCTTCTTAGCTCGCAGCACTCCTCCTTTGGCGAAGGGGGGGCAGTCAATACTTCGACTTGCCTCTGACACGCCTGCACAATAATTCTGAGGTGTCACTAGAAACCCAAATAAACTCAGCTACGTTTTCATTCTGAATTCGTAATTTACTGTGAGACGCTCCACCCACCTTCCCTCTGGGACACCAAAATGAGCTCCAGATTTGTAATTCTTCCTGTCAGACTAGTTCCTCTCTTCAGACACAAACACAGCCGAGGAGGCTGTTACATAGAACAGAGAACATTTTTCCACAGAACCTTTTAAGGAGAAAATTTTATTTTCTGTGTGATCTGAGGTTGAAATTAAATAAACCTCGGTAGCGGGAGTCAGAATCACCCTCTAGCATCGATTTGTAAATCACTTCAGCGCTGCTCCTCCGTGAGCGCTTGACCTGCCTGCGAAGACTTCCCGGCCCGAGCTGTAAAAGGGCAGCGTGGGGGTGTAGGAGCTGGGATCGGACACCTGCCTTGTTCCCCTCCCGGGTAGGACCTTTACTTGAACAAGTCCGTTAACCTTTCTGGGTCTCCATGTCTTCTTCTGTAAAATGGAAATAGTATCTACCTCCCAAGGTCAGTGAGAGGACATAAGATTGGGGGTTCCCCTCCCCCTCTCAAGTTCTACTTCTAGGCCCTCCCTCCAGACACCTCATCAGCTCTTCCCTGGACAGGTAAGGGGGGGCGGGGGTATACACTGAACTGCCTACCTAGGGTTGCCGCTACTACCGAAAACACCGCCTGGCCTGCGCTCCTGGGCGCCCTTGGCCGCTGGAGACCATCGGCAACAGGCTCTCGTCTTGCCCCCCGCCTAGGGCCGCCCGAGCAGGCGGAGACTGCTTCCGGCTGGCTCCAGTCCCGATCTGCTCTCTCAGTTCCAGTGTTTTCACTGAGATGTGGAGGGTAAGTCAGGGTCTTACGATACCTGAGGTCTGTAGACTGTTTTTTCACTGCTCTATTCTCAGTGTCTTCCATGAGAGCTCAGGAGGTATTTATTGTATGTCTGAATGAATGAATGAATGAATGAATGAATGAATGAATGAATGAATCACTTCAGATGAGTGAAGTGACCTTCTCTCGTTAGATTCTTCATCGCTAAATGAAATATTATACCTACCCTATTTATAAATAAAAGGGATTGAATTACACGTCTTGGGCCCCTTAGATGAGGTAATGTGTCTGGAACAGCGTTTAAAACATAGTAAATACATTTTTTTTAGAACATGGTAAATATTTAGTTAATGCCATTTCCTTTGCCCAGCCCCTTCAGGCTCTGTGTGATTCTAATCAGCATTTATGTTCTGTTCACCTGTGCCTCCGCCTTGCAGAGCCTCAGTTAATCAGTGTTAGATTATCTTCTATGACACACTTCCAGTTCCCTAACATTTTCCATGGAATTGAGTGTCTTCATTAGAACACTGAGGAACGGGAAGGAGAAAGAGACTATTTTTAAATTTTATTTTTCCTGATATTAGGAAGAAATTTCCATGAGCCATGGATCCATAAATAAACTACATTGGAATGGAACGATAAATTATAAGTTTAAAATCATGGTTCTCAAACTTTAAAATGTCTCCAAATTAGCTGGAGAACTTTTTAAAATGCAGATTCCTGGGTGTTAGCCCTAGAGGGTCTGCATCAGTTCATCTGAAGGAGGTTCAGGACTCTGCATGTGTAAGAGACCCCACGTGATTCTGCTGCGGTGTCACCAGGCCACACTTCTAAAGACACTGGTTTAGAACGTGTTACCTTGAAATTCAGTAAATAAAAATGCATGTACTCATTTCACCTTTTGAGAAAGGAGGGCAATGGAAAGAAGCCTCTGACTTTGGAGGCCTAGCTGGAATTCTGGCTCTACCATTTACCGGAAGTAGGATCTGTGCACACTCTTGATTTTTCTGAGACTTCACATCCCCCAGTGTGAAATGGGATAATGACACTGACTCATCTATTTGTTGTAAGGTCTAAATGAGCTATTGCACATGAAGAATCTATCATAAATGTTAATTCCCTTCACAGTCTCTATAGGTTCTGAAAAAGGCTTGTTTACTCTGTCTTGATTTAATGGGGAAGAAACTGAGGCAAGTCAGCTTCAGAGCCAAGACTAAGAGACTCTCACTCCAGTGCCTTGTCCTCTGCACAATGCTACTTCTCAGTCTTCATGCCAAGAACGTTGTTTGCTTTTCCTTTGGGATTATTCCCTCAGGTAAAATGTTTTCTCCCAAATGGAGAGCAGAGACGGTTAGCTGTCTAAACTATAGTCATTCCTACATACACTTTATGAACAGAATTCTCATTTCCTTTGGGAAAGCAGTTCACCTAGCTAAAAATCTCAATTTCCCAGGCACCTGGCACCTAGATATGACCACGTGACAGAGTTCTGGCCACTAAAATATAAGAAGTCTACCCGGTAGAGCTTGTCTGGAAGATACTGTTTTCCCTATAAAGAAGAGATAGACTTGTCACATTGTCACCTTCTTTCTGTCTGGAACAAAGTTGCAACAGCTGGAGGTACAGCAGCCATTTTGTGAGCATAAGGATGGTAGCCATAACCAGGGCTAGTAGAGAGAAACTAGGAATGGATAGAGTAGATAACTAGGAATGGAGAGAGTCTGGGTCCTTGATAAATTCCTTGAGCAACTGTACCAGCTCGAAATGCTTACCACTGAAGTTCATATTATATGAGAAAAATAAACATCTCCTTTTTTTTTAACCTTGAAACACTTAAATTCTGGTCAATGCTATCTATCATGTATTTTGTCTCTATCTTATTTTTTAACCTACAAGCTAGTATTGATTTATACCATAATAATGGTATCTATTACTAACTTCTTACTTACTAACTTCTGGGCTCCTAACTAAATAACAAATCACCTCAAAACTTAGTGGCTTAGAATAATAACCATATATTATTTCTCATGAGATTGTGGGTAGGCTGGGCTGTTTTTCTTGGTCTAGGCCAATTTAAGCTGATCTCAGCTGACCTCACATATGAGTCTGCTATTGGGTGGCAGGTCAACTGGGAGCTGAAAAGATCTATAATTGTGTAGTGCAGCTCCTTTATGTGGGTTTTCACTCTCTAGCAGGCTAGCCTAGGTTTGTTAACATGACAGTTCAGGGATCCAAGATAATGAATGGCAGTGTACAAGTGGCACATCATTTCTGCCACCTCCCATTAGTTTGGACATGAATTAGGCCAAGCCCAAATTCGAAGGGTAGGGAAATAGATTCCACCTCTTGATAAAAGAAACTGCAAAATCACATTGTAAAGGGGCATAGATACCAAGAGAGACATAAGTGTGGCCATTTTTTGCAAACACTTTTTACCGCTTTTTCTGATCTTTTTTTTCCCTTATCCCTAGACTTTCCATCTCAAATCACTTTAACCCCAGCTGAAGTATATCCTTTCGAATTCCCGTTAGAGGGAGCTGATTCGGTAGCAAAAAATTTTAGTTTTTGTTTGACTGAAATGACTATATTTAATCCTTATCTTTGGACAGTGTTTTCACCGGCTACAGAATTCTAGATTGGCAATTGTTTTTTCTCAACAATCGAAGCTATCATTCCACTGTCTCCAGCTTCCATTGTTGTTTATGTGAAATCAAGTATTAGTCCATTTCTCCTTTGTAGGGAATTGGTCTTTTCTGTCTACTTTTTTAAAATAGACTTTATTTTTTATAAATAAAAATATTTATAAATGTTATAAATAATAAATAAAACATTCATTTTTTAGGTTCATGGCAAAATTGAGCATAAATTACATAGAGTTCCCATATATTCCCTGTCCCTACCCAGGCACAGTCTCTGGCACTGTTAATATCCCCTATCAGAGTGGTACATTTGTTATTATCAATGAACCTGCCCTGACACATCATTATTACCCAAAGTCCATAACTTACTTTAGACTTCACTCTTTGTGTTGTATATGCTATGGGTTTTAACAAATGTTTAATGACGTGTATCTCCCACTCCAGTGTCATACACAGCAATTTCACTGCCCTGAAAATCCTCTGTGCTCAGCCTACTCATGCCTCCCTCCCCCGAACCCTTGGCACCCACCGATTTTTTGCTGTCACCACAATTTTGCCTTTTCCAGAATGTCACATAGTCAAAATCATACTGTAGCCTTTTAAGATTGGCTTCTTTCACTTAGTAATATGCATTTAAGTTTCCTCCCTATCTTTTCGTGGCTTGATGGTTCATTTCTTTTTAGCGCTGAATAATATTCCGTTGTATAGATTTACTAGAGTTTATTTATCCATTCATGCCCTGAAGGATATCTTGGTTGCTTCCAAGTTTGGGCAATTATGGATGAAATGCTATAAACATCCCTGTGCAGGTTTTTGTGTGGACATAAGTTTTCAACTCATTTGGGTAAATACCAAAGAGCATGATTGCTGGATCATATGATAAGAGTATGTTTAGCTTGTAAGAAACTGCCAAACTATCTTCCGAAGCGGCTGTACCATTTTGCATTCCCACTAGCAGTGAATGAAAGTCCTGTTGCTCCATAGCTGGCTGCTTTTATTTGATTGAATTTTTCATCTCTAGAAGTTTCATTTGGTTCTTTTAAAAATCTTCATTTCTCCTCTCGTTATGTCTCCATTTTTTTCTTTATATCCCTAAACATATGAAGCATATTTATAATAGCTGTTTTAATGTACTCGTGGGATAATTCCGTCTACTCTGTCATTTCTGGGTCTGTTTCTGTTTACTGATATTTTAGGCTCACATTTTCCTGCTGCTTCTTCCGTCTAGTGACTTTTTACTGGATGCCAGACGTTGTAAATTTTAGGGTATGGAATGCCTTATTTTCCTGAAGAGTCTTGAACTTTTTCTGACAGTGAGTTAAGTTACTTACAGATTAATTTCACCCTTTTGAGGCTAATTTTAAAACTCCTTTGGGACAAGTCCAAAATAACCATTATCCTAAGACTAATTCTGCATCACTTGTACGATATGTTCTTTCTGGAGTCTCTGTTAAATGCTCTATAGAGTCCACAAGGTCTCTCTGCTCTGCCTGGAGAGGACTCAAATGGTTCCTGAGCTGGTCTGAACTCTGAGAACCTGTTTTATAGCTTCTCGGTATTTTTTCTTTCCTCCAAAGTTGTTCTTACCGCCCTTGTGGGGTTTCACTCTCTGCACGCACGGATTAGTATTCCGACAAAGGATCCAGAGGCCCCTGATGCGGAGTTCTCAAACTCCCTGCAGAGCTCCTTCCTCTCCCGAACTCGGCCTTGCGCATCTAGCAGCGCAGGGTCCCTGAGCACTGATCCCGAGCTCCTCAAATCAGAAGAAACGCCGAGCATCTGTGCTTGTTGTTTATTTGCATATCATCTTCTGCGACGAGCCTGCCCGAGCTTTTTGCTCCAGTCTCATATTAATGATTCATAGGAGTTACCTATATAACCTGGATATGAGTCTGTTGCCAAATGTGTGTATGGTGGATCTTTTGTTCTGTTATTTTATTAATGTTATTTTTTAAGGAGTAGTAGTTTTAATTGTTTTTCTTTTTAGTTAGTTCTTTTTGTGTTCTGCCTAGAAAAAATTGCCTATCCTCAACCACACAGATATTCCTCTATGTGTCCCTCCGGTTGCTTTAAAGTTTTAGCTTTTCCATTTAAGTCTTTAAGCCCCCTTGAATTAACTCTTGTAGAAGATGTGAGGTATGAGTCAAGGTTTAATTTTTTCCTGTACTGACATTCGGTTGATCCAGTATGATTTGCTGAAAAAACTTTTCTTTCCCTTTGAAACTACGCTGGTAACTTCTTAAAAATTATTTGTATGTTTGCAGGCTTATTTCTGGACTCTCTTTTCTCTTACATTGTTCTAATTGTCTATCTTAGTGCCAGTATCACTGTCTTGATGACCGTACTTTATGGCAAGTTTTAAAATCATGTAGAGTTTGCCTCCCAAATTTGTTCTTCTTCTTCAACATTGTTTTGCCTGTTGTAAGAAGTAAATTATAATGATAGTTTGTCAATATCTACCCAGAAAAAGCCTGCTAGAATTTTTACTGGGAATTGCACTGAATCCGTAAATCAATTTTGGGAGAACTGACATCTTTACGATATTGATTATTCTAATCTACAAGCATGGTATCTTTTTCCATCTATTCAGGTCTTTAATATCTCTCAACAATGTTTTATAGTTTTTATTGGGAGAAGTCACTCATAACATTGTTAAATTTATTTCTAGCTAAACTTTTATGTTACGGTAAATGGGATTCATTTTTAAATTTCATTTTCTAATTGTCATTTCCATTGTTTTCTAAAATTTTAAGTTTTAATTCTACTGTAGTTAACAGTGTTACATTAGTTTCAGGTGTGCAATATAATGATGCAACAATTCTCTACATGACTCAGTGCTCATCATGATAAGTGTCCTCTTAATCCCCTTCACCTATTTCACCCATCCCCCACCCACCTACCCTCTGGTGACTAGTTTGTTCTCTAGAGTTAAGGGCCTGTTTCTTGGTTTGTCTCTCTCTTTCTTTTCTCTGCTCACTTGTTTTGTTTCTTAAATTCCACATGTGAGTGAAATCATATGATATTTGTCTTTCTCTGACTGACTTATTTCACTTAGCGTTATACTTTCTAGCTCCACCCATGTTGTTGCAAAAAAAGATTTCATTCTTTTCTGTGATCGAGTGATAGTCCATCACACACACACACACACACACACACACACACACACACACACACTTCTTCTTTATCCATTCATCTATCAGCGGACACTTGGGCTGCTTGCATAATTTGGCTATTGTAAATAATGCTGCAATAAATTTAGCGGCGCATGTATCCCTTTGAATTAGTGTTTTTGTATTTTGGGGGCAAATACCCAGTAGTGCAATTACTAGGTCATAGGGGAGTTCTATTTTTAACTTTTTGAGGAAACTCTATACTATTTTCCACAGTGACTGCACGAATTTGCATTCCCACCAGCAGTGCATGAGGGTTCCTTTTTCTCCACATCCTCACCAACACCTGTTGTTTTCTTGTGTTGTTGATTTTAGCCATTCTGACAGGTGTGAGGCGATAGCTCACTGTGATTTTGATTTGCACTTCCCTGATCAGGAGTGATGTTGAGCATGTTTTCATGTGTCTGTTGGCCATCTGGATGTCTTGTTTGGAGAAATGTCTGTTCGTGTCTTCTGCCCATTTTTAATTGAATTATTTATGGGGATGTTGAGTTGTATAAGTTCTTAAATATTTTGGATATTAACCCTTTATCCAATATGTGATTTCCAAATATCTTCTCCCATTCTGTAGGTTGTTTTCTAGTTTAGTTGATTGTTTCCTTTGCTGTGCAGAAGCTCTTTATTTTGATGTAGTTCCAGTAATTTATTTTTACTTTTGTTTCCCTTGCCTCAGGGGTATCTAGAAAAATGTTGCTGCAGCTGATGTCAGAGAAATTACTTCCTGTGCTCTCTTCTGGATTTTTATGGTTTCAGGTTAGATCCTTAATCCATTTTGAGTTTGTTTTTGTGTATGGTGTGAAAAAGTGGTCCAGTTTCTTTCTTTTACATATGACTGTCCAGTTTTCCCAATGCCATTTGTTGAAGAGACTGTCTTTGTCCCAATGAGTATTCTTACCTTCTTTGTTGAAGATTGATTGTTCATATATTCATCGGTTTATTTCTTTTTTTTTTTTTTAAGATTTTACTTATTTTATTTGACAGAGATAGAGACAGTCAGCGAGAGACGGAACACAAGCAGGGGGAGTGGGAGAGGAAGAAGCAGGCTCATAGCGGAGGAGCCTGATGTGGGGCTCGATCCCATAACGCCGGGATCATGCCCTGAGCCAAAGGCAGACGCTTAACCGCTGTGCCACCCAGGCGCCCCCATCGGTTTATTTCTAAGCTCTCTATCCTGTTCTGTTGATCTATGTGTCTCTGTGCCAGTACCATACTGTTTTGATTATTACAGCTTTGTAGTATATCTTGATACCTGGAATTATGATACCTCCAGTTTTGTTCTTTTTATTATTTTATCTTATTCTTTTAAACAGTTTTGTTCTTTTTTAAAGATTGCTTTGGCTATTCAGGGTCTTTTGTAGTTCCATACAAAATTTGGAATTGCTTTTTCTAGTTCTGTGTAAAATGATATAGGTATTTTGATAGGGATTGCATTAAATGTGTAGATTGCTTTGGGTAGTATGGACATTTTAACAATATGTGTTCTTCCAGTCCATGAGCATAGAATGTCTTTCCATTTGTTTGTGTCATCTTCAGTATCTTCCACCAATGTTTTATAGTTTTCAGAGTACAGGTCCTTGGTTAACTTTATTCCTAGGATATCTTATTATTTTGGGTGCAATTATAAATGAGATTGATTTCTCAATTTCTCTTTTTGCTGCTTCATTATTAGTGTATAGAAATGCAATGGATTTCTGGGGCGCCTGGGTGGCACGGCGGTTGGGCGTCTGCCTTCAGGTCAGGGCATGATCCCGGTGTTCTGGGATCGAGCCCCACATCAGGCTCTTCCGCTGTGAGCCTGCTTCTTCCTCTCCCACTCCCCCTGCTTGTGTTCCCTCTCTCGCTGGCTGTCTCTGTCTCTGTCGGGTGGATAGATAGAATCTTTAAAAAAAAAAAAAGAAATGCAATGGATTTCTGTATATCGATTTTGTATCCTGTCAACTTACTGAATTTATTTATCAGTTCTAATAGTTTTTTGGTGGAGTCTTTAGGTTTTCTATATATAATACCATGTCATGTGCAATAGTGAAAGTTTTACTTCTTCCTTGCCAAATTGAATACCTTTTATTTCTTTTTCTTGTCCGATTGCTGTGGCTAGGACTTCCAATACTATGTTGAATGAAAGTGGGAAGAGTAGACATCTTGTCCTTTCCTGAACTTAAGGGAAAATCTCTCAGTTTTTCACCATTGAGTATGATGTTACCTTGTGGGTTCTTCATATATGGCCTTTACTGTGTTGACGTATGTTTCCTCTAAATCTACTTTGTTGAGGGTTTTTGTCATGAGCGGATGTTGTACTTTGTCAAGTTCTTTTTCTGCATCTATTGAAATGATCATTTGATTTTTATCCTTTCTCTTGTTGATATGTGTATCAGGTTGATTGATTTGTGAATATTGAACAACCTTGCGGGCCAGAAATAAATCCCACTTGATTGTGGTGAATGGTTTTTTTAAGGTATTGCTGGATTCAGTTTGCTAATATTTTGTTGATGATTTTTGCATCTATGGTCCTCAGAGATATTGGCCTACCGTTCTTGTTGTTGTTGTCGTTGTTGTTGTTGTTGTTGTGTCTTTATCTGGTTTTTTTATCAGGGTAAATCTAGTCTCATAAAATTAATTTGGAAGCTTTCTTTCCTCTTCTATTTTTTGGAACAGTTTGAGAAGAATAGGTATTAGCTTTTCTTTAAATGTTTGGTAGAATTCACTTGTGAAGATGTCTGGTCCTGGGGCTTTTGTTTATTGGGAGTTTTTCGATTATTAATAAATTTCATTGCTAGCAATTGGTCTGTTCAAATGTTCTATTTATTCCTGATTCAGTTTTGGGAGGTTATATGTCTCTAGGAATTTATCCATTTTTTTCTAGGTTGTCTAATTTGTTGGCATATAATTTTTCATAATATTCTGTTATAATTATATTTTGTGATTGATTATACAATTTTATATTGTAATTGTTATTTCTTCTCTTTCATTTATGACTTTATTTGAGTCCTTTCTCTCTCAATGAATCTGACTAAAGGTTTGTCAATGTAGTTGATCTTTTCAAAGAGCCAGCTCCTGGGTTCATTGATCTGTTCTATTGTTTTTTTAAGTTTCTATTTCATTTATTTCTGCTCTAATCTTTATTTCTTTCCTTCTACTTGTTTTGTTTATTCTGCTTTTCCTAATCCTTCAGGTGTAAGGTTGTATTGTTTATTTGAGATTTTTCTTGCTTCTTGAGGCAGGTCTGTATTGCTATAAACTTCCCTCTTAGAATAGCTTTTACTGCATCCCAAAGATTTTGGACCATTCTGTTTTCATTTGCATTTGTCTCCATGTATTTTTTCATTTCCTCTTTGATTTCTTGGTTGACCCACTCACTGTTTATTAGCATGCCAGTTAACCTCCATGCATTTCCATTAAGTTTTAATTTTTTTTTCATTTGTAGAAGCTATATTTGGATCTTTTCCAAATCTGTTTGGCCTTCCCTTACTGTTCCTTGTTTCCAATGTGTGTTTTTCAATTTGATCTTTTTTTTTTTAAGCATTTAAAGCATTGGTGTTTTTTAAAAACATTGCAATCACAGGTATTTCATAATTGTGTCTGTATATGATAATGCCAGTACTCGAACTCTCGGGGGCCTATTTCTGCGTCTGTTCCTCATTCACAGTGCATTTGTATACATGTTGTTCCTTTTCATTGAAAGCAGTACATGTTCCTTGGGATTTTATTTGCAGAAATTCTTTAAGGTCTGAGGTAAAGGTTGGGTTCTCTGTGGAGGATTTACATTTGTTCTTGCAACGCACACCACGAGCAGTCTTGAATTTTGGGGGGTTTTAATGTGTTTACTGTTTAGAACACATAGGTAATATGAATTGGGGCTTTAGAATGCATGAGGGACAGCTTATGCGTCCAGATTCTCAGTGAAGACATTATTTTCCTTTTTTTGCGCAGCACCCATGTTCTTGCAACTCCCTGGTGGTTGATGAGATTAATCGCTATTTCTGGTTCACCTTTTCGCTGGGAGTGTAGACCTCTGGGGTCTCATCTTTATGCAGGAGGTGTCAGAGGCCTTGCATGGCCCCTGATCTTTGTGCTCTGTGATTCCCAGAACTCTGTGAGACCAGACATCAGAAAGTCAAGTTCATCCGGTTCAGTAAGCGCCCTCGGAGCCACAGCCAGCGGCAGTGCTCCAGTTACCATGATGAGCCCCTTCGTTCACTTAGTATTTTGGCCCAAGAATCTCCTTACTTTCTTGCCAGCCGATGAATGCATTTTGGAAGATATATTTCCCCAGCATTTTTAGGTTTATTCCATGGGAGGGTCAATTCACCAATTGTCAGGAATGAAATTCCTACTGCCTAACCTCCTCTGACACAGACATTTTAAAAATCACTATCCAATTTTCTGCTGCCGCGTACCACGGTTGTGACTGTTACAGGTATCAGAGGGGATTCAAACAAAAGCTATTTTGCCAATACAGTGCAAAAGAAATTCGGCTTCTGGCGTTGTCTCTGCTGCTTTTCAAACATTAAAAATATGCTCACAGGCTGTCTACCCCACTCGCCTCTGTCAAGCTGGCTTCCCCAAATGCTTGGGTTGCTTTAAGAAAATGTTTTGTTTTGTGTTTTGTATTGTTTTGTTTTCATTTAGACTTTTGTTATGGATGTCTCCTTTTAAACACACTGTGGATAAAGAATTTGTCCTCTGGACACTTTCTCTGCTTTGGGGACTTTATTTATTTGTTAATTTTTGATTAATTTTATAAACGCCCCATGGATAGTGGGAAACAGAAGTGGGCTCTTTTGTGCACGTGAATTTTGGTGTGTGTATATGTGAGTATTTTTAATCCTGGTAGTTAATCTTTGCTTAATTTTGACTGCTTGATCTGCAAAGAACAGATGTGCATTAAGCTCTCCCCACTGCCTTCCCTGTCTCCCCAGAGACACATCCTCTGGCCTTTACCACCCTCCTTACCTTGTCATAAAACTGTAAAGCAATGCCAACTTCCTGGCCCCTGTGATTTAGGGCTGAGGGCTTGCAGGCTTGAACCGTCTTCTCTCTGACCCTGAGAAGCAGTCCCACGGCTGTATGCCACGGCTCTGTTTGTACCAGTCTTGCCCTCAGGGGGCCGGATGGTAAGCAGTCCCAGCCTCCCTCTCCAGGACCTCACCTCCAGTGGGAAGACAGCGAGGTTTCTGCCTGTGCCCATGTCTAAGCTGAGCTGAGTGGGTGCGGCATGCAGCCGCAGGGGCCAGGCTCTCAGAAGCATCTCACTTGCATCAAAAGCTATGACCAGGACAGACTTTTAGGAGAGATTTCGAAGAGCCTGAGCATTGGATGAGCACTGCTCAGGTAGGGGTGCACCATGCCAGCATCACCAACTCTGGCCCCCAGAGTACAGGTCTCCATTCCTCCTTCGGGCCCCAGAATGCAACTGAAACTCTTTCCTCATTTCTGGTAAGACGGTGGAGACGACGAGGTACTTTCCAAAGGAATTTAATTGTGAAGCTTAAGGAAATGAAAGAAGAAAATGTCGTAAACCATCAAGCTTATAGAATCTATGTGATTCTGTTTCTGGAAGGTTCTGCTCCACACTGTATTTGAGAGTTCCATTTATGTATGACTTCATATTATTTGAGATGGGCTCCTTCCTCCCAATCCCAACAAAAAGCCAGTGTGGGGGGAGAGGGGTCAGGCTTCCTGGATGCACTGCTTTCTGTCTTCCAGCCCTCACGGGCCGGGTTGAATGGGGAAGGGCAAGGGGCCCCTGGAAGGACAGGACTAAAGCATGAGGTCTTTCCATGCAACTGTTCTTCTTTCCTCTCTTAAACATGGATAGGTCACCTCCTTCCAGCCCAGCCCTTGTTTTCCTGCTAGGAGCTCACAGTTAAGTGAGGGAGAGGGCTGCATACAATTAACTTATTGTAGGGTCCTAACTTCAGTTATCTCCAGACCACCTCCCAGATCCTGCATCAGGTTTCATCGAAGAAACAACAGTCTGACTTCCCAAAGCACACACACAAAAAGTCATTTACATTTTTATTGAAAATGAAATTTTTAATGGTGCCAGAAAGATTACATTTAAGTGACCAAATGTGGCCTATGCCACCCCATCCCCTCCCTCCCTCCCTCCCTCCCTCCCTCCCTCCCTCCCTCCCGGCCCTCCGCTCATGCTAACGTCTACCCAGTTAGGCTTCTCCCTCCGCTTCTCCCACTACCTAGATCTCTATCATAAAAGCCCTGGGCGTCTGGTGGGCAAATGGACAACAGGTCTTGGAAGGCTGCCAGAGAGGGCAGGCGGGACAACTGCTGCTGTTTGTGTCCCCTGCGGGACGGCGGGACAGGTGTGGCGACGGTGGCGGTCTTCCCTCTTACCATTTTCTCTGTCCATCCCCAAGCACTATTGCTCCCTAGGATCTGTGCCGGGTCTTTCCACTTCGACTCAATTCACACCTCTTCCTGGACAACCTCAGATGCTCCCCCGGCTTCCCCTGGCGCGGACATGCGGATGACTCCCAAATCCCCATTTCCCCAGGAATTCAGCCTCTAAGTGCCCAGGTCCTTCCAACGTGTAAACTCCTCCCTGGGGGAACCTGGAGCTTGAGAGGGACCCGTCTGTGGTCACCTACCACACTCTCTTTAGGACAGCAAAACCATGGCTTTTATAAGTAGGTTATTGATGGTGTAGCTTGGAAATCACCCTGTGTCTTGTTTGCTTTTTGGTCTTTCTTTCCTCCCTGGCAAGTTCTGGACTGGGATGGGGGTGGAGTGGAGAGTGAATAGCCTTTTTGTGTTTCAGACCAGATTGGGCATCTCCAAAGCATTTATTTGTAATGTTTCCGGGCCCATCAAAGGATTCGGTTGGATTTCCTAAGAGACAGATCCCTGGATTAATTGGGTCATGTGTCCCCTCACTGTGGCCATGGAGTGACATATCTTAATCTTGGCCTGGGACTACTGCCCACCCAATGGACCAATCACAGTGGCAACTGATTGAGATTACAGTAATTGGTTTACGTCAGTCGATGGATACTCCCAGAGCTCGCCCAAACCACACGGCTACCCCACTGTGGAGAAAGAGAGAAGAGGTAGCAGGTGAGTAAGCAATCAGTGTTCTCTGCAACGTTCCTCTTGAGCAATGGCTTGCAAACACTTTTTTGTACGTGATCCGTAGTAAGAAATACACTTTACATTGTGACCCAGTACCCACCCCCACCGGACCCCCACACAGCTGTAACTGAACCTCCACAAACCGATATTTACCCTTTGCTTGCTGCTGGGACTACCTGCTGACATTCTGTAGTCCTGGCTTCTTGACCAGGTAACACTCAATTCTATCTCAGTTTTTTTAAACTCCTGGTCGCCATGCACTGGATTGATTTCACAACTCACTAGTGGTTCACAGCCCACAGTTTGAAAAATGCTCTTCGTAAGGTTGCATGAACCGCTTGCATTGTTTAAATAGTTGTTAAAATGTGTCATAAATTTTCCAGGAACGTAACAGGGAAGTGTGTGAGGAAGCGGGAGTTGAATTAACGGAGAGTACAAGGTTGGGAAGCATAGAGGGGTGGTGCTTGCCACTTCTGACTCGCAAAGCAGGCCTTGGGAGCGGAGAGTTTTGAGTTCCAAAGTGGGACTCCAGCTTCAAGAAGCAAGCAGTCGACAGGACTTAAGCCTGGAATAGATCTGACTGTGGCCACAAAGGCCTTTTCTGGAGGCGGCGTGGGTATGCAGTACAGCTGGGTGCCCCAAGATGTTTTGTTGCGTGATTTTTGTTACCCAGAACCCAACTCCAACCTCTGACCCAACTCTTTAACCCCTTGGTGACTGGATTATTGTGAGGAGACAGACGCTTTTTGATCATGCTAAGGCCAGGCTAGCCCAGGCATGTGTCTGTGTATGATGTGGAGACCGTGTGCGGGTGGTGAAGATAAATGGGCCGTGTTACCCATTTATATAACGTTACATGACATACACAAGTAAATAATATATTTTTAAGGATACATTAACATGATAAAATAATTCAGAATAGTAGTTTAGTAGATGGAGAGAGAGAGATACAGGGAAAGGACACAGAAGGGCCTTCAACAGGGATGGTAAAACATTTTATTTCCTAATCTAAGTGGTAGATATGTGGCTGGTTGTTTCATCATTCATTAAACACTAGAGACGCAATGTACGCACACATACATACGCACACACAGCTACTGGCGTATATGACAAGAATATAATAAGCCACGGACCCTGTGTTACATGAGCTCACAGACTCAAGCGGAAGACAAACGTAATCACGACTACTATATTACACAATGAGATCATAAGAGACATAAAGAAGGAATTTTTTCTGGCTATTTATATGACCTTGGGTAAGTCATTTTATTTCTTGAAGCCTGAGGCTCTTCTGATACATTTGATACATACACGGATAGACAGACAGACATATACCATAGGTTTACTGCGAGACCCAGTCGATATGTACTGCATGAGAAAATGTCTGACGAACTGTAAAACATGTGAGATAATATTATCACTCTGGGCATCTTTGCAACTGCTTATTTCTTCTGTGAAACTGCTATCCCACACAGTTTTGTGCTCAAGTGGCAGTCTGAGGAAGCAGGTTGTAAGTGACTGTAAATTATTCTCAATCGCACATATTTTGCGTCTAGCACAATGAGGGACAGAAAGAAAGGCAGCACGGACTACTACTGAATGGCTCGAGATTGCCAGAACAGGGACTTGAAGCTTCAGAGACCCCGGGGAGGACTAGTCTAGGGGGACCAGGACTTTGAACTTGTGGGCTACGGGGGGTTAGTGCTGAGGGGAGAGGACTGTGCCTCCCCTTCCCCAGGGGCTCTTTCAGTCCAGCTGGCAGACCCCCACTGTCATTGTCACACGAGGCCCTGGCAGGTGCTGCTCCTTCTTCGTGCCCAGGCGGAAACATGGACACAGATCCCTTCCCCCGGCTCTTAGCAGCCTAAGAAAGTGCAGGAGCACTCCGGCTTCCACCGCTTGCAGGGTAAGCTCTCCGTCAGGATTCCCAGCCCAGTTCCTGCCCCTCTGCCATGTGACACACCTGGCACCGTCCAGACAGCAGCACAGCTCAGCGGGCTCCTCACTCAAGCTCCTGATTTCTGGCTCTTTGCCATCTCCACGTGAGGAGTTCCACCCCAGAGTTTGGAGGTTTGTTCTTGGGCATAAAGTGAGAATTCATTATAAAGACTTAGGAGTCTCGGTTCAAGGCCGCTCCAGGCAAACTGACTCCTGAACTTAGGCTCCAGACATTATCTCTCTTGGGATAGAGTATGTCCGAGAGATGATGGGAGACTGAAGTCCCGGGTTGGAGTTAGGTCGTTGATCAGTCCGAGGCCCAGCCGAACAGGTGGCACATGCAGATGGGGTAATTTGAAAAACGTTTAATAAAAGGACTGTTTTCAAAGGGGTGGCAGGCGACGGAGAAACCACGAGGGAGAATGCGGAAGCCCACAGTGCTCCTTGAGGCCCCAGTAGCAGCAGGTGCTGGTACCAGCCCAGGCCTGAACAGGTGCAGGAAGAAGGAGCTCCGGGCACCTGGAGAGAGAGGCCTGCACAGGATGCCCCTTGACAGGAGTTGCGCAGTTCGATGGAGGGATGCAGCCAGACCATGGAGAGCCCAAAGACGGGAAACTGGCAGATAAATCCCCAGACCTTGCACTCCTCCCTCCCCCCATCTCTAGCCAGTTGGCCTAACCTACCTGGGAGTACAAGGAAACCCACTGCTGTGTTCCAGGTGATCAGAATGCAGGGCACAGAGCCAGGTGGGTCTGGAGGAGCAAGGGATGCACACGGCCTCACTGTGCAAGTGGGGGGGCAGGTCGAGGGGGGCCAGTCTGAGCAGCACGGCCCACCAGTCAGGATGGGGGAAACCAGACGGTATCAGAGATGACAAAATCACTGTCAAGCAGTTGATTCAGGAAGACCACCTTCAGACCACAGGAATTCAGAGACCCAGAAGGCCCCTGGGAGGCCGGGGCATGTCCTTGATGGCTGAATTCAAGTGTCCCTGTGTTTAAGCAAGGATAGAGGCACATCTTTGCGGAGATATTTTTGGCATGCAAGAATCGAATTCATCTAGCAATTTCCCTTGCAGCAGCAGGTTGAATTTCCCATCAACTGTTTTCAAGGACATTTAGAACCAACGCTGTAGCAGACGCTCGTGATTGACTTTATGAAGCAATCTGGAGTGACTTAGTGGCATGAATCAGGTGCAGCGATGCAGAGGACCTGGGTGTGAGACTTCACCTTGCCTCGAACTCGCTATGGTTGTTTCAATTACTCTCTTCCCCTCTCTGGGCCTTAGTTTCCTTTTCTGCTGTGTGACAAGGTTGGCTGTGATCTGTAAGACCCCTTCTGATTCCAGCATGCTGACTTGCACAGAAACTATACGACCAGACCAAGCCTTGACACACTGGTCTTGGCGATGATTTTTGGGGATAGGAAACCAGAAGCCAAGCACCAAAAGCAAAAATAAACAAGTGGAGCCACGTTAAACTAAAAAGCTTCTGCTCAGCAAAGGAAACCATCAACACAGTGAAGGGGCAACCTACAGAACAGGAGGAGATATTTGCAAATCATATATCTGAGAAGGGGTTAATATCCAAAATATATAAAGAACTCATACAGCTCAACAGCAACAAACACACAAAAGAGAACCCTGATTTTAAAAATGGGAAAGGACCAGAATGGACATTTTCCCAAAGAAGACATCCACATGGCCAGGAGATACATGAAAAGATGCTTGATATCACTTATCATCAGGGAAACGTATATCAAAACTACAACGAGATATCACCTCACACCCGTTAGGATGGCTATTATCAAAATGACAAAAGATAACTAGTATCGGAGAGGATGTGGGGAAAAGGGAACTCTTGTACGCTGTTGGTAGGAATGTGAATTGCTACAGTCATTACGCCAAATAGTATGGAGGTTCCTTGGAAAATTAAAACTAGAACCACCATATGTTCCAGCAACCCCTCTTCTGGGTACATATCCAAAGGAAATGAAATCAGTACCTTGAAGATCTCTCTGTGCTCCCATGTTCACTGCTGCATGATTCACGATAGCCAAGATATGGAAACAACCTAAACACACACACACGCACACGCACGCACACACCAGAAGAATATTATCCAGCCTTAAAAAAGAAGATAATGCCATTTATGACAACATGGATGAACCCGGAGGGCATTATGTGGAGTGGAATATGACAGACATAGAAAGAAAAATCCTGCATGATCTCACTTATGTGTGGAATCTAAAAAAAGTCGAATTCACAGAAGCTGAGAGTAGAAGGGTGGTTACCAGAGGTGGGGAGGCAGAGGAAATGGGGAGATGTTGGGCAAGGGGTACAAAGTTGTAATTATGTGGTATGAATAAGTTCTAGAGATCTAATGTACAGGGCGGTGACTACAGTTAATAATATTGTATTATAGGGACGCCTGGGGGGCTCAGTCGGTTGAACGTCTGCCTTTGGCTCAGGTCATGATCCCAGGGTCCTGGAATCGAGTCCCGCATCAGGTTCCTTGCTCAGCAGGGAGCCTGCTTCTCCCTCTGCCTGCCGCTCCCCTGCTTGTGCTCTCTTTCTGACAAATAAATAAATAAAATCTTTAAAAAAGTACTATTGTATATTGGAAATTTGCTAAGGCAGTAGATCTCAGGTGCTCTCACCACACACACACAAATACACACAAATGGTAACTATGTGGAGAGATGGATATGTTAATTAGCTCAACTGTAGTAATCTTCACTATGTATATGTATGTCAAAATGTTGTACACTTTAAATATACACAGTTTTATTTTTTTTTTTTTAAAAGAGCCAGTCCTGACATACGAGCACAGCCAACTTGGCAGTCACTCTGCGATTCCATTTTGTAAGTTACAAAATTGTTTCTTTGAAATCTCTCCTTAAAATTGCTCCATTTCTCTGATGCAGCAAGAAGGCAAGAGAAAATAATTGCTTTCCAGTGGACTCATGCCCATGAAAACAAACCCAAGTGTACTGCTGCTAAAAAGAATCCAGTCTGCCACACTTCCTATTTATTTGGCTTTGGGGAATTGCGCAGAGCCGAACCGAGGAAGGCACGATACACCGCACTGAGTCATCACCTGAAGCGGCCTCCTCCTCCCAGAGCCTCCTGCCGGCTGGTGCGAAGGCAGGACCTCCTCTCCCCGCGAACCGCTCGGTCCTACGTGTCTCCACCGAGGAAGCCCCGGCGCTCACTTCCTCATTACAATTGCTGCCCGCAACGTGCGCTTCTGGTTGAAGTTAGCAAACAACACAAAGCCAGCCCGAGTGAGCACTCTTTCTTCGGTTCCTGGACTGCAGTCAATCCGATTTCTGTTGTGTTTGCCTGCCTAGCGCCTTTTCCCGACTTTCTCAACAGACACCGCAGTCTCACCTCCTTCTCTTCAAAATCTGCCGGGGTTTGGCGGGGCTGCCGGGCGCGGATTCCCGACCCCCTCCGGGTGATGACGCAACCGAAGCCTGACCAATCACAGAGCCCCGTCCCGCGGCCTGGAGACTGGGGGCGGAGACCGGCGGAGGCTGGTTGACGCCGCAGCTGGGACTTAGATCTGGTTAAGCACGGGGAGGAGAGAGCAGCCTTCTTCTTACTGTTAGCTAAAGAACAGGTCAGGAGCTTCTGGTGCCCTATCCTCGCCAGGATGAAGCCATCCCAAGTAAGAGAAAATGGGGCATGAGCACACAGAAGAGTCAAGATGAGTGATGCAGGGAGAGGCATGGGAGTTGAGGGCAAAAAACTTGACAATACAATTTGTTTACTTGGACACAGGGATCCCAATGCCAGGCCCCCCACTTTGTACAAGCATCAGTAACTCTCCTGTCCTAGGTAAGCGAGAGTTAGCTGGATTTCTGCCCCACAACCAAGGAAGCCTGAATAATACAACAATTGGTCCCTGCAAATGGAGATTTGTAAGAGACCCTAAAAGGTGGGACTGGCTCAGGCAAGGTGGTGCAGATTCACAAGGATTCCTCTTTCCTTGGGGGAGAAGCTGGCATTCCAGGCCTTGGGCTGTCACTGGCTGTTACAAGAAGTCTAGGTCTTGTCAGGATGTTGGACCGGGTCGTCCATGCACTACAAAAAGGATGCTTCCATCAAAGCCAGGCTGTTTGAAAGTGGAGGGGAATTGGCAGGCAGATAAAAGAGAAGCAGCCTAGGGCCTGCGTAGACCTTCCTCATCTCTTGGAGCTTCAAGCCAGCTCAGGCCAGGAAGCTGAGTCCCCAGGAGATGGACCCTCCTCCAGACCTGTGGCCAAGAGAAGAAATCCCTCCACTATGGGTTCTGGGTCTGGTTTGCTCAGTGAAATTCTCCCAAGTCCCCCAAGAGGCAGGGCCAAGAGAAGAGCAGGGGAATTTGTTCCTCTACCAGAGAGGGAGTTTTTGCCATCCCTGTCCAGAAGGATGGGATATAGGTAGTTGGCTGATGACAGCCAGAATTGCTTCCCCGTTCCATTTTTTAAAAACAGAATTTTGCAAACATATCTGGAGTGGTTTCATGCATCCTTTAGTCAAAGATGGCAAGACTCATCGGCCTCTCAATAATAACCTGATCCAACTATTGCTTTTTCAATTATTCTACACATATTTATTGAGCACCTACTAACTGGCAGATCTCTTTTAGATCCTGGGGATACAACAAGGAAGAAAACCACCAACCAGCCATGACTTCTGACTTGGGGAGTCAGCCATTTGCCTCCAGCGTTACCCCACAGTCCATTCAGCTCACAGAAGTCACAGTGGTCTTTGCAAAACAAAAAAATCAGTTCATACACTGTCAAACCTAATGGATCTGTTGAGAGAAAACATCTAGATCATTGTATCCATGTCAATAATAAAATGAATGCTCGCAGCAGGAGGCGAGTACACTTGTGACTCTATGTATAGGAAGAGTCAATGCTGGTTTTGTGTTCTCTGGCAGCGGAAAATATCATAATGATACATTCAATTGTATAATCTGCTGCCTCCAAAAAATAAATAAAACCAGTTTGTGTCCCTCTCCTGCTTAAAACCCTCCAGTAGCTTCTCAGAGGGACCAGACAGAAAATCCAAGCGCCTTACCTTCGTCAGCGGGAGCCGCGGTGATCGGCAGCTGCCTACGGTCCTCCCTCGGTGGGCGCCGGCTTCCCCCTCACTGCCTCTTGCTTCAGCTCTACCAGCGTCTCTCTGCCCCTGGGACATGCCAACCGAGCTTGCATCTCAAGGCCTGTACCTTTGCTGTTCCTCCTTCTTGGGACACTCTTCCCCCAGATCTTTGCAAGCCCATCCCCTCTGCATTGTTCAAAGGTAACAGGATACTCAGTGGGACTTTTCTCATTGTCCAGGAATTCCAGCTAAAGCCCAGAGATGAGGACAAAGAGGTTCTAAACATCCACCGGTTCAAGAGAGCTGCCTCTCCACACACACCCCCCCCCCCCACCCCGTAGCACCAGTTTCCCCTGCTGGGGCTTACTGAAAGATGTCAGAATGTCCCTATCAGCTGTCCTCCATGCCTCCTTTCCGATCTTCACGAGATGACTGGGACAGAGAAAATCAAGTGGGCTAGAGCCAGAATCCTCTGCTTTGTGGGGAGAGCAGTGTTCGTGATGAGAGCTGACGCTCCCCCTAAGCCAAATACTAGGGAGGCGCCAAGGAATCAGCCATAGAGAGGGGGTCCCCGGGAGACTGCTGTTCCCAAGCTGAGGATCATTTTCTAATCTGCCCCTAGACTTCTGTGAGGAAGGTAGGAAGGCGGGCGTAGTTTCCAGCTGGAGGTAGGGGCAGAAGAGGAGCTACTTGTACTCCCACTGCTGTCTGGCAAGACGGTGGGGCGAAATGGACACTAAGAAAGGGGGCTGGGCTTAGGTCCTCCGGAGGACTCAGCACCATTTGAACACCTGCCACAGAGAGGGCGTCCGTGGCCACTGAGGAAGGAAGCAGGAGAAGCCAACTTAGAAAGAACAGCAGCTGTGGCCAGGTGAGTAAAGACACTCTTGCCCAGTTTCCTCTCCCTCTGCCCCACCCCCCCGCACACACACTGGGACAGCAGGGCCTTGCAGAAGGATGGGGGGGATAACCTGACTGTACTCGGTCCCCATCTTCACTCCCAGCCGTCAGCATCCGAGCTCAGGAGGGGCAGGGCAGATTTAAACCACTTGAGATTGAAGCGTAAAGGCAGACTGGACTTGTAATCAATCACCCAGGAGGTCATGCAATCTTCCCGGGTCCGTCCTGGGCCCATGTGCCCTCAAGGTACATTTCTCCCCCTTTCTTTTGTTTTCACTTGCCAATGTACGTTTTCTTTCTTCAAGGAATTGCTCTCTATCCTGGTCATACTATCTCAGAATGCAGAATTTGGAAGAGATGACCAGATTTGTATAATCTTTTAAATTTCCCTTGTGGTTAGAATATGGAGGCTTTCTATTTATTTTTGCATCAGGTTTGCTTTTACATTTTCACAGCACATTATCCATTATATCTATGTTTTAAAATTCATACCCGTAGATTGTATGTAGGATCTTTTAATTTTTAAAATGACTTCTAGGTCAGTGGTTTATAGACTTTTTCGTTATAATCCTGTGATTCAGTGAACCACTTCAATCCATAGATAAAACTCTTTCAGCTCAGGAAATTTTCTCTCATTATTTTGTTAATTAATATTTCACTTCTGGGGCGCCTGGCTGGCTCAGTTGGAAGAGCATGTGAGTCTTGATCTTGGGGCCGTGAGTTCAAGCCTCATGGTTGGGTGTAGAGATTACTTAAAAAAAACTCAAAAAAACTATCCATTCTTCTTCCTGATTCTAAGACTCCTGTTACGTAAATATTGGAACATTATTTCTATCTTCCTCTCTCTTATTTTTCATCTGACGGATTTTTCTTTTTGTCTGTGTTTTGAGGGGATCGTGGTAATTCTTATGAGTTTATCTGATAACTCACTAAGTCAGTTTTCTATAGTCTGTATGCTACAGTTCTACTTTATTTGGGGGCACATACAATTATTTTGTCTTCAGGGATTGTTTCTTGTTCTCCCAGTATTCTGTTTCGTGCTTCCTCTGCCCTCTGTCTTTTCACCGAAATGCAAATTTGAATTGCTTCAAAAGTTACCTCCTGCTTTCTATAATGATTCTTCTTAATTGGCTCCGATCGATCTTCTGGTTCCATTTTGAGGCCACTTAGTCTCCTCAGATGACTAACAGATGCTTGTTATTCGCCGGTATTTATAAATATGAAAGTCTGTACTGAAAAGGCCTGACGGGTCTTCCGAGCGCGGGGAGCAACCACGCAGGTCGCTGTGAGCTCTCCTAGCTGCTCCCGGAGCACGTGTGCCTCCAGCCCCTGCCGGCACCGTCCTGCCGAAATCAGCAGCCGGACAGACTCACAGGCAGACACTGCCTTTGTGGTGCTTGTCAGATACCTGCTCAGGCCAGGTTTCCATCTCCCAGAAAGTTCTCGAGGTTTCTGCCTGGTTGGCGTTGTTCTGGAAACAAAACCCATTAGACGGAGCGTGATTTAGCAGGTTTTGCGGGGCCCAGCCTAGAGACCTCCAACTTGCGATTGCAAGAGTCTCCCTAAGAGCTTTCTCAAAAGTACTGGAACTTAGTGCACCCCTGCCTTTCAGTGACTGATGGGGTCTAGTTACCACAGCTCCCTTGTCCCTCAGGCGGTGCCTATTGATTGCGTACTGGCTCCCGGAGTTCCTAAGAGGAGAGCGTGACCTGGCCATCCACAGTAGCGGCTAGATGCCCCCTTTATAGCCTGCCTTCCCTTCTCTGTCTCACCTCCCCACTTCCCTGTCGGGTGTGTCCTAGGGTCAGCCCCCACATAAACTACTTGCAAATGAATGCTCATCTAACCGTGACCCCAAATGACAGAGTGTGGCAGGCTCTTTAGAAAGTTCTCTCTCCTGGTGTGGAGAATGAACCAGAGAGGGAAGCTGGAAGCCAGGAGATCAGCCTGGAGGTGTGAGCAGCAGTCCCACAGAAGGTAAGAGAGGAGCCAACACCCCAGTGTGTCTCAAGGACCAACACCTGCAGCAGAGCAGAGAGCCCCAAGATATTGGTTAAATATTGTGACATTCAGAAGAATAGAAATAGCCATCGTGGAACTATCTAGACTTTGTTGAACATCCTAGCACTTACCTTTATGTTTTTTAAATTGTTGTTGTTGCTGCTGTTATTACTACTACTTCTAAGGAAACATTCGGTCCATATTTGTTGAATGATGAGGGAATGAAGAGATAAATGACTCCTTGGCTGCTGGCGGGGTGGCAGCGCAGTCACTGAGAGAAGGCCCGGGGGGAAAGGAGCAAGTCTGGGAGGAGGGGTGGGGCAGGCAATCTCCTCGACAAACAGATCAGATAACAGGCCACTCTGGGTACTTTTTGGAACTCAGGGTGCCGGGCAGGCGGAGGCAGGGCAAGCCTAAGTCTGTTCATAGTCATTGCAGCACGTGCTCCTGTCCATCAGGAGGACTCCAGCCCCGGCGCCGAGCGGAAGCCTGGAGCCCTACAGAGCCAGATGATAGCACTTTCCTTGTTGGATTTCAGGGAGGAGGAGCAGAGGGCGAGGGCAGGCGGAAGCGTAGGCCTTTCACCCACTTTAGGGCTTGGGGCAGTGGATCGTCACCCACAGGTGTAACTGCAGCAATGTGGACGGGCTGAGCCTGAGCCCTGGCTTGAGTCAGGTGGATTAGAAGACATCACCCAGCAAGGCAAGCTCCCCAGCTCCTCCTTCCTGAGACACATCAGGGCAGGCAAAAGACAGTGAGCACTTATGGACACTTACTCAGTGTGAGAAGACCCTTTCTAGAGCTTTCAACAACTTAATAGTAGTTCTCGTTACTATCTCTTTTTTATGGGTGAAGAAACGGAGCTGCAGGGAAAGGTTGAGTGTAGGCGACGATTTTCTGTAACTTGCCTATGGTGACAAGGCTCTTCGGGGACAGAGACCAAATTCAAACCCATACGAAGGCCTGCCTATGCGAGACTGCTCTGTCGGTGGGAGTACAAGGTGGAAAGCAGAGGGGAAGTCAGCCAACGGGGATCAAAGGGCTGCGAGGAGCTCAGCGGTGTCTCGGTGACCCGGGAGCTCAAGGAGTAATCAGAAAAGTACTTCTCCAGCGGCTGGGGGGGCAGAGGCTGCACACACACGCTCGCCTCAGCTGGTGAGGTCTGTGGAATTGGGGGAGAAGGAGATACATGCGAGGTCTGCAAGGGTCTGTGGCACGAGAATGCCTTCGGCGAGTTTAAAAAATGGGGAGCATCATCTGTCTTCGTACTTCCAAATCCGAACATAGTCCTGGGTACAAGGTCATCATTCAAAAAGTACTTCTGAACGGATGAATGAACAAACAAAAGACCTACCTGATTTTTCTCAAAGACTTGAGCCCATATCTCATCTTCTTAAAATCTTCCCAACACGTGCCACCAATCGCGGGATCAAGTTCAAATGCCTTATCCTAGAATTCAAGGCCAACATGATCTCACCTCCATCTATCATCCACCACCACATCCTCCACGCTCAGCCCTTCCCTGTGTGTGCTGGAATTTTCGTTTGTGTGCTTGTTTTTTCTCAACTTCCTGAGTCCTCGTTTTCTGGTCATTGTAAACCTCACATTTTGGGGGCAGGAACCGTTCCTTCCGCACAGCTCATCCTGGGTGGAGCTGCCAATCCCAGTTACAGGCACACAGCACAGGTGGGACGGATCAAATCCTTTCCAGGAATTAATATAATCCCAGAAGGGAGACGTCTCTTTCCTCAGGCCAGTCTCTGCGGTGGTGGGGCAATGTAAGCCTGGGGCTGTCTGAGCAACCCCCGCTGTGCGAAGAACTCTTATTCCTCCCTGGAGGGAAGGAGGCCAAATACAGAGAAAAGCAGAAGCAAGAGAGCAGACAGACAGTCAAACACACACACACACACACACACACACACACACACACACACACACACAGAACAAAGTGACCACATCACTTGAGTCTCTTGCAATCCCCGTCCTTCCTCCTGATTTCCAGAGCCAATACACTCCTTTTTGTGTGTTTGTTGTTTTGTGTTTTTGGCTTATGAATTTGGCTTGTGTCTCCCTTACTGACTAGTATTCAGTTGTACTGGATTGCTGACAGGTCCCTGAAGAGCACGCTGTCTCCTTCTGGCACTCTCCACAGGTTCAGACAAGGTAGTGCGCGCCATAACGAAGTCCAGAGGGTGCAGGACATGTGAGAGTGGCTCTTGTGATCCATCCTCCTTGTTTCCTCGGTTCCCCTTCCGGCACCAGCACGCGGCCACACTCAGGTTGGCAGACAATATCACCCTGGACCTTCTCCTTCATGCTTGTGTCCACCGCCGCCCATACCTTCCCAGTCTCTCGGCTCCTCTGGGGCCTCCAACGTCTGCCTTTTCGGGGGGCCCAGCCCCTCATGTATGTTGACAGCTGCTTCTGTCATTCTGGTTCTGCTTCTAGGTGGGGGACCTTGGACGCTGTGGGCTTCAGACCTTGAAAGTCTACAATACAGACTCAGATCAAGTACCCAAAGCCCTCCAGCACTGTAAGGATGAACTCTTGGTGGCATACTCCTTCCCTTAGTGTGCCTCCGAGCATCGGTCTGTTTCTTGGCCTGAGGTCCATTCAGGAGCAGAGCGAAGGCTTAGAGACCTTTCAGCCTCTGTGTTTCAATTGTGTGATGAGAACACCAGGTGTTCAGAGGAGGAAGAACGACAAGAGGTGGACAGGTTCAGGGGACTGGGGGATGTTGGGGACGAAGCAGTCTGCACTGGCTATCAGCAAACAGTGGTGACAGTTGTCCCGACATGGGGTGGGACACGAGCCACAGCCTGGCAGAGGAGCCTATGTGACTCATTTAAGTCTCCATGAGGACACTGAGCTGGTGGCCTTTGGCAAGCGACAGGAAAGCTGATGTCCAGTGAAGGGTCTGGAATGCCCAGGATTTTGACCTTCGTTGTCAGACACTGAAAGGGCTCAGGTTGCTTCAGGGCCTCTACCGGGAGGACCAGTGGTTATATCTATTCCAGGGCACAAGGAGGACGGAGAAGCCAGGGCAGGAACCTCAGTCTCCCTTCCTGCGGTTAGCAGAAGGAGTCGCTCCTCCTTCTGGCTGTCCCCGAACTCCCCATCTTGCCCTGCCCACTTTGTGACCCGTGGCCGTGGTGGGCTCTGACTAAGATGGATGGCATCTTCACTCTGTGACCTCAGGAGCCTCCTGCCCCCCTCCTCTCTAGTTCCTGTCCATGCCAGGCAGCTCCCAGCCCCCCATCACTCGGTAGGTGGGCCGGTCCTCAACAATGCACTTCTGGGGCTTTCCAACCTATAACTGCCTTATTTATTCTATGACTCATTAGAGATTCTCATCACTCTTCCATTTAGGAAGCCCCTAAGTGGAGGTTCTGGGCTGTGCGTGCTTTTGTTTTGTCCTCAATTTCCTTCCTACCTCAAGGACTATTTGGGTGGATTCACTTTGCCGAGTTTCTGGGCCAGCCCCGCTGAATGGGAGGAAGCGTCCCGGCATGCCCCTTGCCTGGTGATTCTGTTTCTCCTGCAGGCTCAAGCCAAGAGCCAGAGCATCACAGACTCGGAGCCGCAGGGAGCAGACAGGCAGCCTCGTGCACGGGCTCCTTGCAAGGAGCTGACACAGACCGAGTCTGAAAGGAGCTCTACCGCTCCCCAGATAGGCGACCTGGAACAAGTGAGTTCCTGGGCCTTGACTTTTTTCTTTTTTTCATTTGTAAAGTGGAGGTGAAAATACCTACCTTGCAGGGTTATTAAGTAAGGTAAATGGGCCTTATAATAAGGCTGATGTTTAATAACCGGGAGCTGATATTAGGGTTCTTTTGTCCCCACCTCCTTGAAAAAACAAGGCAGGCTTGCCCAAGGTCATGCGTGGCACAGGCACAGTTCACCGTGGTTCTCCTGCCCACCCCACGCTGCCCCACCAAGGGCGAGACAATAGGCAGGCACGCAGGAGCATGACGGGAAAGCCTCCTGTTCTCCGATCATCTCCGAGGGCTGTGTCGCAGCGGCAGCGTGAGCACACCCGCCCCCGGGCCGCGTCCACATCAGTGGTGGAGAATAAAGGAACCAGGGGCAAAGAGTCAAACATTAGAAAATGCCTGGAAAAGATGTTTTTATGTTCACTTACATGGAAAAAAAAATCAAAGTATACAGCACGAAGATATATGTGTCTCAGAAAACTCATCCTCATGAACCTGTTGGTTCAACGGCAGTTGGAGTTCGAGAGTTGCCCCATGGAAGTCGTAAAATCAGGGGGTGGGGGTGGGGGGAAGGGCCGCCAAGGGAAAGGTAGCCATTAGGCGCTATTTCTTGTCTAGCTTCAGACCATTTGGAGCTTAAACTTTTCCAGCAAGTCAGTTATATAAACAGATGCCATACTAAACTATGATCGTGTAAAAATATCAAACTCCTAAAGCACGATGGCAGTAATATTTTAGGAAATACACATTAAAGTCTGGTAATATCAGAAAATACGAATGGGATCATTTGAGCAGTTCTGTCTCTCTGTATGAACAGCCAAGGACGGGTGTGTGTTATGGATGCATGAAGAATAAAGCATTCGGTCGGCACATAACTTAGATAGGGGAACATGTCTAAACACTGACTTTGTGAGAAAACATGAAGGACATCTTACACTCAGCAACAATGGTTAAAGGAGGAAATCACTTTCTGAAGGAGGCAGTGGGCAGAATGCCAAGGCCTTTGTTTTCAGCTCGCTCTTAACCGTGCTGGGATGCGTTCACACTGCACGGGGTCTCCTGCAGAATCTAGCACCAAGAGATGGATCAGATTTTATTTGTGATCTGAGTCCTTTATGTCTTCAGTTCTGAGTGTATTGAGGTATGTTTTCTTTGGTTGCTGTTGTGACGAATGTGTAATAAAAAACTAATATTTACAACATTTAAACCTTTTAGATTTCAGTGTCAACTCTTCACATAAGAAAAACTGGAAAACTCTTAAGAATCATTGGAAGGTCATTACTTCCTGGCATCTGTCATGAAACTGTTTTCGATACACAGAACAATGAGCCTATTAGCACAGCCGTAAGTTTTCTGGTCCAGAATCTTCCCTGCGCTCAGTGGGGAGGCCTGTCCCGTGACCGCCATGTCAGCGGTCCGCCACGCTTCACAGTAGTTATCCACAAGACGCACTCCGTGGGGGCTGGAGCCGTGCCAAATGACCTTCTGGGGCCTGCAAATGAATTGTGCCACATTACTTTCGAGATCTCACTTCTTCGTGGCGTACCTCATTGAAGAACAGATTGACATAAGTCATGAATCAGGTGCAACTCCTGAGCCGTTCATGGCCTGACCCCACCACTGGGAACGTCACCCTTTCCAACTGGCTGAACGCCCTGTCTTCCAACCCCACCCAGCTCGTAGCTGTTCTCAGACCATACTCTCTGCTTTCGTGAATCTGAGCCTTTGCTCACAAGGTCCCTTAGTCTGGAGTGGCTTCTCTTTCATTTTCAGACCAGGGATTCCTTCTGGTCTTTCAAAGTCCATTAAATGCCTCTTCTTACAGGCAGCCTTCTTGACTGTCAGCCCCAAATAAAGATAAATCCTTCCTTTGTGCTCCCATCATCATTATCTGTTTCTCCATTTTACAATTACAGTGTTCTGTCTAGAACTGTAGCTAGTTGGTGACTGTCCTCAGTGAGCCTTGTAAAGGTTTGGGGTGATGTAGCTTATTATTATGGCTTCTGGGTGGGCATCGGGCCTGACATAGGATAGACATTGAGGAAAGCTTTGCCAAGTCGTTCTAATCTTTTATTTATTTATTTTATTTTTTTAAGTAGGCTCCATGCCCAGCATGGAGCCCAATGAAGGCCTTGAACTCATGACCCTGAGATAAAGACCTGAGCCAAAATCAAGAGTCAGACACTCAACTGCCTGAGCCACCCAGGCACCCCAACCAAGCTGTCTTGATCTTAATAGCACGTACCATTTCCACAGAATTAGAGCACAGCTCACAGCACAGAGTTACAGGGTCACCAAGAACAGCACTCCTTGCCACTTGCCGAGTGCCTACTGCGTGCTAGATGTTCTCACACCTGTCATTTTACGCTCCCAGCAATCCTGTGTACAGAGATGGTTATCTTGCCCATTTCACAGTGAGGCAGCTGAGGCTCAAAGAGTGGAGGAGGCGTGAAAGGTCCCTTATTAAGGTTCTGGCCTCAGGTCTCCTGGCTGCAAAGCTGGGGCTCTCTCATGGCCCTCAGCTGCCTCGCTGAGGCTCCGGGCCAGCAGCAGCCCAGAGGGGCAGCTGGTAAGAGCATCCCATTGTTAGAACGTCTCCTAAAACTGTCTATCACACCACCTGCTTTGAGGGCTTACCCCCTGCTTACCAGGAGGGATCCGTCATCACGTCTCGGCCATCAAAGGAGTATATCGGAACATGCGTATCGAACTGACCTCCGTGGCCAGAAAAAATTGAGTCCCAGTTGTTGAAAAGTACTTGGCCCTGTGGAGATAGAAATGCCGCATTGAAGTCACTGTGCTATGGGCCTGCGAGTGACTATTTATTCATTCTTCAAGGCCGACAGGCTACCCCATGTCAGAGCCACCAGCCCCCATCCCAGGGCCTGGACAGAGCGGGAACTCAGGAAATGTTTGTGGTTTGATTTTACAATCCATCCTTGAACACTTTTGGTTTTATAGCTTATTTCTTGAGGTAATTTCTCTTATTCTAGGTATATAAAGGCTCCTGTCCATCAAAAGTATGTTTTAATCTTTACTAACTTTTATTTTTATTGATTTATTTTTTTTTAAAGATTTTATTTATTTATTTGACAGAGAGAGACATCCAGCGAGAGAGGGAACACAAGCAGGGGGAGTGGGAGAAGAAGAAGCAGGCTCCTAGCGGAGGAGCCTGATGTGGGGCTCGATCCTAGAACACTGGAATCACGCCCTGAGCTGAAGGCAGATGCTTAACGACTGCGCCACCCAGGCGCCCCTAATTCTTATTTTTAAAAATTTTCTACATATATACCAAACTTCAAATTCGTGCCAGGGCATGTGCCGCTCTGTACTGTAGGTGAGAGGGAGACGTCTCTCTCACTCCTTCTCCTGAAGGAGCCCAGTTCCCTTCAGTTATTTGTATTCCAAGAATACCAGTCATGTGAGTGGGTGAATGTGGCAGAACGGAACCTTAGGGAAAGAGACAGAAAGGGCCAGGTGTGGGGTCCAGATGGAACTTGCTAGCCTCGAGGTACCAAATTGGAGCACGGGGGTCACAGGAACTTAAGGGTCTCGAAGTATCCGTGAGATATGGTGAGAGGTCAGGATCCAGGATGTGTGTGAGCAGTGACAGAGCTGTCCCTCTGTGCCTTAAAGGAGCCGGCTATTTCCATGGCGGAACAGGGGTCCTACAAGGCCCTGCCTTGCCAGCGAAAGGGGGCAGAGAAATATCTGCCAGGTTTTAGCAGCTTAGATGTGCCGAGAGGACCAAAGTAGGGGGCAGGACAATGTGGCTCTGCTCTGGGACCAGTGCTCACCAGTTCTTCTCTGGTGCCGTCTAGCCAATGCCCTATTGAGAGCAGCCTCCGGTGGAACTGAGAGTCTCGGACTGGGCATCAAGAACCTGACTTCTGTTTTCTAGTGGCTTCCGGCAAACTCCTTTCTCCCTCTGTGCCTCAGTTCCCACACTGACAATCTGAGGAAAGGATAACTCCCTCTTTTATTGGAAGTGTCTGTGAAGATAATGCATATAAAGCACTTTGTACTTGTCTGCTCTAAGGGTCCTACTGTCCAAGCAGGAAGGGCCATGGTAAATATCAGGAAACTGAGGCACAGAGAGGTTCAACTGACCCACCCAGCCACAGAGCTAATCAGGGACAGGCCGGGGCTGGAACCAGCACGCTTCTGATGATGTCAGGGAGTGGCAGCTGCCTACTGTCCCTGCGGAGACCAGTGCCTCCAGGAGACAATGGGAACACTGTTTTTTATGTTTACCTTGAGGTTCACGATCGGAAGGCTGTATCTCTCTGCTTTCCTCACAACCGTGGAGAGGTCTTGCAGATGGGAGGATAAGAAGGCCCGGTAGGTGGACAACAGCCCCGCAGCCCGGGCCTGCTGGAAGCACTCAAAATCAGCTCGAAGATCCCCAGAAAATGGCGTGTTCAGAGCAACCAAGTGCAGCTAAGAAAAGTACGTTAAAAGAGTTAGAGGCAAACTCCGGCCAGCATACTCATCTCAGGTTGCTAGTAAGACCCCGGACTTCCTGGGCCGGAAGGCGCTACAGGTGGTCTCCTTCGTCTCTGGGCAGGAGAGCTCGGAGCCCAAGCAGCGGGCTGAACCACTCTCGACGGTGGCAGTGTCTTCCGTGCAGGAGAAAACAAAACAAAGCACTTCAGAGATCTGAATCCAGTGTGCGGGCCATTTGCTGGAGACTCCTGGGTCTGCCCTGGTTCAGCTTCCAAGAGGTTTTAAGCCAGCTTTGGTCCTGGATCCCAGAGCTACAGAAAGCTATCTGGCCTTGCCCTTTCCTCTACTGCCCGAGTAGGCCTGGGGCCGATCATGAGGGGCCAGAGGGAAAGGCACTAAAAGGAGAAGGTCATGACATTTCTTGCTAAGACTGCCGGGTAGACCCTTTTAGAAACTAGGGGTCACACAGTAACTCGAGCCTCACATTCCTGCCACCTTGGGCGGCAGCCAGAATAAAAGTCCTTCCATAGTCTGTTTTCTCCCACACGTTCTCTCCCCAAACCCATCCCTCTCTCCCGGCCTTCATGCTGTGCCGTGTAGAATGCATTCTGTGGCATGTGTCCAGGAGTAGCCCTCTCCCTCCTCGACGTCACCTCAGGAGTGACTTTGCCCTCACCAGCAGAAAGCTGGGGAGGGCTGGTGCAGACCCTAGGTCCAAGTCTCCAGAAAAAAAATATTTCAAGATATCTTAAACCAAAAGATGTGAAATGAGCCCTGTGGGGTGAGGCAGGAGGTGGTCTGCGCTGCCTCTCTGGTCTGAATGTCCCCGGCACCAAGCTTCGGTATGGCTCCACACCGAAGGTCGCCATATTGGCATTCTCCAGCTCATCAAGGGTCCGGCCAGGTGGGCAGAGCTCACCATGAACCACAATATCCAGACCGCCCCATGCAGTCACTGCACTTCTCGGGACATTCTTCTCCATCTCACCACCCCTTTCCTTCCCCATTTTGAAGAGAAGAGACCCCATGCATGCCATACCTCCCAGTCTCCTCCTGTTTATTCATTCCTGGTTCTGCCTGTATCGCCACACTAGCTAGAGGTCCAGCTCAAGCACACCCCCTGCTCCCCAGCTGAGACAGGGCTTCCCCTGCAGCCCTCCCAGCAGCAGCCTGAGGAGGGGGAGGCGGCTGCCCCACACTGCTCCCTCACCCAACCACTTTCAGGCCACCGGACTTCCAGCCCCACACACCAGCTCTGTCTTCCTCTCTCCCATGGAGCTGCAGACAGCACCCGAGGGACGAGACCCTGTGGTCTCCTCACCCTCCAACCAGCAAGCTTCTGGTGGCTACACCCAAGGGTGTTCACCAGAGGATGGCATCCCCATACCAGGGGACACCTAGGGAGGGTGACAGGTACATGCAGGGCTTCCCCGCCGGGCCTCCAATCCCACCCATCTCCACCTCTCCTTTTTTACAAAGATCCATAAAGAGATGTCTGGAATGATGGCTGTTTCCGAATGGTGAGACTGGGGGCTTTGTGCTCTCACGTCTGTATGTCTCTAAGGGCCGGGACATTTTTAATAACGAATATGCTACCATTTTTATGAAGACAATACTGTTTCAACAATCAAATGTTAAAAGAGTGATCCGGGGGATGGTTGTAGTTTTGGTAAACTTATCAGGGATTTACTGTTTGCTTCTCCATTCTTTTTATTTACTGTCCAAGTTTTCTACAAAATACTTATGACTTTAGAATTTGTAAGATACTATTTTAAAAATCCTTCAGCTGCTGCCCTAACTTCTCCCTTCATGGCTGAGCTTTTGGAAGGGTTATCTCCACATGCTTCTCTCTTTCCTCATCTCACCTCCATTTATTCCTCAAGCACCTGGAATCTCGTTTGCACCCCTCCACGCCCCAGATATGCTCTTCTCTGGCTTCTAAATTTGGAGGCCGCCATTTTGTTCTTTTGATGGACCTCTCGGCAGCGTCTGACACTGCTGGCTTCTGCCTTGTTTGGCATTCTTTCTTCCTCTTGGGCTATGGCTTCTATTCATTCTCGTGGTTCTTCCATCGGTTCCTTTCTGCTTTTGCTTCTTGGACTCCAATCTCTGCTCAGGGTGCAGACTCTCTTTTGGGAGTCCTGCCACCCCCTCACCCTTACCATGGCTCGGCGGAAGACTCCCAGGTCTGCATCTGAGGACCAGGCCCCCAATCCGACTCCCCGCGGGCGGCCTCCACTCACATACCCTACGGGTACCCCAGACTCACTGTGGCCCGGATAAGGTCCTGCCTAACGAGTGGCAAAACCACAGAAAACACATTTGTGGTGCGAGCCCAGGCTTGTTCTTTGAAAATGCCCCCAAGACACTCGCCCGAAAGAGTGGCCTTAGGCCATTCAGTCTCACTCTCTTGGCTACGTTTGATTTGGCTGGGAGTAGGCGGTGAGCCCAAGATGACCCATGTAGATGACCTCTCCCCAGACCCCAAACTGAGCCAGGTAGTACTGGGCTCTGCAGCCGTAAGATCACCTGCAGTTAGGGCCACGATCAGTGCCACGGCAACCCAAAGTGGCGTGCGAGCTTTGTGGACATGACCTATGTGTGTGTGTGTTGGGATGGAGGCGGAGGGAAGGAGGCAGGAAGAAAGAGCTTTGCAGAAGCTGCCCTGCACTGGAGCAGACGAGGAGCAGGGACGGGAGTCCCACAGGCCCCGTGGGACATCCTGCTAGTAAGTGTCAGGAGGTTCCTGCGATTATCCGAACAAGATCTTCACTTAAGCTAGCAAAGGAAAAGAGTCAAGAGTTTTAATTCTGGCAACAAAATGACCCTCAGGAAGGAAACCAGCACCACTCAATTACCCAAGCAGAAACTTGGGCATCGCTCCTGACCGCCCTCGCCTCACGGCCCCATATCCACACCACAGACCAAATCTGTCACTCCTGCCTTTTTATTTTCTCTCCAATCTTAGTTTTCTACACGTTCAACGCCAATCTTAGAGACTCTTTTCTTATTTAAGACCCTTCAGTGGCTCTTCATTGTCAGCTGGAACAGGTGAAAGCCCTTAGCTTGGCTTACAGGCCCTTGCCCTCTGCCAACTAAACTTCTCCCTTCTCGGCCTCAACACCTGCCTCTTCAGCCAGACGAAGTACCTGCCGTCACACGAAACCCCAGTGCTTCCCCTTGCCTCCCTCTGTTCCACATCCCTTCTGCCTCGAATATGCCCACTGTCTCCCTCCCACCGGGCTCTCTCCTGCTCTCAACTCTCCTTTAGGTCTGAGTTCAGAGGCTCCCTCCTCTAAAGAAGAGAGGATTCTTTGACGTTCCTCGCACCGCCAGCACCCCAGCACCGCGAGCGCCTCGCCCCGATGACTTAGCAGCTATTGTAACGACCTGTTGTTTTGGTTTGC
Organism: Ursus americanus; assembly: GCF_024610735.1. NCBI lineage: Eukaryota > Metazoa > Chordata > Mammalia > Carnivora > Ursidae > Ursus > Ursus americanus. The sequence continues at coordinate 31,248,746 of NC_142144.1, forward strand.
CCTTCTTGCTGGTCTATGGCTCTCGGGGGGAGGGACCGTGCTCCAAGCACGGGGCGAGCACACGGTAGACACGCATGCGGCATTTGCAGGGAAAATGCATGAACCATACTTACCGCAGGCCTCTCGTAACTGACACTTGAAAGAGGCATCAGCGGAGGCGGAGGGAGATGTGGCTGTTACATAAAAGAGGAAAACAAACGGTCCTGAATAAGCATCCAGTCTGTTCCTCAGGGTACACCGAGGAGCAAGTGTGATACTTCAAGTCGTCTGCCCCCCCACCCCCCACAAAGACATGATGCTCAGGAAGGGAGGGGACAGTCCCCAATCTTTTACAGAGAGCCACTGAACCGACGAAGCGTGAGACCCGTGTCTTAGAGCCAACTCATTCACTTCATAGAGCAGTCAGCAACTCAGAGCCTCAGTTTCCCGAACGGCAGGGTGCAGATGGCAAGACCTGCCTCAAAGGGTTGCTGTAGGGCCGAAAAATGGACAAGGGAAGTTGCCAATGTTCTTATCAGGCAAAGAAGTCTCAGAGTGCAAAAAGTAAAGGGCTCTTCCAGATCTCGTATGCCGACCGTGATTTCACAGGGAGTAAACTGAGGCCGAGGGGTTGGAAGCCCATTGCCCAAGAGGATTCAGCTACAACATGGGATTAGCAAGTCTCCAGCCTCTGGGCCCAGTTCCTCCTCTGCTCTCCTGTGAGAACATTCTGCTGGCACTGGGCCATTTCTGGCCCTCCGCCAGACCTTAAACCATGCAGAGTTGGCTGGCCAGAGTTTGGAGAGCTCGGTTCTGGACACCAAGGGGGACTTCACGGATGCTGACGAGGGAAGGAGCGAGAAGTAAGGCAGGGCAGCTACTCACGTTGCTGGAGAGCGCGGGGGGCGGCGGGCTGTCGGCGGGAATGGGGATCAGTTCTCCCAGCTGAACGGAAATAATATGTTGAAAGTGAAACATCAGCTAGAGATTGTTAGCCTATTTTCCAAACAGAAAAATGGCATTTCCAGGGGTAGATTATAATTTTTTAGAGGGTCTTTGGAGGCCGTTTGTTAAAAAGAAGCTTAAGGATTAACCTGTAGTTTCTTCCAACCATCGCGGACCCGAATGAAGAACTCGGTGCTGTCCCTCAGGTAGATGAACGTCCCTTCAATAACCAAATGTGCTTTCTGCAACATGTCATCCATGGTGCTAAATGCCGTCACCTGTCAGAAGATTTGCCATCCCCGGCAGTGCCGTTATCGGTAGAGCGGCGGCATGATTTGAAACACCGGCCGCCGCGCATGCAGGCGGGAGCCATCCCCGACAGCCCGTGAAGAGGCTCTTTGTGCGTTAGAGCCATATGTAACGTCACTACTAGCCAAAGGACATTCTTTATGAGGAAACAAACACACCAATTAGCTTGGAGCACAAATCTGAACTGTAATAAACGAGAACAGGAAGATGATCTCCCAGGAGCACAGAGCCAGTCAGAAACTGCACACAGAGTTGTCTTTCTTGGGTCTTGGTATTAGCAAAACCATGGGGACGTTTTGCCGCGTGCATCTGTGTGGCCGCTCGGTGGCCCTGACATAGGTACGTGTATTTAACTCCTGCCGTTCCTTAAAGAGTTTTGTGTCTGTTTTCATTTGGAATAAGAAACGCAAGCCGGTGAGCAATTGTACTTAGGTTTTGAATCTGTGTTGCCCAGTTGGGTAGTCATAATACTAAATACGCGAGAGGCAGTGGGGGTCTGTCATTTCTCGGTCTAGAAAATGGCCACACATTAGCCATCCAGCTTGGCGCATCTGCAAAGCTACCAAAATCTACGGAAAAGCATCACACCTCCGAGAAATACCGGCCAAGAGAGCTTTTAATGTTCATCTCAACTGAGAAAGATCATGAAAAGTTAATTTTCACCTAGCCTTGAAAATAATGACTTTGTGCACTGAAATGGCCTTAGACATGCCCCGAAGGTGCCAGGTATCAACATTCCGTCAGCTGCTGGATGGTTTTTGCCCTTGGCAGCCACATTTTCCAGCTAAAATCCAGCCAAGCTCCCAGAGCGTTCCCAGGACTCCTGACATCCTTGTGAGGTGTTAGTCCCTCTTCCTGTGCATCGTCATAATCTCGAGGGCTACACTCTGTGCCCATGGTGTGCAGGGCAACGAATGTACGAGAGATATCCCTGCGCAGGAGAGAGAAGGCAGAACGCGCAGGGGAGATCTGACCAGCACCGGGCCTGCTGTGATCCTGTTGACCCTCTGGGGCTTCTGTTTTCGGATGTAATCGAATCGGGTCTTGTGACAGCTTAGTCAATTAAGAATTAGAAGGGTGGAGCCGAAGTCAGAAATGCTTTTGTAGGGGCACCTGGGTGGCACAGCTGTTAAGCGTCTGCCTTCGGCTCAGGGCGTGATCCCGGCGTTATGGGATCGAGCCCCACATCAGGCTCCTCTGCTATGAGCCTGCTTCTTCCTCTCCCACTCCCCCTGCTTGTGTTCCCTCTCTCGCTGGCTGTCTGTCTGTCCAATAAATAAATAAAATCTTTAAAAAAAAAAAAAAGAAATGCTTTTGTATTCTGTATCTTTTTACTGGGTAAATCACCTAAAGAGATCATAAATAGCCTCTGTATGTGGAATTTGTTCCAATTCTACGGCCATGGAGGCCTAATTCTTACCTAAAAGGTGGGCCAGCCCGTACACACTATGGCTGACGTTCTAAGGAAACCCACCCAGAGCAGAAGGAGGACCGCACACGGATAATAACACTGACCAGGTTTCTGGATCCGGGAAGCCCGGGCTGTCCTGGAGGGCCGGGTGGGCCTGGAAGCGCCACAGCTAAGACAAAGCAGAAAAGAAGAGTTACAAAAAGGCACACTCTCTGCAAAAGGCCTCAGATGTCAGCTGGCCACCGAGGGGAGCATTCACAGCCCCGTTCAGAAGGCCGCAGAGCACTGCACCTTGCAACTGTACCGGGGGGGCGGGGGTTGTGGGCCCGGGCAGGGACTCAGCCACATTGACAGGCTTGGGAAAGAGCTGGGATTCTTGACCACAGCCCTGGATGAAGCCACACTAGGACTCTGCAGTTTTGTAAGTAAAGGAATTCCTGTTGTTTCTGCTGTTTGTACAGGTCAGTCTGATGGAGTTTCCCAAAATGTCCCGACTCATGCATGTTACCTCAGCCTAGAGACAAGCAGGGAACTACTGGACAGAGGAAGCAGGCTCAGAAAGAGGAAGAGAAGATGCTGGGCTGCAGCAGCAGGGCAAGGTAGTGCGGTAACAGCAACGGGAGCCTCGGCCTTGGGGCCGGGAGACATGGACTGCAGCCCCCGAGCTGTCGTGTCTCAGCCGTGTGATCTCGGGGAAACAACAAGCTCCCTGCACCCCTGCGTCCTCACCTGTGAGATGTAAACCAGCCTTTCCTCTTTCCTGGGCTGTGGTGAGAACAGAGAACAGATCGAAACTAGGGGTGTGCCTTGCACAAACTGCACGGCATCCAGCCAGAGGTTCGCAGTGTTTGAAGGCTCAGTGCCCTCCTCCCCAGAAAAATGCACGTGCCCGTGCTCTCCTTCTATGTCTCCAACCCCCGTACCCTCCCCCCCACGTCTGCAAAGCTCTTGGCAGTTCAGGATGTTTTTGCATGTTGCAGTAAAATTTTTCTATGAGATTTTTCAGGTGCAAGTAAGTCCGCAATTCTGACATAGGACTTGAAAATCGTTACATAGGTGCCGAATGTCTGGTGACGAGACGGTTGGAGGACTTGGATTTGGACCCCAGCCAAGCCTTTACTAGTATTTGTGACCTTGAGCAAGTCTCCCAACCTCTCTGAGCCTCAGTGTCTTCATCCATGAAATGAGTTGTACAGTAATATCCCTTTCCTCTCCCTCCCAGGGTCACTGTGAAGATTAAATGGGCTAATTGATAGGAGAACATTGTGTAAGCTGTGGATGGCCACGCACTAGGGGAGGGCAGCCCTTAGTCAGTGGAGCGAGGAGCCCTGGGCGGCATCTCACGTGGAGATGCTACGAACGGCAGATTCCCTGCACCCTGCAATGCCCTTCCTCCTCCTGCAACTCCTGCTTATCCCCCAAGGTTATGTTGGCACCTACGGTTTTATCTGCCTGGCACCTTCTTTCTTTGTGGGACCAGGATCCTCACCTTCTCTTGAGAGCTTCCCCTCCCCTCTACTTGGATTCAGAAGGCCCGGTCGTGTGCTCATGAGATCCCACCTTCTGGCCACAGGTGACTGGCCCAAGGTCAGGCATCTGGGCCGGGACACGTTCGTCAGAATTCTTCCCTAGGACTTCTCCACCCCAGGACCTTTCAAACTAAAACCAAGAAAGAAGGCCAAGATTTCTAGCTGGCTGTGGAAAGTCTGAGTTGTCAGTAACCATATTTCCCACCGTGCAAGGGATGTGGTCTGTGGTGAAGAAACGTGAAGCTGGTGCACAGAGAGAAGCCGAAACAGGAGCTGGCCAGAGATTCCTCACAGGGGTCGAGTCCCCAGTTCTGGCTGTGTCTGAGGTCCTGCTGTAGGCCGGTCCCTCCCACAAAGAATGACTCACCTCCTTCTTCACATCCAATATATTTCTCTCTGCTTAAGCTTGTTTGAGTTACATTTCTATCGCTTGCAGCCAAAAAAATCCAAGACTAAGTGAAAGGCCCAATCCCTAAGTCACCTCTTGTAAAGTCCTCCCCGATGCCCCCGACACTTTCCTTCCCAGGGGTCCTTCCACTACACACGACTCGTGCCAGTGCAAGCAACAAAAGTGACACGTTCATGCTACAATGCCTGCTTTTCTACCAGGGGCCCAGTAGGAAGAACACAGGCTTCGGAGCTACGCCGATCTGGGTCCGCACCCTGTCGGTGCCCCTGGTTAGGCGTGCGACCTTGGAAACGTCTGTGGGTCTCACTTTCCTCATCTGTAAAATAGAGATGCTAATACTTTCCTTGAAGGGCTTTGTGAGACTTCCATGAAATGATGTAGGAGAATGACGAGCCGAGTGCCCGGCACTTGGTAAATGTTCAGTAAAAGGAGATTCTCTTCTGCTTCACCCACTTTAGTTTGAGGGAGTGAGGCAGCTACGGGTAGGGAGACTTTTATAGAGGGTTAGAATCAACGCTGGTCCTCAAGTCCCCTCAGGGCCAGGCGTGGACAAAGCAGCCAAGAAGTTCCCACCCACACATGAAAAGACGTTCCACGTCATTAGACTTTGGGCAAAGGCACATGAAAACCACCGCGAGCTAGCACTTCCCGGGAACAGGTGCTGGCTGGACTAAAAGGGGTAGAATAATAACAAGGGTGGGTGAAAGCGAGCAGACACCGGAGCCTGCCCATGCTGCTGGAGGGGATGCAAAAATGGGGTAGCCACTTTGGAAAGCAGGTTAGCAGGTCCTCCAAAAGCGAAACAGAGTGAACATGTGTCTCTGCCACTGGGCAAGGCCACGCCTAGGAGCACAGACCCGGGAGAAAACCTATGTCCACACAAAAACATGCACGAGAATGTTCCCAGCAGCATTATTCCCACCAGCTGAGAAACGGAAACAACCCGGGTGTCCGTCAGGCGCCGAGTGCATCAACAGAAGCTAGTGTGTTCACACCATGGACAATTACTCAGCCGGAACACGGAAGGACGTGCTGACACACGCTACGGCACGGATAGGCCTGGAACACGTTATGCTGAGGGGAAGAAGCCAGACACAGAAGGCCACATACAGTGCGATTCCACGGATAGGACAGGCCCAGGCTAGGCAAAGCCAGAGACATAGAAAGTACATCTTTGCGGACCCTGGTCTGGCGGGGAGAGGAGGGAAAGAATGACGGCTCATTGGTGCAGGGTATCTTTTGGGGATGATGAAAATGTTCTGGAATTAGGGAGAGGAGATGGCTGGACGACCTTGTGAATATATTAAGATCCACTGAACTGTACACTTGGAATGGGTACATTTTATGGCATGTAAATTATATATCAATTAAAAAAAAAGAAAAGAAAGCAAGCTCTGTGCAGGAAATAGCTCTCTGTCACATAATGTGGCTCGGACATGCCACTCAGATGTGGTGACTGAACCTGAGCACAACAGCAAGGACAGGATAAATGACCACCATTCACAGTACTGACCTGCTCCAAGGATCGCTGGGGGTCCTGGTGGCCCTGGGGGTCCTGGTGGCCCAGGGGATCCAGGTCTTCCAAAGCCAGGAGGCCCAGGCAGACCAGGAGCCCCCGGGGGTCCCTGGGGCCCGACGACACTCTCCCCTTTCTGGCCCTGTCAAGGCAAGAGCACAGTAACAGAAGAGAGAACGCAGCCTCGATCTCTAGAAGTCCCAGCTCTTCTCTACAGGAGGGTCTTGGTTAAAAGGCAGTAACTACCAGCTGTGGCTATCGCTATCCTCCATGCCGGGCACAGTTCAGGTGGGATAAGACCCAGAGAACAGTAGCCCGGTCATTATGCTTAATGTCACTACGTCCAAAACAGAAAGCCCTGGAGTCAGAAGGGCCCCGACTCTGCATTTCACAGATTAGGAAACACACACACAGAGGGGAGGCGGCTTGTTCAAAGTGTCACAGCCAATTCGCAGCAGAGGTGGAAGTGGACCCCTGGTCTCCTGGCTCTGCTGGGCCCACCCTCACGGTGAGCTCTGGGACCACAGTTTGCTTAGGGTGCCTGCGGGTCATGATCTGGTCATAATCTCATTGGAGGCATAACCTGAATTTGTCTCTTGTGAGCTGGAGAAACTTGGCATCCTAAGAAGACCAAGCCTACCCAGGGGCTCCTTCTTTGATGAAATTTCAGAAGAATCAAACAGTCCCTCTAAAAATATCTCCCTCATCTTCCACTCAGCCTTCATTATCTGATATGTTCACCATCAGTAACTCCATGGGTTGAGCGAATTTTCCACCACAGACATGAATAAGGCAGTGGGGTTAGCGACCTGGAAGTTACCTGGATGCATATGGCCACGGCCAGCAACCTTTCCTCCGTGGGCCTCAGCCAACCTCCCCATCAGTAAATAAATATGAGGGAGAGAGGCCCATGCGCAGTCCTGCCTCCAGCTTGTGGTGCTGAGACAGACCCTGGCCTCTCCAGCTGCCTAGTCCCGCTGGGGGGGCTTCAGGGAAGGCTGTGACTCACTGAGGCAGATGGTGAGGAGAAGTCACTACTCACAACCACGCCAGGACTTCCTGGCAGGCCTGGAGGCCCTGACACAGAGAAGTCACCATGAGAGTCTCCTTTTTCTCCTTTGATCCCCCGGTCTCCATTCTCTCCCTGCAAGCGGAGAACATTCGGTAAGAGTAAGATGAAGCAGTCTATGACGTAAGCCCAAGCACTTGGAAACACAGGCCAAATGTCTGATAGAGAAAAACTCACTTTCAAGCTGTTCAGAAAGTGTCTCAGGTAGGCTGGGTCCACTGGAGGGCCTGAAAAAGAAATGCTGTGTAAAATTCACAACTATAACCTCAGAAATTCAAAAATATAAGTCTCCAGGGGCGCCTGGGTGGCTCAGTCAGTTGAGTGTCCGGCTCTTGATTTCAGCTCAGGTCGTGGTTTCGGGGTTGTGAGATGAAGCTCCACACTGGGCTCCATGCTCATTGGGGTGTCTGGTTGACAATTCTCTCTCTCCTTCTCTCTCTGTCCCTTCCCCTGCTAGTGCACACACTCTCTCTCTCAAATAAATAATCTTTAAAAAAATAAATATATAAAAGTCTCCAAGTTGGCAACCATCATTATTCCCCAGTGGAAGTGACCTCACAACGGTTTAGCCCACAGAGTGGGCACTGGACGTGGAGACAGAAATGAGTCCTAGGCTGGCCCCCCACAACCCAGACACTGTGGGATCCTGGGCATTTCCCCGGAACTCTTTGGGCCTCGTTTTTCACAGGTAGCACGAATGACCGGAACTGGTCTTTCTTGACAATGTCCCATCTCAAGTATGTGTGGCCCATGACTGGGTCTCTAGAACTCTGTGGAGCTTGTGGTCACAGTGGTAATAGAATGCGTCTCACTTTCCGGTTCAGTTGGCTTTCTCAGGAGCAAAAATCAAAGGCAAGATCCAGAACAGTAGTTGGAATACCTGGTGGTCCCTGGGCCCCCTGGTCGCCTTTTTCTCCTTTTGAGCCGGGAAGACCCCAGGATCCTTTTTCTCCTTTAACACCTGCCACCAAACACATATATGTTAAAAAAGGAAACAAAAACAATGGAAAATCACCTTCATTCTATATAAAATGTTTCTGAGACAAGTTTCACACTGCGCCCCTTTAGCAAAGGCCACTCAATACACGAAGGCCTAGTGAAGGTATGAAATCCTTTGCTAAATGATGGGGAGAGCAGAGGTGGATACATCAGACACAGTTCCTCATCTTGCAAAGCTCTGCCCCCTGGGGGGGCAGACAGAGTTAGGGATAACTGGAGGCAGGACGCAGTGAGTGCTAACCTTCAGGTGCCAGCAGTGCATGGTGGGGGCCCCAGCACAGGCTGCGTTAACCCTCTCCCGGACAGCTGAATGCACGCAGCCTCATACGCTCAACACCTGGTCAAGCTCCCCGTCCCATCTCACCTCTGCCTGTGCACCACGGTGGTGCAGGGGAGGAGAGGACGCTCCCAGGAGTGCCCTCAGAGGACACCAACGCTGCTAAGCAGTCCATGTACAAAGTTGGAAGGACGCCAACCGTGTCCCCCACCACCAGCCCTCAAGGCTTATCAGAAGCACCCCCTCTCTCCAACTCTTTATATGGAGGAGAGGCATGGCGGGAGCCTTCTGGGACTTCAGCAATGGGAAGGGAAGCAATCCCCTGTATCACTTTGACGGGTGGGGAAGACACTAGATCTCTGCATTCCTAGTTCCCACGAGGTGTGACAGATCAACCAAGCAGCACCCTGGAGCCTAGAGACGGGGCTGGGGGTTCAGGCTTCGGAGCATGGGGGAAGGGGCTGAGAACCAGAGGCACGATGCCGCCAGCTGGGGGTCAGCGGGGAGATCAATCGCAGGGCCGGGGTGGCGACACCTCCACCCACCCACAGTGAGCTCAGCGGTGAAGCCCGGAGAAGGGGATACCGAGCTCACCACCACCAGTGAGGCTGCTCACCCCACGGGCAGGAGCAACAACCACAAGTGAGCAGCGGGACACAGGCTCACCAGGGATTGTCCTGTTCCCTCCCCCGCCCCCAGAGTGGCCTGTGAGGACGGGGAACCACTGAGGGTCTGAAACGGCAAATCCAGTTCTACTCTGCCTCCCCAAGGTCCACCTTGCACCAGCGGCAGGGGGAGAGCCTTGAACTGCATCTGAGCATAGAGGGTGAAAGCCGTCTGGACCCTGTAACCAAAAGCAACAGAAAAACCACGGGGCCAGATATCATCAGGGAGACCACTGCCTGGCGGGCCACGGACAACAGAGCAGGGCCAGACGTCAGTCGTGGGACAAAAACAACCTTCGCCTGTTTCAGCGGCAAGTGTTCAGACCTCTCAGTCAAAAGGGGGACAAAGAGAGTGACGGGGGTGTGGGGACAGGGACCCAGAGTGAGTGCCTCCCCTGCAGGCTCCTGTCTCCTGACCTATGCCCTCTGTGGATACTTACTAATCAGATGCCCAGAGCCAGCGCCTCTCACACTTCACTGTGCACACGTCTCAGCGAGGAGCTTAAAGCGCGGCCTCGGACTCGGAAGGCCCGTGGTGCTGCTTGACATGCTGCATTTCTAACATGCTCCCAGCAGATGCTGCTGCTGCTGGTCCAAAACACTCTGAAGCAAAGGTCTTCTGAAACCCCCGGCCCTTCCCTCTATTCGGTCTTGGCACGTTGCATTATCATGATTTTTAAAATAGTTCCATCTCATGGAGTCTAAGGGCCTGGGTGGCAGGAACGGTGTAGGATTCAACTGCCTCAGCCCAATGCATGGGATGCTACCATGAACTGTGGTCTCAGTGGATGCTTTCTGAACAAATTAACAAACGAATGGACACATGGAGTACCTCCTGCCAGCTGGAAGTCCCAGCCAAGATGACAGAACGTACAGATGTGTGACAAAACCAGAAAGAGGTGCCCAGCCCCACAGCGCTGGCCCAGCAACCCCTGCTCCCACCGCATGCAGCAGATCTTCCCATCCGTGAGTCTTAGGCCCAGCACTGGGAGTGCGGACCACCTTCTGCAGAGCTACGAGAGTCTGGAAATTCCCACAGAACCATAAGGTAAAGAAGGGAAACTGTACCATGAAAGGTGATGAGTTCTGAATTCCCAGCATGAGTGGTGTCAACCTGGAGAGGAAGAGAGCCAAGGTCACAAAGGGTAAACCCTGTCCTGGGGTGCCACTGTCCCCTATCCTGGAGGCATGTGGCAGGAGGCACGGTGTCATGAAGTCAGCCCTTCTTTGGCTCTAGAGCCCCCAAAGCCCTGAGCTCCCCAGTGGCCCTCATTGCACAGGCCAAACCAGGCCTTCAACTGGGCGGAGGCGGGCGGCATTACGCAGCCAGGCCAGGAGGAGACTTACTGGCCGAACAACTCTGCAAAGGGCTAGCGCAAAGCTTCAAGATAACAAATCGTGGCCAACTCTGAGCGTTCTTAGCCTCCTTTCTCATGACTTAGGACTGATTAATGTGAGAGGTCAAGCATCCAAGGGAGTGATGTACCCAGCCACGAGGCTGGGCCAGACGTGAGTTCTAGTGCCACATAGAATCAAGGACGCATGTAATCAACGGGAGCTGATGATGGTAGTGGTAATTAACAAGGGGGGTTAGCATTTGGTTGAAGGGCTATTCTAGACTCCCCATTACAAGTCGAGGGTCTGGCACCCAAGTTATCCTAGATAAAACTCCTTCCTAGTTCATTCCCAGATTCCTGCATTTTCTTATCTATAAAACAGAGCCACCTGCAACCCTGCTTTTAATAGCCAACTTCACTCTCTGCCCGTTGATATGTGGAATCAAAATGACCCTCTGGCACCAGGATCTTCCTGCTTTTGGGTAGAGGGTCACGAGTTGCTCAGGGGTCACCAAGGGAATTGGGGGGACACGGATAGGAATCCCCAGGAACAACATTTCAATGCTACAGATGAAGGCTGCAGTGCCAAGCTGATATCTTGTGGCTATGCTGATAGGGTTCCTGCACTCCCGACATGGGCTGACATCGTGGTGGTGTCAGAAAGGGGCTGAAAGTAGAAGGGGCTTATGGCATGATGGATACGACAGAAAGCAGTTCTTTTTCAAGTGTCCATTTTGAGAGCTGGTCCAGAAATGTCCCTGGTGTCTGGCCAGGCAATGTGAAATGAAAAACTCATCAAAAATGCTCTGAGCTCATCTTTGGTTTCTTTTCCAGAACCTCAGGACCCCAGAGGCCGTGGCTACAGCAAAGGGTGCTAGCACAGGCTCGTGATGACTACAGTAGCGTTTTTACAACAATCTCAAGTTTGTCGAGTGCTGCCCCATGCTGGTCCATTGACACCTGGAACCGTGTTATTGGAGGGGGGCTTCGGGCACAAACTCATGGGGGCCCTAGAGCAGACAGTCTCTCCTTCTGTATGAGAAGGAGATGGAATGCAGCCATCTCTCAGAGGTGTCCCTTCAGGCCATCGACATAACATGATCTGGCTTGCTGTGGTCCGCATGGAGATCTGGGAGCCAGTAGGCCCCTTGGTCGTCTTAGTGGGTCCTGGCATTCTAGGCCAGAGTTCCCGGGCCCTGGGCTGCAGACTTGGGTGCCTCAAAATTTCAACACGGAGAGATGTCCAGGCAAATACTCAGCCAGACTGCGTCATTTAAAAGCTTCTGACCCAACCCTCACCACCACACCCAATAAGCATCAATTATGAGCCCACTTCAAAGAATCTTTGTAAACTGTCATTTGCAACTCCTGAGAAGGGAGGCCACGCCTGTCTAGTTTATCCCTGTGTCTCCAGGGTCCAGCAGAGTACTTGGCTCTCAGCAAGTCCTCAAGAAATACTTGTTGAATGAATGAGAAAGTGATCACACATCGTTCCATGACTAATGCCTGTGCACGGGGACAGGCCCTCTCTCCCTAGCCTTCCCCACAGAAACAGGACCCTCCCAATAGAGGGAAGACCTCAGTGACATTGCCGCTGCCTAGCTGGGTGACCAGGCATGTGCCTGACCCCTGGGAATCACAGTGCCCGCACCTGCTGCCTGGTGGCCAGGGGACCTGTGAAGACCCTGGCTCTGTCAGGACCATGACCCTGGACAAGTCAGTGAGCTTGTCTGAGTCACAGTTTGCTTGCTCATTATAAAGTGGGTGGGAGGGCGCTGGCCTCTCAGGGTTGTGTGCTGTGCAACACACCAGTTGGGAAGGGACAGCACACACTCAGTTGTAGGTCTGAGCCCACAGTTCCTAATGCACAGAACACTGACTGGAATTGCTTTATTTTCCCATTGATACTTTTAAGGGGGTTGTAATCCTTCTTACGATACAGCTCCATGCATGAAGCTAATGTGCTTACAATAACGAGACACTGCTCTCCTGATGCATTAAAAGAAACACTCTGACAGCACGTGCACCTTTAGAAGACCCAGTATGTTTCATTGCCATGGCGTGTTTTCTAGAAGCTTCTAGCTACTTACTTCAGGGTCTATATGTAGGTGATAGGAGACATCAAAGAGGACATTGACGGACTGCAGGGGCTCAAGACAAAGACTGATCACCTTCTCTAGGTTGCTTTCTATGCCAAAGTCTGGTCTGTAAGGCAGTGACTGCACACTACTTACCGGCGTTTTACAGTGTGGCCGGACTGGTATGGGGAAGACAGCCTGTGTGAAGTGAGAACAAGAGAAGTGAGGCCATCAGGAGCCCCCATTCCAGCTTAGGCCAGTCTGGGGCCCGTTCCCTGCTGTTCCCTGAAGATCTCCCTCCCCCGCCCCAACCAACTTACTCCTTTGATGTTAATCACAGCTCCAGGAGGTCCTGGGGGGCCTGGAGGACCAGGTAAGCCAGGTGGGCCCTGAAGGGAGAAGAAAGACCATTCCTGGGTTCAGGTTATTGTGAGGGCAGAGGCACCATGGGATATTTTCTCCAGGATTTGAGGACACAATGCAAAAAGAAGAGTCCTCTGAAGTTGACTAACTTCTCCCACAGGTAGACCTGACACTTCTCAAGACACAGCTATATCCGGGACCCCATGGCGTCTTCACAGCAACCCGTGGGGGAGGCAGCAGAGCAAGCAGTCTCCCCAGTTAACAAATGGAGACAGAGGCCCAGAGAGGGGAAGTGACCCGCTCAAGGCCACACAGTCGGAACTCCGATTCTGACTCCCACAGCACGCTCAGCCAACCCAGAACCCACCACCTCTCCACCAGCACATCCCTAGTATGGAGGGGCTGGTGGGGCGGGGAGGGCCCTTCAACGGACACAGTACCTGGGAGAATGTCTCATAAATGCAAAAATAAATGCAAAACTCTTGCTCAATAGCAGAGCTATTTTCAAAGCCAGGTCAGCCTGGCCTTAATACCACACACTGTTTTCTTCTCCAAGCCTGGATCTGAAGCAGGACCTCGCAGCAGGAGGGGTGAGGCTCTGACCACAGGCATGAGGAGTCTGGCCTGCTCGGAAGCTGCACTCGTCATCCTAAGTGAGGGCATGAGTGCCTGCTTTCCCTAGCAGCTGCAGTGGGCGTGACGGGTGTGAGCCAGGCCCCACAAGCCTCAGGAAAAGTGCATTTCTGGTTTCTGGACATACAAAGGAGAGACAGTGTGGTACAAACAAAAGTAGACTTTGTGGAGGCTGGCACAGAGTAGGTGCTCAATAAATGCTGGCTTCCTGATTGTAGGCTCTGGACCCTGCTGAGGCCCCCAGCGTCCGCCATCCTGTGAGGCTCTGCCCGAGCGGCTGACCCACCTTCGAGATGCGCTCTCAAACAGCTCCTGAGCCCTAGGGATGTGCGAAATCCCTGGGACTGGGTACGGAGGGAAGACGGGATATTACCCCAGGCTCACAGGACTAGGATTTGAGACCAGATTTCCTGACTACACCCGGATTGCTTTCTCCCATCCTCCCTCTTGGGTCTGGACAAGGAAGCTGATGTTCCACGAAGGTGCTTTCAGTGACAGGGACCCTCCTGAGAGTGAGCTGGAGGACGGGCTGGGCTGGAGGGTCTCTGGAAGTGGCAACGGAGGAAGGAGAAAAACATTCCTCAAGACTCTGTCTGCAAGCCCCACTCGCTGGACGTGGCACTCTCTCGGTCCTCCTCTGTACGCTGGACTCAGGGCTCTGTCCCCAGGGGGCACGGGGTTGAGACAGAGGTCATGTCACTCACCGGCATCATGATCCCTCGGTCTCCTTTGGCGCCTTTGAGGCCATTCAGTCCCGGACGACCCTGAAACCCACAGGCGACGCCTTAGTAAACCCACTGCCCAGCCCCTAGCCCACGTGTCCGCCCTTCAATCCAGTCTGAGGAATACCGACACCTACAGGTCTTCCAGGAAGGCCAAACTCTCCTTTGTGTCCTGGCGGTCCTTTGGGCCCCTAGAGGCAAAACAAATATCAAATTAGAAAAGAACAGAAAGTCAAGGGCCAGGGAGATGGGGGGCACTGGCCTGCCTTTGTGAGCAGGGTAAGGATGAATCACTGAGGGGAGGAAGGAGGACAACGGCAATTATGAAGTATCCACCTGCCAGGCACCATGTCTCCCAACCTCTCTGCTCTCAGCTGGGACCAACTGTTCCACCCCTTACCTCCCCAGGTGCTCCTGCAGGCTCTGCCCCACCCCAGACTCCGGACCCCACCCTCTCAGTCGGGGCTACCAAAGGAGCCGGAGATCAGTAGCAGCTCAGGGCCTCAGCCCCCAGGTAGCTGGGTGCTGGCGTAACTTAGAAGCTAGACGTTTGGGGCGCCCAGGTGACTCAGCGGGTTAAGCGTCTGCCTTTGGCTCAGGTCATGATCCCAGGGTCCTAGGATCGAGTCCCGCATCGGGTTCCTTGCTCAGCAGGGAGCCTGCTGCTCCCTCTGCCTGCCGCTCCCCCTGCTTGTGCTCTCTTTCTCTCTCTCTGACAAATAAATAAATAAAAATCATAAAAAAAAAAAAAAAAAAAGAAACCGGACCTTTGCTCTAGGTCTATGTCCCAGCTGTCCCATGTCTCCGACTGGAATAATGCTACCCTGCCTCACCCTCATGCCAGCCCAGCCTGAGGACCTGCTCCAGGACTGGGCTTCTGCCTTGCTCCTACCTGTCTCTCAGGACCAGAGTCTAGGGCTGGCACCCCACTTCTCCAGAGGAGTCCTTGACCTTTGGACCCTTACTCATTCCAGTGCTGGCTTTCTCCGTCTTCATGCTTCTAGAAACACTGCCCTGTTCCAATCTCCTGCAGGAACCCTCACACCTTCTGGCATCCAGAATACATACAATGCCCACGACCTCTTCCCAGAAAAGCTCTACCTGCAGTCTGCACTTCCCAGCTTCTGTAGCTGGGTCTGCCCTGTCTCCCCGGGGAATGACTAGTTCAAGCCAAGTCCCTTCTTCCCGCTGACATTAACATGTATAGCCACGCCCAGGAAAATGGCAAAGCTGAGAGGAAACAGGCTCTGGATGTAAAGGACCCAGCCCACATTACTCCTAATGAAAGAAAAGCAAGAACAGAAGGAATCACAGGGCACAGGCCACTTGGTGGAATGTTCTAGTGCAGAGCTTCTCAAACATTAGTGTGCATAGGCATCACCTGGGATCGTGTCAAAATGCAAACGCAAGAGGTCTGGGGTGGGGCCTAAGGCTCTGCATTTCTAACAAGCTCCCAGGTGATGCTGATGATCCATGAGCCACGAGTAGGGAATTTGCAAAGGAAGTGTAAGCTGTACTAGTCATGCGGGCCACAGCTGCCCTATTGGTACCTTTATGCAAATCAGAAGAAGGCGCTCCCTTCTATCTGCATGTGGCAAGCAGAGCGCACACCGGACTTCGGTCGGAACAACCGACGCACCACCTGCAGCAGCCAGCTGGCCACCATTGCTAACTACCGCTGTTTCCCATGGTACTGGACGCTAGTAAGTGGTTAACCAGTGGTTAACACAATACTCCCCCAGTCTGCCTTAACCTACAGTTTCTCCTCTGCACGGCATCCATGCTGCCTGACTTAAGGGACCAAAGGCCTCAGAACGTCCTTTGAAGGATGCACCTTGGAGGTTATGAGCCATTCATTCACCAAAGACATGTGTCTGTGAGGTCCTTTCTCTCCAGGCCTGCGGTCCAGCTTCGGCCAAACCAACCCCATGTGCAAATCTCCAGGCCAAAATGCTTCCGAAGAAATGCTTCCTGGAGGCAGTGGGAGAAACCCGGACACAGAGTCTGACAGGCTTGGTTGAAATCCCCAGTGTACCACTTACAAGCTGTGTGACAGAGGACGACCTCCTCACTCTCTTTGACCTCAGTGTCCTGGTCTCTAAAGTGGGGATTCTGATATTCGCCTCTCAGGGTGCTGAGGATGAAATGCAATGGCGGGAAGCCTCGGCGCGTCTGGCCCACAGTGGGGCTCCTACACCTGAATTTTCTTGTTCTTTGTGGGGGGGACGATAGGACAGAGAGGTTTGTAGCTCATTCTGGAGAGAACTGGTAGCTTACAAAACCATTCCGCAGCCCAACTGGGTTACAGATTCCTAGAGCAAGTAAGGCGAGAAGGGCCCTATCACATCATCTAGTACTAATTCAACACCTCCCCTTACAGCTGGGAAGGCAGAAGCCCAGAGAAAAATGGACTCGCTCGAGGCCTCATGGCAAAGGAGCTGTGGTCCCCCAACTAGAATCCAAAAAGCAGAGAGACTCTCTGGGATTCCTCCGAGGGGCCCCCGGGGCAATGGCGCCTCAACTGGTGCACGTGGGCGGCACCATCCGGGGCTCCTCACCTTCCCCGGCACAC
Organism: Ursus americanus; assembly: GCF_024610735.1. Classification (NCBI taxonomy): domain Eukaryota; kingdom Metazoa; phylum Chordata; class Mammalia; order Carnivora; family Ursidae; genus Ursus; species Ursus americanus. The sequence goes on from NC_142144.1 coordinate 31,265,559, forward strand.
AGCTCAACCACACCCCTGCCCCAAGGCACCTGAGTTCTTTCTGGCCAGTAGAATGTGCTACAGGTGATATTCACCACCTTCCACGACCTCGTTCCCCTCCCCAGCCTCAGCCCGCCCCCTGGAAGATGCCAGTGTGGCCTCGAAGGCACCAGATGGTGGAGTCACAGGACGGAAGCATCCTGGGTCCCTGAGTCACTGCTGGGAGGGGAGAGGCTCCTCGGCGGGCCTCTGCCCACTGCTGTGGGCTTGGCGGGAATGAGAGACAAGCAGCTGCTGTTAAACCCGTGAGACCCTTACTTCATCACAATTAGCCTGCCCTATTTCACACGCATCTTGCCACCTGCCCTATTTCACACGCATCTTGCCACCTGCCCTATTCCACACGCATCTTGCCACCTGCCCTAATCCACACGCATCTTGCCACCTGCCCTAATCCACACGCATCTTGACCCCTGCCCTATTCCACACGCATCTTGCCACCTGCCCTAATCCACACGCATCTTGCCACATCCTTCCTATTTTCACAACCGGGACAACTCAGTCTAATGGAGCCAAAGTATGACAAACCCTTCAGCCCTCAGGCCAGACCCAGCTGAGAGGTGCTCTGGCTTACCATTGGTCCCGGGGCTCCGTGCACTCCAGGTTCACCCTAAAGCAGGGAGATACGAACTTGTCATTCAGAGAACACAGTCTGTGGCGGGAACAAACATGGGATGCTGGCATAGATGTGTGCCTTCGGGGTCTGATGACACGATTACCTTTTTCCCCTGCAGCCGTTCCAGAGGAATGTCCCCTGTCAGGATGGCACCTGGCTCTCCCTTCTCGCCCTGCAATTCAGAGAACCTTTCGATGAAGTGGGGCCTCCTCCTCACTGCCTCATCCTGAGGCTCCCTCACCCCCCAAGTCCTCCAGCCCCGCCCCCGCCCCTCCCGCCCCACCGCTTTGACATAACCTGTCACTGGGGAGAGAACGGCAGCAGCCTCTCAGGGGTGCTCTCTGGATTATTCCCCCCATACAGCCCAGGACCAGGCTGGGGTCCTGCAAGCCCCCCGCCCTCCAGGGCTCCCACTGCTGCCGGATCTGCATCCTCACCCCCTACCCTCCAGGACCGTCCTGGTGAGGTCCTCCCCACCTCTTGCTACACGGCACCCCTCTGAAAACCTCTGACTCCTAATTTATTTGGTGGTTTGCTTTCCTAACAATCTTTATTCTTGCGAAAACATCTGCAATTGGAAAAGAGACAAAGGTATGAACACCAGAAGCCTCTCTCAACATAGAGGTCTTGTGTCACCATGTGGAACTTTGTCCCCTAACTCCGGGATCCTGTGCAAACCTGATCAGGGCAAAGTTATCTCAGATGCTGGGGAGCTGGGGAGACCGGAGGCAAATCCTGCCCCAAATCCTGTCCTCAGCAGAGCCACCTACTTCTCCCAGGAGGCTTCCAAGAAGATATTGTGCACAGAGAAGCCCGGGGGGACGAACTCTCTATATCACTCTGAGGCTTTGGCCCCAAACTTCAACACTGGCCCCTGGGGGGCTGGGCTGGACCCCACGAAAGTCTCCCTTCCACGGGGCCAGAAACAGCCAGGACAGTGGTGCCAAAGCAAGCAGAGCAGCCTCTTCCCTCCGTCCCCGAGCCCACACCTCATATTCGGATCTTACCACTCCACTGGTGAGGGAAGGCAGTCCTGAGCACGGCAGCAGTGAGAAGGACAAGCACAAAAGTGTTAGAGGCAGAGCAAGAGAAAGCGCATTTGCCGTGAGGGCTGGAGCACAGCTGGCTGGGCGCCATCCCAGTTTTCAAGATGGCAGGAGATTAGGGGCGGCGATGGCATGTAGGTCCCTCTAGAAACTGTGTTTAAGGCAAGAACCATTCTTGCTTGCCAAAGACCCACGGCAGCGAAAAGCATCGCAAGACATCGAAAAGCATCCCAAGACATCACCCCATGTGGCACCAAACTTAGACCCCTTTGCCCAGCACACTGCACCCCCTCCTCTCTAAGATTATGGTTCAACAGACACAAGAGGTCCTATTGGGAGGCTGGGGTGGAATGGTGGGGGGAGAAAGAGAGAAGCTTAGTGCTCCCTCCTTTTGGAGACATACCCACCCTCTGTGACTCTCAAGGCAGGCTCCAGGGCTGCTCCTACTGGCTTTGCACAGACCTCCAGCACAGCAACAGCCATACTTTCTGTTAGCTGATTGCACGTCTGCTCCTCATGTCTTACTTCTATGTCCCTAGTGCCTACTATGGGAAACCGGCTGGCACACCCCAGGGGACGGATATGCGACGGATGAGTACACGAATGCATAGATGAATTAATGACCCAGTCCCCAGTCATTGCAAGCTGTGGAGGGATGTCACTCTCCACCTTATCTATAAAAACCAATTGGGGAGTTCATTCTAAGAGGCAAATGTGGAAGGGTATAAAGGTCCGTTCAGTGTCCTGGGAGCTCCAAGGACATGCTTTGCATGCTAAATATTTATTCCAAAGATTTTGGACCAAGACTGCCGTACAAATGCAGAACGCCCAGCTTATAATTTCTAAATATTAGCCTTCATTGTACTCATTAATTATATATTCTTTTATCTAATAAATGTCTTGGGTGCCATCTGGGTACCGGGACCTATGCTAAGCACTGGAACCATAGAAAAGAAATTGGCATGTGGCCTGCCCTCGGGGAGCGCACACTCTAATGGGTGCTCCCCACAGGTTGTTAGACAAAGCACAGCACACGCGACAACAACATTCAAAGGCGTGTTGCGTTCTTTTCCCAAACTGTGATGAGAATCCATTTCTCCACCCACGACCCACCTACACCTTGGAGGACCATGGAGATTAGAAGAGTTAATAGCTGGGGAGTGACTGCTAATAAATAGGGAGTTTCTTCTTGGCATGAAAATGTCCAAGAATTGGGTAGTGATGGTTGCACAATCTTGTGAATATACTAAGAATCACTGAACTTCACAATCCTTTAAGGAGTGGATTTTGTCGTATGTGAATTATATCTCGAAAAGTTTTTAAAAGTGAACAGCTGCTTTCAGCCAATTGGAAATGCTTAGCAAATTCTGGAGCGTGAGCTTACTAAATACCTGGCTCCCTCTTACCTGTTCTCCTTTCAGTCCTGGAAATCCGGGCACGCCAGTATCCCCTTTTGGTCCTCGAGGGCCCTGGAAGGAATCATCAGAGGCTATTTTGTAGTTTGTTAAGATTAAACTGCTTTAACCAAATGGAAGTGTTTTTTCAAAAAGTAGAAGAATAGAGAGTGTCATTCTGCTGGTGGGAGGAAGTCACCATGAGCCATGATATTTTCTTAATTTTAAGTGCTGCAGGAATGGTGGTCTGGTGGAAAGAAGACAAAGCTGAGCGTAAATAGGCCTGGAGGCTTCCTCCGATGGGCACTGTTGAAACAGCCTGGTCCTGCTGCCTCAGCTGGCCCCATGGGTCCTTTCAGGCCATCCTGTAGCCGGCCTCCACCCACCATTCACCTTCCATGACTTCTACTTCTTCTGTGGCTCCCTACCACCTATGGGATGGGATCCAACCATCCCAGCCCGACATCCAAACCCAGCCCAGCCAGCCTCAGCACCTCATCCCCCACTCCCCGTCACCCCACTAGGGTGAGCCTTTCCCCTTCCCCTCTGCGTCTCCGCCCATACCCTTCCCCCTGCAGGAACGCCCATCCGCCCCTCTGCAGAGCCAAGTTCTGCACACCAGGCAGAGGTGACCTCTTCTCAACTCCAACAGATGCTGAATACCTGTGACGATGACTCATAGCCAGACGTCTGCCCCAAAAAGGCTTACACACTTTACTGCCATGGAGCTTTGCACAAGTCCCTGTCTTCTCTGCTGGGTTAAAGGGGGAGTTACCCACGAGAGCAGTGGCTTTCAAATATTTATTATTATTTTTTAGCAGTGAAGCTCTTTTCAGTCCTTTTTTCTCAAACAAGACTTCAATGAAAACCCAATATATAAAATATGTCAAATGGAGCTTCTTTATTAGAGGTCGGGGGCCCGGAACCTGCCTTAATGGCCCCCTCTTTACTCCCTAAATTGGCCCTGGAGGCTCCCGCAGGAACACAGAACTACTCATCTAGAGGAAAACGTGTTCTGGAACATGCCACCAGTTTGAAGCAGCCAAGCCACGGCCGGAGCTCAGAGGTGTGGCCTCTTTCTCTCTTAACAAAGAGGCGCCCTCCACGGCTGCCACTCTCTCTCCTGTGTCTAAGGTCTAGTTCATAGGTATTTTCAGTGTCATCACTGAATATGCTCCTTTAACAAAATGTAAAAAGTTCAGAAAAGTAGAAAGAAACAGAAAAAGAAATCACTTGTAATTCCACCATCAAGAATTAATTTATGTCACAGTGTTGATAAATTTCCTTCATTTATCCGGAGACAGTGCATAGGCCTGTTGGCACTGGGACCTTCCAGAGCTGGAGTGTCTTGGAGAAATCATGTAGCTTTCACGCTGGAGCCCTGAGCTTCAGCACAAGGCTCAACGGTTGAGACAGAACTGATCACTTTCTACACAGAAATGCATATTTGCCTTCCATGGTGGAAACCGCAATCGTGTGCACACAGACTATGAATTATTGGACTTCCGGTCTGTGATTCCCCTTCCCCATTCTCCATCGCTACTACCTCCTCGCTTTAGGAAACTGATCTGCTGGGACTGTATCGACCGTATCTATCTATCTATTGACCGAAATGCTTGACTCATCCACTTGCATTCATAGAAAGCCAACCACCGGCTCTGGTTTCCGCTGGTACCGTGGGAGAGAGAGATAAGACCCAGCCATCATGAGCTGTTCACAGTAAAATCGAGAAAAAAAAAAAAAAGACAAGGACACAAATAACTGTTATTCAGGGCAGAAAAGAATCACAGCAGAGCCGAAAATAAAGCCTATGGGACTCAGAGGAGGAAAGGATCACTCCAGGTGGGGGTCAACGAGGACAGGTTACACGAACAAGATGGCCACAGAGCTTGGTCATGCAGAAAGAGAACGGCATTCTAGGTGGAAGGAACAGAATGAACACAGCCCCAGGGCACAGAGGGAAGAGGGCTACTGTGGTACTTACTGGAAATCCTGGCAGCCCGGGTATGCCCTCCGGACCCTGAGACGTACCAAAAACCAAACAGGCGGGTTAGGAGTAGCATTTCCAGAGCCAGCACGACCACTGTGCCTCAGGCGCCCACCCCTCCCAGCACCTCCCAAAAGCCCAAGCGTGTTCCTACGGGGGGATCTCATGATCCATTTGTAGAGGAGGGTGCCGAGGCCCGGGAGGGAAAGGAACTGTGCAGAGTCACAAGGCTAGTTAGTGACCGAGCCAGAAACTGTGCCCGGAGCCTAGAGGCCCCACACCCACCCCATCCCCAGGCAGGACTCTGCATTTCAAGTGGCTGACTCCTGCTCTATGAAACCACTCAGCGTGGACCTCAACACATGTTCTTGGAGAATAAGCCCTTCATTTCTGAGGAGTGGGCCCAAAGAGTGCCCTGAAGTATTTGGGGGTGGAAGTGGGGGCATGTTGGTGACACGCAGTTCTTCTCCCTCGGAGAAGAATAGACAGAGAGTCTGTGGTTCACTCCACATTGGCCAGGGCTCTGCCTGCTGGCTCAGGTAGCCACATACTCATTAAAGGTCCGTGAGTTTGGCAGAATACATAAAGAGAGAGACAACTGGATAGTAACACATTTCTCAATACCCTGTATATACAGTGGGGTGGGAGAGCATGAGGGTGCTGGCAGGGACTTGAGTCCCTTCAGGGAGGAAAGGGCACCTGAGTAGGAAAATCTTGGCCCTTCGTTAGGACTGAAAAGGACCCTTGAGGGCCTGGATTTGCTAAGGGGAGGACAGGGATTGGCGGGGAAGGTGGATTCTAGAGGTGGGGAGAGGGAGAAGGGGTGGGGGCAGACAAGACCCAGGGACTCTTAGAACAGAGAGGCCAAATCGTTGATTTGAGCCTGTACGTTGCTTTAGTAATAATCCCTCTAATACCCCAAACCTCCAATAGTTTGGGAAATACCAAGACCCTCTGTGAGAGCACTTTTGCCTGATAGCTGGCTTGCTTTAGGGGTTGATTACTGGGGTGTTTTGAATGTTCCAGATATCAAGGAAAGGGAGCCCCAGTGGATATAGTGCAGAAGAGACAGTGGAAGGACCCACCACCAGGTCTCCCAGCAGGAGAGACTGGTTCTAGAAGAGCCTCCCAGATATCTGCAGAAGTCTTGGGGAGAGCACCAAGGTCCCCCAAGACATGGGTGGTGGGGGTTCAGGCCAACCTCAGTGGGGACCACAGGAGTGGGTGACCCCCCGAAAACATCTGGGCTGCCCAGCTGTGGAAGCATAAGCCTCAGTCTCCATGTGGGCTTGCACAAAGTGCGCCATTTGCAAAGGAGGTCCACATGCGCCAACCTCTCACGAGCTGCCCCAAAGCTGGTGAGCTATTATCAGAGAACGGGCTCAGAGGCTCAGGGTGGTGTGTGGCAGGTGGGCTGGGACCCCAAGGCTCCTCAGAGCTCTTTCCTCTCTCCCCAGTTGTCACCAGCAGATGCTGGGAGGTGCCATGGGAGTGTGTGGCCCAGACCTCAGGAAGAAGCTTCCTTTCTCTTAGGTCCTGCTGTGGCCATAGACCAACTCTGTGGACTTGCAGAAATACTGTAGCTTCACTGAGTGTTCCTGATCTCTAACAGGGGGCTAGAAAGTCCGAAGCAAGTCATGTTTCTCCTTGTGTGCTGGTTTTCCCATTAGCACAAGGTTTGGTCTCTCTAGGCTCTTCCCGTTCTGTGAAATGAGATCATGTTAAGAAAAGCAGGCCAAAGCCATCACATGGACATCAATGGGTTTGTTACTTATGATTCTCTGATTTCCATGACACATACTTCTGAGACATGAGACTGGAAGCTTCCACTGCATTGGACAAAACTCCCTGAACAATCAAATTAGTGTGATAGCAGTTTCTCAGAAATGCAAAATTCTTTTCCCCTTCTATTCTGACATATTCTAGCTCCACGCTTCAGGGGCTAAAAGGGTTCCAAACCAACCCAACTTCATTTCCGCAGGGGCATCTGGGTAGGACCCTCACTCTAGGACAGCTATGGATACGCACCGGAGGCCCCATGAGCTCAGGGATGTCCGAGAGATTCATGAATCCGTGGGTGATGTTGGTCAAAGACTGAAAAGAAAAGAAACAGACAGTGAGACAGAGGGTAGCACATGTCCCACCCTGCTCCTGGCGGCGAGGCTTTAACTGAAGTCACCGCAGCGTGACAGAACACAGGCAGACATGAGAACACCCTAAACTCACTGCCAACACATCCATCCCCTCCCCCACTTCTTCCAAAACAGCCCTGCGCTGCTGTAGCACTTTCTTCTTTCAGTTAACCTTAAGCTTGCACAATACATGAATGCCTGCTTGCTTTTAAAATTTTAAACACACATCTATATTTTTAAGCATATATATCTCTATCTATCTCTATCTATCTATCTATATATGTGTATATATATATATATATATATATATATATATATATATATATATATATATATATATATATATCTTCACAGAAAGCTTGCAGTGCTGGTGGTGTGTGTGTGTCCATGTGCCTGTTTTACATAAATGGCATCAGGCTGTCTGTATTACTTTTCCACTTGCTTTCTCCAACCATACACTATAGTTCCACGAGGAACTGGGGGTATGGGCATTTTTGGTTTTAACGGATTGCTAAAGAGCTGTCTAAAGGGGCCATACAATTTACACTGTCGCTAAAGCGTATGAGATTAACTATTTCACCACACCCTTACTCATGCTTGACATTTTTAAACCCCCCCCCCTTTTTTAAACTCTAGTCATCCTTTTTTTCCAGTTATTTGGGACTTTTTGTCTTTCTGTCATCTACCAGTAGGACATCATTTGTCTCCAAACGGCCACAGTCTTCACCAATGTGATGCCCTAACATGAAGGGTCCCTTGCTCTGGTCCCAACCCCATCCCAGCCTTCTCTACAAATTTCCATCACTCTCCACGCCCTTCACAGCCATCAGCTCCCTGTGCCTTGGACACGCCCACGTCGTTCTATTCTGAGATGTGGCTCAGAGTGTCCCTGCCAACTGACTTCTGGAAGTCCTGTCCCTCACACTTATCTGGTAAGATCCTTCTCAGCTCTCGAGTCTCTGCTCAAAGACACCTCCTCCAGAAAGTCTTCCTTAATTTCTCATCTCCCAAAAACAACTTCCTCACTTGTTCCCCCACTTACGTTCCTCTACCTCTCTGTTACAGCTCTGTTACAGCCATTCTTTTGACTGCAAATGCTGCCAACCAGAGGAGTGTTCTGGAAGTGCCATGAGAGAGAACGGTGGTAACTGGGGGTAGGAACAGACATGCAGGGCGTGCTGGCAGGTGGAAACTCCAATGCCAGATGCCTGCTGTGTGCCCTCTGTGTAACCACCAGCCCCGAAGGCCCTGAACTGGTGGACAACCTTCTCTCCCCTTTAGCAAAGGCAGAAAATACACAGCCATGCTCCAACCTGGATGATACTCACACTGGACAAGACCTCGATGCGACCTGGTGGCCCCCTGGGTCCAGGGGGTCCCACAATGCTGGCTCCATCCATGCCTCTGTCACCCTGGATACAGCAGTTATATGGGGGAAAAATTCATTGTACATGGATAACGCGCCTAGAACCTGGCTGGAAATTTCCCCCAGCTCCACCTCAGATCTGTGACCTCACCTTGGGTCCCTGGTCTCCTTTTTCTCCTTTGGGACCCTGGTAAAACAAACAAACATTCTTTGGTTTTCTTCTCTTCACTTCGCTTACTCCCCATCTATCCTCCCATATTGCCGTCTCTCCCTAAGCGCCCATATGGATTTTGCCCCCAGATAATGGGAGCAAAAGATGATGGGCCAATTCCCCTTCCAGAGTCAGAAAGAAGAAACACCCACAGAAGCTCTCTCCCAGAACAGGGTGAGTGTCCCTTTAACCCTGAATCTCAGAGCCCACTGCATCAGGAGGATAGGGAAGGGTCTTCTTTAACCACGGAGGGGCTATGCTGCTTGCCCCTATGAGGCTCTTTCTCCTGGACTGGTACGCTCAGCTCTGGGTCCCATCTGACAAAGATAGTGAGATCGGGGGTTGGTCCTCTGGAGAGCAGGAATCATTGCAGAAGATGGACCACACCTCCCTGGGGCTTGATGCAGGGGGGAGGAGCACCTGTCAGGAGCCCCGGGTTCTGAAATGAGGAAAGTATGAGTACTGAAGGGGGCAGCAGGTAGGAGGCAAAGAAGCAGAGATGCTTGATGGTAAGGGACGAGAGAGAGACAGAGAGAGACAGAGAGAGAGAGATCTTTCAAGTCTTCCCCTATGATGTTTTGTACAAAACGTCTGTGCTGCTCCTCAAAGCAACAAGCTATAAAGAGCACTTGGTCTCCCCCGTGCACAGCTGGACGCTGAAGGCACAGAGAGGGAGAATTACTGAAAATAGCAGAGCTGGGATGGCCCCCCACCGCTTCCTCATTCCAGCACAACAGTCCTCCAGATGAAGGCTCCCCGACTCAACCTACACTCGGAGCCACTGGTCCGGAGATTCTGGGCTCGTGCAACAGCCTGCTGCTTCCAGACCCTTCGGTAATCTGGGGAAGGAAAGAGAATGAGAATTCCATATCCAGTTCCTGAGCACCTGCTGGTACCAGGTGTGGAGCTGGGCCCTGGGGCTGGGCTCGGTGGGGGAGTCACCACCGTCTCTGCCATTGGGCCAGCGTTCTGTTAACTGGTTTTCCCAACAGTCCCTAATGCACATTGTTTTTTCACCACAGAAGGGGGGGGGGAAGTACCTCAAACCCAAGTCCCGCTGCACATCCAGGACCTGGGGGCCCTGGGGGTCCAGGAGGCCCCGGGGGTCCCATGACCCCAGGAGAGCCAGCTTGTCCATTTTTCCCTGGAGGTCCGGGTAAGCCTCTGCTGCCAGGGTCACCCTATAAGGAAGAGGACAGGTTTATTGCGCAGCTCTGGGTTCACTCGTGAAAGGGGTAACAAACATGCCTGGGTCCGAAAATCATTCTTTGAATTTAATGAGGTGGATGGATTCTCTGCTGGGCACTGCTTTGAGGTACAGAAACTGCTGTCTTGCTAACTGACACTTCACTTGAAGACAAGCTGATCCACTCTGTGCGTGTGAGCATTTGTGTGGAGGGCGTGGGAGGGGGACAGACACCGCCGCTTGTCCCCCGCCTCCATCTCCAGCTGTTCTGCTTTCCCTGAGCAGTTTCTGAGATCCGTCTCTCTCTGCTGCCTGACACGCAGACGCGCAGCACTCCAGCCCAACAGCCCAATCACAGTAAACCCGGAGAAAGGACAAGAGGGAAAAGAAAGCTTTTTTTTTTCTTTTACCTTTTCACCGACTGAGCCATTAGGCCCTCTTGCACCCTGGAAAACACACACACACACACACACACACACACAAAACACAACACAAGAAAAAAGGCCAATTAATATACATCTCATTTGGTATAATCAAAAGAAAAGAAAACACAGAATTACTGACTCTTAAGTAACAGGACCTGAAAATGGGCTGACATCTCCAAACCGAGTGCATTATAGCCATCACTTCACTAGGCAAGTTAGACTGAAAGCTTCAGAAATCCATTTTCCAACTATTAGCTCATTACCTACCTCAAGACTGAAAAGGAGAAGTTGAAGATTAACCAGTAAGAGATTGGAGGGGAAGAATTCCCTTGGAGAATTGTCCGTGTCCTGGCCGGTCCCTTACCCCACCCTCCCCTGACGCAAGTAAAGGGATATGTCTCCTACTTGAAGCCAAGAAAGGGGCTTCAAGAACTTGATGTGTATTCCCCAGACTTTGGGAGATTTGTGGACCGATGACTGACTTTCTTCTGGATATATCTAAAGACCAGAAGCTGGCTGGGGTGGCCCCAGAATGGAGTCGGGGGGTATCACTCTAAAGTAGGTTGCATATCCATCCCCAGTGGGGACCACAGTATAGGTTTAGATGGGGGGGGGGGTTAGATGTGGATCTCATAGACTAGAGCCAGCTGTGAGCTCCGAGCAGAGGGGAGAACCAATGGGGAGCTGGTGGCCACAAGGGGTCAACCATAAGAAACATGGCCCTGTATCGGGGGACTGTGGGCGGCAGGCCCCTAGTGGGAGACTCGCTCAGGATCCACAAAAGAAGGACCCAGGAAAAGGTCCTGACACCTGATGGGGATGTACGCACCATCTGTGGCTGTGCCCTTCTCCCCAGTCCCCTATTTCCCTGGGCTGGATCGCCCTTCTATATCAAATCTATAGAGAGGACAGAACGGGCAGTTCCAAAATAATAGACTCAAAAGTAAGATGGCAAATGACACTGAACCTGAAAATAGCGAGGAACGCCACAGGGAAAACACAGGAAGCTGAAGCCAGAGGTTTCAGTGGTGGAGGGAAAGCGCAAGGGAAAAAGTACCCTGCAGAGCGGTGGCAGAAGCCAGGAGCAGGGTGTGGCTCTCATGGGCAGATAGGTTGAAATTCTGGAGCAAGAAGGCCTACAAGCCCTGCCCATCCCCCTCACCCCTCAGTCCCCGCTCCTACAAGAACAATAAGCGTTGTTTACTGGAGTCAGCACACATCAGAGGGAAGGCAACACTGTGAAGGGGAGGCGGCAGTGCCAGCAACGGGACGTACGCCCGGGGAAGGAGCGTGAAGAACACAAGCCCATCAGGACTCCCAGTGTATACAATACATATTCTCAGGGAGAAAGGGGAGGGTATTCCAGCCACGAAACACGCACAAACGATCATGAAATAAGCACAGTGGTTATACAAAAGAAACAATTAGAGATCTGAGAAACAAAAATACGTAACTGTTGAAAGGAAGTGCTCTATAAGGGCTGAATCACACAGATGTACATGAGGAGGGAGTTACAGAGTCAGGCTGCCGCCCCCCCGCCGCCCCCCCCCTCGCCGCCCCCCCCCCCTCGCCGCCGGGACATAAAGGGGTGTTGGAGGGGGAAGGGGTGCTGGAAGAAGGAAGCGGTGGTGGCCGGGCTCAGAGGCTTCTCTGCCTACTAGCCTGACCGGAGAGAAACCTCATGGGACTTTTCACTGTGGGCAGAAACAAAAAGAACTGCGTTCGGGTTCCGCGGCCTTATCTGGAGGCTACGGTTTTCGCGCCTGCTTTTCTTGGATGTGACCAGCCGCGCTGTCCTCTGCGGCCTGTCGCCATCTGTCCTTGAAGGAAGAGCCAACCTTGTGCACCTTTCCAGGAACAAGTCACATCGCAGTCAGGGATATCGTGAAACAGAAGTTAAATTAGCCTGCTCTCTTGACTTCTGGACTCTATCCTCTGAAAAACTTATTGTGTTGCCAGCTGAGCGTGTTAAAGAAAATTATGATCAGAAAGTGAAAAACGGTCTTTCTTAAGTTACGTTCCCAGCTCTTCAAGTCAAGAGTACATCTTGTAGCAGTTTCAAAGGAAGTTCTGGAAGATATTTCGGACCTTGAGTTATCGGTCTCAGAAACAGATGATTTTATCCAGCTTGTACATGCAAAAAGGCAGTATTTGGACCCATTCCATCAGCTCACAGATTCGGTGGCCACCATTTTGGAATCTGAGCAGATCGGCTTGGGGCCCGGAAGAGCTCATCTTATTGGAATTTACATCAACGGGTACACTGAAAACCGGGAACTCCAATTACGAGAGTCAGCAAAGACTCCCTGCTCCCCAAATGATGGTGGTAGAGCTATACTTCATTGCTCAGTGTGAGACATGAGGACCTTGGAATTCCAACCAGCCAAGCTGTGGGGCTGGCTGTGGCGGTGAAGTATGGAGAGGCCAGTTCCGCAACAGAAATACTGCAAAAGACCGAGGTGCAGGAGTGCTACAAAATCATGCTTCAGAATTCAGTAGAAATTTCCACTCGTTACGGTAATTGGATTTGGTAAGAACTTTATTAGACTTCAACGTACAGGAACATCAAAGAACCTAATAAATACATCGATTTTTTTTTCCCTGCTGTGGTATCTGAGATGGCACAACTTCCTGCCTGGTGCGTGTCTATCAGCGGAGTCGTGGTGTTTGTTATACTGATAACTTCAACTTGTTACAATTACAATTGACCATGGTCGATTTGGTTTGGTGGAGACCTATCGTCCTGATTTTGTACCAAACACTTCTGATGGTTAAAGAAGATATGAAATAGGAAATCGGGCCAATATTGGAACATTCAAGCGAAAGAAGCTGTTATCGGCTCCAAACCCATCACCGGATCTCTGTTAAACGTGGCTCGCCGCTTGGCTCTTGAGGGGCACCCTGTTCTGTAGTGTGTAAAATTTAGAGAATTGCTCAAAGCCCAAGAGGGGCGCAGTGGAGAAAGGAAAGTTGATGATGATTTACTTGCATTTCCCCTCTTCTCACCGGCAAGACAGAAGCTACTACACAAGGCCCAGCAGTGACATTTCGGCAGCTCAGTAAGATCACTCGAAGCCCGTTACTGGGAGCTCAACGCCCCTCAGCAATCCTGGGCACTGAAGAAAACTTCAAAACACAAACTCTTTCCTGCCTGGCTGTCCCAGCACCTTCTGACACCAAAGAATACCGTGAATGATTCAGATTATAAAAGGAGGACAAGAGTGGTGACTGTAAACACTACACGTGTACTGACGATCTGGGTGGCACAGTGTGTGGGGCACAAAGCAGGAAGGCATTTTCCAGAGATCCATCTCCAGCATGTTCCAGAAGCATCCTTTCCAGAAGCATTCTGTAGCAGGGAAAGCAGGCGACTCTTCGCCTATTTCTTCATGGGCTAAAGATCCCAGAGTAGCTGCTCATCTTAATTAGGGGAAAATAAATTGAGGAGTATGCCTGTCATCGAACTCAACATAAAACAGCCTATTTCATAAATTCTTAATGACCGTTCACATTTTGATGACAATCCAATTTGAAAATGATGTATAGGATTATATATATATATTATATAATATATATTAATATATATATATTTTTGCCAGACAAATAAGCCGGACCTTATTCTTTGGGGGAAAACTCCCCTTTAGACAACTGCCCAGACGAGTCTCCATGCCCTGCGAGCAAGAAGAGAGGCTGTTTTCTGAGCAGCGTGAGGAACGATCCCCCTACACGTGTCCACGCGCTGCCTGGCAGGGAATGAGTCCCTTGTCACAGGAGGTGTGCAAGCTGAAGAACAGATATCATGGAGGGGAGTCAAGGATCAAATGTGTCACTGGATCCTATGTTGTGTGATGTCCCAGAGACTGCTCATTTTCTCTAGCACCTTCTGTTATTTGATATCCATACCATGCTCCTTGGTTTACTTTTGGCTTTTAAGAAATTTTTTTTAGGTAAATGTTATCTGCAAGGTTTCATTCAAGCTTTCTAGATGCAAAATCCCAAGTCCTTCTAGAGTCTGCTTTCACTTGACCAGAAAGCGTCTTATGCACATGGTGTAACAAATTAGGACTCATGGCAAATTCAGGGGAGAAAACTGTAATTTCTCTCCAACAGTGATCCTGGGCGAGCCTGCTGCCCTGAGCAGTGCCCGCCCCGTGTCACTGTGCGGATGTGGGCATGGGTATTTTTAAATACCAGACGAGCATGGGAGGGGTGTGTGGGGGCGGGTAGGGGAGAGCTGGTAAGAAGGACAGGGAAGAACAGTGTAGGTCTGTGATGTTTCCTGCAAAATCTAATTTCTTATGAAATAGTTGGTACATGTAAAATGAGTCCTATAAAGCTTGACAACTAGTTTCTTTCTTCTTTTTCTGAGAAATGAGTTTTCCACGAAAATCGAGTTACTGTTTTAATTAAAATAAACACACTTGAGAGCTGACGGAAACTGGAAATTCAGTTCAGCAAAGATGGTGGTGTCTGGGGAGTTAGCATTTTCCACAACTTCATGCAGTGGAGTCCACAGAAGGCCTTGCTCCCTATCCCAGCTGGGAGGGAGTCTCCTTCCTCTGAACCCTGGTGAAACTCATGACTCCATCACAGCAAGGAGGTTTACCTTATGTTTTTTTTTTTTAGTGTTCTATGATTTATTATCTGCGTATACACCTTATCTTGATTGCTCTCCTTTGGGGGGCATGGCTTATCTCATCAAAGAGGCTGGGAACTGTTGTAGGGGCAGGAACCCCACCCCTGCAGCACCATGTAGGGTGTGCAGACAGAGGACAACGCAGGCTGACAGAGAATGAAGAGAGTGAAGGGAATGGCCAGTTTGCTGATCAAACCCTACTGGAGGCCTGAGCTGGAGTCTAAGGACACACAGACCGTGTAGAGCTGCTTGTCACGACAAGCTAACATGGGCTCAGAGGGGTCCTGGCAGAACCAATGCTGTGCTAATGGGAAGTGCAGGAAGGAAGGCTGCTTTCTGCTCATAGGGAGTCTGAAAGGGCTTCTCAGAGGATATACCAGAACTGGCCCTTGGAGGACGAGGAAAGGAAAAGTCACCTGAGATGGAGAAAAAGCATGCGCAAAGGTCAGGGGGCCATCCAGGAGGAGCATGCCCAGAGCACTGCAGCAGGGCTGCTGGCTGACCCAGAGCCGTGTGAGGAACAGCCGAAGACAGAGCTGGGAAGGCAGGTCTGGGCACTGTCAGCGTTTGGTCCTGCAAGCAGCGGCAAGCCTCGATACTTCTCAGCAGAGACCAGAGGGAGCCTGCTGCAGGAGGATGGACAGGTAGGGCAGGTGGGTGGAAGCTAGATGGCTGGTGGGAAGAACGGGACACTGGCGAGAAGCCTGAAGCTGTGGTGCTGGCGAGGAGAGATGAACCTCAGATCAGGGCGGAGAGAGGCAAGGGATGTGGATGGCAGACGCATCAGTCCTGGCAACAGGTGCAGCACGGCAGGAAAGGGAGAGGAAGGAGGGCTTAGAGAAGATTCTGCCTTTGGGTCCTCGTGACTGGGTAGATGGCGGCACCATTCACTGAAGCTAGACACGCTGAGCTCAGGTTTGGGCATCGAGAGCCCTGGGATGGAGACATGCAGCGGAGAGACGATTAGGAGGGGATTAGAAAGGGTCATTCATTCACCTACGAAGCACGGACAGGCCTAGAGGTCAGAGGGGGGCAGTGTGGGCCTGGTGGCCCCCAAGTGTTGGACCCCTCCCACCCTGTCCGTACCTTCTCTCCCTTCATCCCAGGAAGGCCGGAGGCTCCATCGGCTCCAGGCTGTCCCTCAGGGCCCTGGGAACATCAATGACAATCAGCCCACAACATCTCTGATAAGAACCAAGTATGACCCTTTCCTAGAGAAGGAGGCCATGGCTGGGAGGACTGAGCAGGTGCTGAGGTCAGTGGGCCCAGGAGCCTTGTGTCAGTCTAGGGTGAACTGCCGGTCCCTGGCCCCAGCATGGCCACTGCTGACCGTGCACCTGGGGATGAGTGTCCTTCACTCTGGCGGGGAGCTGGGGGCAGGGCCGGACCAGATGGTCTCTGAGGGCCTCGTGCTACAGACTCAGCACTTCGATGTCCTAAGATTCCAAGATTCCATATGAGTCTGCATCTCCTATACTAAGATAAAGCAGCAAAGCAGTGTGCAGGATGGTTATTTCTTGGCTTCTGCTTCTTAGGAATCTTAGCAATGACTCAGCTGAGAACTTTTTGTTTACAAATGTTAGCGAGCTGCATGCTCTCTGTTAGTAGCCTTCGAGCTGGGGTCTGGGCTCTGTATGCCCCTCCTTGGCTAGAAGAAGCCTCATGGCCATGGAGAAGGGGAGACGACCCCAGTGGCTCACCGGGGGCCCAGGTTCACCAGCAGCTCCATCCTCTCCAGGCGATCCAGGGGGTCCCATGAAAACATCAGTCCCTGGTTTTCCTGGAATCCCAGGTGAGCCAGGTGGGCCCGGGGGGCCTGGGGGACCCTAAAAAACAGATATCTGTTAAGAAACAGCAGGGGAGGGGATAAACCTATATGAAGCATGTATATTCCATCCATTCTCTCTGTTCCTCACTCTAACACTGCAAGTAGAGACCGATGGGGGAAACTGAGGCTCAGTGAGATAATGTGAGTTGGTCTGGGCTCACACACTCACAGCTAATTATTAGAAGAGCTGGGATTTGAACCCAGGTCTTTCTGAGCCCATCATACCATGTTTTCTCCCCAGATGTGTGTATAAAATAAAAATTCAGTTAGAATTTTCAGAAGTGTTCTAATTTAGTTTTCTGATTACCTGACAGAGCAGTCAAAAACTGCCTATTGCGAACCCGTATTAAATCTCTCCCTGAAGCGTACCAGCCTCTTGAGCCTCCAGCTGGGTTGGCTGATCCCACCAGCCTGGAAGACGCATGTGGCTCTCACCGCCCCTATCCAGTGAGTCCAGAATCCTTCTGGCCTCACCCTAAGGAGTGGGCCGAGGGGCAACTGAGTGGAGTCTTCTAGGTGGGGATTCAGCACAGGGGTTCACAGTGAGGTTGGGGGCCTCAGGACAAAGCCCCCAGCTGCAGCTGGAGCAGGGAGGTGCTCCCCAGGAACCAGTGAGGGCCCTGCCTTGGGCAGGAGGCTGAGGGAGCAAGAGCAAAGAGGAAGAAGTAGTGGTTGAAGAGGTAGGAGGGGTTGCCTCAGGGTAGGGAGGATTTCCAGAAGGGTCTGGAAGCCCAAGTGTGAAATACCCCCTAGAGAAGAGTCCAGCAGTTCTCTGGAATGGGTAAACGGGATGGGGGCAAAGCCAAGTAAGAGGTGAAGATCATGGACATACTTGCTGTGGGACAGCCCTAGATGCCAGGGAAAGGGGACAAGTGGCAAAGTAGAGGTCCTGAATAGAAACTAAGGCTCATATTCACTTAGAACAAAACTGATCCAAGTGGAAAATGCCAAATATAGACACATGTGGAGGGGAAAAAAGAATCCTCCCAATTATTGAGAAGGCAATCCCAGACAGCAGGTTGTGCCACCCTCACACTTACTCTTAACAGCTCCTCACTGAGCACCAGGTCCCCAGAGCCAGAGCCAACGTCCAAGCCCCAGCCCAGGCCGGAGCCCTCGGCCTCAGCTCCCACCTGGAGAGAGAAGAAATTCCCACCACTTGGTTTCACCTGCCACTCCCTAAGGACAGCCATGTCACCAAGTCTTCCCTTACTCTGTAGCCCTGTAACTGCTGCTGCCAACCTTCCTTCTGGCCTTTTCTCCCACTCCCCTCTACCCCTCTCTTCCTCCCCCACCACCTCCCGCTGCACAGCCAACGGGCAGCCGGTCCTCAAACATACTATGGTCTTTCACATCTTCTCAGCCTCCCTTCCTGCCTTTCAAACTCCTACTCATTCTTCAAGGCCTAGTTCCAGTGTCATCACATCCAGGAAGCCCTCCCACCCCATTTCCGGGTGGAGATGGAATTTATCTCTCCCTACTCTCTGTTCCTCACCAACCTCTGCTGAGGTCTCGATTTGGTGGTAGGACCACCTGACTCAAAGCTCAGTTGTGTGTATGTCTGGCAGCCCCTCTAGACTAGGACCCCTCCATGGTTGGCCCATCCTGAGGTACCTCTGGATGCCCAGTATCTTAGCACAAGATCTGGTACCAAGAAGGTATTCAGTGCATACTTGTTGAATGCCATCAAATTCCTCCAAAGAACAAAAGGGAATTAAAAAAAACCCTTTCTGGGACTTCATTCCTAAGCATAAGAACCAGGTGAAGTGGAATTCAATCACGGAATGTGCATGGAGCACACGCTCCGAGGCCCCAAGAAGGAGCTGGGCTGGAGGTCAGGGCTGGGTTGAGAAGGGTAGCAGTGACGTGTACATGCGGGTGGGAGAAGGCAGGTGGGGACGGGGGGCTGCTGCCACCGTCTGAGGAACCAGGTAGACTCGGGGCTTGGAGACTGACTGGATGGGGCATGAGAGGCAAGAAGGGCCACTGGAGGAGGTTTCCTGATTTCTGTCTTGGTATCCAGGAAGACGGAGTGCCACTCCCAGAAATGGGGAGTCCTGAGGGAGGAGCAGGTCTGAGGCATGGTGAGGAGTTGTTTGGGATGTGGTTGAGAGACACATGGGCCATTCTGGGCACAGGATATAAACGGGATGTAAACAGACTCTGGTCCGGAGCAAACTGAGGGTTCTGATAGAGGAGAAGGCCCGACGTCTCACTGGAAGGCACCCTGAACCTTCGCCTGTGCCCATCTCTCAGCATCCCAGCCCCTGCATGCTGTGTGTGTGTTGAGCCTGGAGAGGGGGTCTCACCGTGGGTCCAGTAGGCCTGGCAGGTTCAGGGTGGCCAAGAAGCCCCTCCCCAGCTTCACCCTAAAGAGAACAAGCTGGTCAGTGGAGCACTGGGCACCCCCCCACACACACACATACTGTCCCCTCTCTTCCCTGTAGACACCACTCATCTTTAAGATGAGGCTTATGCAGGGGGGAAGGCTTTGTTCAGGAGCCAGCCCAAGGGGCACTCGGCCCACGCTGGGCTCAGGAGCCCTTCGTTTCTGCATCACACGCATAGCGTGGATGGGACTGATGGAAGGAAGGAGGCAGTAGGGACCCTCCCCATCCCACCATCTAGGGTCCCGCCGCCCCACGCCCCGGTTCAGGTCCTGCGAGAGCATGGTAGCCAGGCCCAGTGTGCCTCCCTCTGAGGTAGGTCCTGGCCACCCTGCTCCTTCCGCCAGCCCCGTAGCCTGTCCAGAGCCTTTATTGCTCGTAGGCCTGCCTCCCCGGGACCGTAAGCTCCTGGAGGGCAGGCATGGTGCCTGAATCCCCTCCAGGCCCCAGTGCCCGGCCCTTGGCCAGAGCTCAGGGAATGCTTTCAGAGTGACAGGAACACCCACTTGGAAAGGAGAAGGAGAAAAGAAAAATGAAGCAGAAAATGGGAAAGGGCAGCATCCCAGGGGGCATTTAGCTGTCACAAAGGGTCCAGAGAAATGGCTGCTCTGACAAAAAAAGGTGACAGAATGGCCTCAGCCACCAAAAGGAATGGAAACATGAATAGTAAATTCGCATGAAACCTGTGTGGTGTGATGCCCTCCTAGACTCCCTGACTGCTCCCCGGAACCCTGCTGGCATCTGAAGTCCACTGAGGAGGCCGGCTCAAAGTGAGGACACCACCCTCCCCAGACCCCAAGCCCTCCCTCCCCTCCAACCCCACCGGCAGCCTCATGAGCATTCTCCTGGGGTAGGTGGGGGGTGGGCAGAGAACCGGGACCAGCACGCAGACGGATAGGGTCCCCAGAGACAGCCACGTTGCTGCCTCTGGCCCGAGCAGGCTCTGTGGGTGGGACCTCCGCAGGCTGTGGGGCTCCCAGGAGCCCTGGCCCTGGTTGCTGTGGGCACAGCCCCGTGGTGACAGTTAAATGTCACTGCTGCTTCAGAAGAAGTCCATTATCCTGTGGTGACAGACACCAGACAAGGCATTCCCATCAACGTCACCTCATTTCATTCTGACAATGTCCTCGAGGGGTAGTCATCACCACCCCCATTTTACAGATGGAGAAACTGGAGCACAGAAGTACTGAAGACCTCTCTGGAAACCCTACAACTACCAAGAAGCAAACCCAGGTCTCTAAAGCTCCCATGTGCCCAAGCTTTCCCAGGAAGAAAATCAAAGGCAGAGCCTGGAGCCCAGCCACAGAACACCAGAATTGGAAGGACCCTCTGATTATAAATGGGGAAACTGAGGCCTGCAGAGGCCAAGGTCACCAGTCGGTGAGGAGAGGTGGCCAGAACTAAGCCCCACGCCTTTTTTTTGGTTCTCCCAGACTCCCAATTCGGTCTCTTTGGGCCTCGGTCCTCTTACTGCTTCTGCCCTCTCCTTGATCAGAGCTGCCTATGTCAACCCCAAACAACACGCTCCAGGCACCTGACCAGAGCCAACGCGTTCTCCAGAATGGTCCCAGCACCAGCCTTTTCTGCTTGGGGCCCAACCTGCCCTCTCCTTCCCACATGGCCTCTCTGAGCCAAGACAAGAAGATGTTTCATGGTTGTTAATATGTGTTTGCAAAGAGCTTCTCAGAAGTAGTAAGAGCATCACACGGCCACCAACATGGCTGGTTTAACTAGACAACCGTACGGGGTTCGTCCTGGAGCGCTGTGATGGGTCACATGGGTCACATGCCTGTAGCTTGAGTCAAGCCTTTGAAAGTGCAAGTGACCAGGTAACTCTGGTCACCAGATTGTCCCTCAAAATATTCACATCTGAAGAGCAGCTTCATTCAGATTCACACTCGCCCATGCTGAGAATCAGTTCTGGGGTTCCCAATTCTAAGACACAAAGTCACAGCCCTTAACGGGTGACAATGCCGGGCATGCATACGGAGCTTTCCAAACATTCCCAGACCTGCATCCTCGACTTGACCTCACAGCTATCCTCCTATAAAGAGGAGGAAATGAGGCCCAAAGAAAAGAAAGGGTTTGCGTGAGGTCTCACAAGTACAGCCCAGAATTACAGAAATGCATGGGGGAAGGGACATGGAGGTCACCCACACACACCTCTGAGTCCCTGCTGAATCTTACAAGCTTCCCTGAGTCGGAGATGGGACTCTCGTGACATCTGAGATGGGGTCTAGGCATCTTTGGCTAGCTCTGCCTGTTACAAAGTTCTCATTTGAATCTGGGGACAATTTGGGTCATGAAGCCAGGTGCCCTACCTTTTTACCTCTTGCTTTTCCCTCTGCACCCTGCAGCCTCCTTGTGTGTTCCCAGGTTGCATAGCCCTCAAATGCCCAAATCTGGAACTTGATGAGCCAAAATGGACCCCGGCTCTAAGCAAGCCAGGGGCGGGTCCCTCCCAGGACTCTGGCCTTTCTTTTTCTTCTCCGTTAAGACAGGCCACGCCAAATCCTTGCCCCTCCACGCCACTTACCAGAGTAACCCCTCTTTCAGAAGCCACTGTGGGTATGGGCAGTGGGGGCCTCTCAGGAGGGCTGCTGTCCAGCTCTTCTGCCACAGTCACGGGCAGGGGCTCCTCCGTTGCGGCTGCTGCTAGGTCTTCCTCATCACCAGAACCCTGAAAAGCAAAACCAACAAGAGGAATCACCCCACCTGGCCTGTGACGCAAGGCACAGCAGGCTGCCGGAGAGTCTGGGTGACCGTCATTCCTACGGTGTTAGTCCAGTTTCACCACACTTGTTTACCCTCAACTGTCCTTACGTGCGACACAGTCACAGAAGCACAGACTCATAATCCCCCTCCCATATACGCATCTCCTCCGGCGATGGGGCGCTCCTTCCCCTCTCCCCCTAGCAACCTTTCCCCTGCCCACTTGGCAGCACTCCGAGAAAATTCTTGGACAAAGCTAGAAGCAGCAGGGTTGGGCACCTGATTCCCTGACCTGCTCTGTCATGCTCCTTCCAGGCACCCTGCCTCCCTCCAGTGGCCCTGACCCAGATCTGCGCTCTCCTGAAGCTGAGTGTTGCATTTGCCTCTGGGAAAGCCAGTGACTGTTCCTGTCTCAGGACGCTGACCCCTCTCCCTGCTGTGAGCCAGACAGAAAACGCTAGGAGACACTTACAGAAGCGGCTGCTTGCTCAGGGGCCGCTGTGGGTATAGGGGGAACCAGGCCGCCTGTGGGGACCCCGTGAGTCTCCTCTTCCTCAGGAGTGCTGGGGTGCACTTCTGCTGCAGCTGCTGGTGTTGTGAACATTCCTTCACTGACTGCACCCTGAAACAAAAAAGGCATGAAAATCGGCCACTTCTTGTACCCCCCTGGTTCAGCAGGTGTGTGACTGCAGGGAGGAAGCCGCAGGGTGACCAGATAGATAACTAACGTGGCCATAGGTTTGTTCATGCAAGACCCGGCTTGGCCCACAGAGCCCCAGAACCCCAGGCTGGAGAGCACCTCTCAGGTCAGTGCACCCATCCCCTGGGCGCCCCTATGGCACATCGCTGCCAAGTGCTTTGGCCGGTTAAGTGTCCGATGAGCCACCCAGGCACTCTGGGATGGTGCTTCCTTGACAAAGTGGTATTTGAGCTGAACTCTAAAGGATAAGCCAGGATTAAAGGCAGGGCAGAGGGAAGAAAAGGTTCTAAGCAGAGAGGAGAGGGTCTGGGCACATTCAAGAAACTGAAGGAAGGTCAGTGAGGTGGGAGAACTGAGAGCCAGGGAGACAGTGACCCAAGACGTGGTCACCGAGGCTGGCCAGGCCAGACCCTGAAGGGCCTTGTGGTCAGGTGGGGGAGCAGGGTCTGTAGCGAGGGTGATGGGAAGCTCCAAGCAGAGGGCTGCCCCAGCAGGAGAGTCGGGGGAGAGGACGGAGGAAGCGAGGCAGGGGCCTCAGCCATTGTCTGCACTGGAGATATGCTGTCTCGGTCCACAGGATAGTACTGGGAAAGGGGAGAAGCGTGCAGGTGCGTAGTGGGTTTAGGTAGAAAAACCAACAAGACTGGATGCTTGACAGGATATGGGGAGTAAGGAAGACAGAAGAGAATTCTGGATTGGCCAACTGGGGGGTGATGGTCCCAATCTTTTGAGGTGGGAACACAACAGTGGACACGAGGAGTCCAGGTTTCGGTCTGAGTCTGAAGAACTTGCAGGACAGCCACTGTAATGACATCTTAGGGACAGACCTGCCAGGTGTCCTGAAATATCTGCATCCCACCTCCACGAGCTGGGAACACTGTCTCCATGCTGCCTAAGGAGAGGGTGAGGAGGCTTGGCGCTGCCCTTGACCCTGATCTTCCCCTGCCCTCTGACAGCCCATGCTTGTGCCCAGAAATTGGCCATGGCTGTGCCCACCATCACCTCTTCTGCTCACATCCAGGCTCCTCCACCCTGGCTCCTGCCCCACTGCTGGTGGAGGTAGTGGGCCCCCGGGACTACCCCACCTCACTGGCTCTCCACCTCCCCCCAGCCTGGCTCCCCACTGGCCTGCTGGGGCTGCCAGCATGTGCAGTGTCCGAGCCAACAGAATTCCAGCACACATGTACCCAGGCCTTGGCCAGCTCCCCTTCAGAGAAGTGCCCCATTCAGGCTCCTTTGGATGCGCTGAGCAAAATGAAGACGGGTCCTCTGAGAAGGTCAGGACCTGCTCCAGCTATGACCTCAACCCTGCGGCACTCCACACTCCTTACCCATGTGACCCCTTCCCCAGAGTCCTGGATGGCCGTGGAGAGGGTCGCTCCCCCCGTGGGTGCACCGCTGGCCTCCGCGTCCCCGGAGGTGGTGACAGGCACCTCAGCCTCCCCAGCTGCGGTGGTCGCCGAGCCTTCTTCAGCATCTGCACCCTGAGCAGGAAGACGCCACGAGGGAGCCGTCAGCAGTCTGCTGTGGTCAGTGTGGCCGGAGGCAGCAGACAGCCCGGGCCCCTCGGGCGCCTGCATGCCATCGCTTCCTCGCCTTCAAGGCACCGGCACATCCCAGATGTCACCTTGCGCTGACGCTGCGAACGTGGCACCCAACCAGAAACCCACGCCTCACACACCACTTGAGGCCTGAGCCCCTGGCCGGGATGCCACCTGCGTGATTCAGCCTGCTCCTTCCTGCCACCCTCGGTGCCGGCCACCTCAGTCCCTGCCGTCTCCCTTCCGCTACTCCCGGGAGGGAGGCTTTCACCGATGCCCCGGTCATGGTGCTGGGGCAAAACCCAGGGTCTCGCAATGCACAGCCTTTGTCCTCGTTAGAGGAGTTGGCTGCCTTCACTGATGGCTTGCTCATCTCACTCTCCTTCCAGCCCTCCGGCATCCCTAACCCTATCCTCCCCATGGTCACCACCAGTCATGGTGGCAGATCCACAGGGCGCCTTCCAAGCCTCTACTCACTGAGACTTTTGGCAGAATATGACATCACTGACCAAACCCAGAGCAAGCCAATACCACCTGTTGCCCGGACCACAACACAGCCTCTGATCCCAGCCCCCGGCCTCCAGGCTTGCTTCTCCCACCCTTTCTCTTTCTAGCCTGGCTAGAAAGAGACTCTGACTGGCCCACTAGCCCTTCAGTGATTCCCTACTTCTGAACACACTCCAGCTCCAACGCGTGGCTCCCAGGGTCTCAGGGGCCTCTCTAGCCACATTCCCTGCCCCCCACCCCCGCTCACATATGACCCTCTTTCCATGTTTCTGTTGATGCCTCCAGGCCTCTGCTCCTGCTGGCCTACCTCCTGGAATACCTGTCTCTCTCCCACCTGCCAGGCTCCTGACAGGAGTCCCCATATTCTCGCCTTCCGCATCCTTTCCCCAGGAAGGCTTCCAGGACCCCCACATCTGGGTTCTGGGCCCCTTTTGGTGCTTCTCCTATTGCACCTCTTATGGCTCTGTCCCCAGGAACTGGTCTATCCTAGTTACCTGTGCCCAGCATAACACATCACTCCACAAACATCCGCTGAATGAGGCAACAGACCCCTCAGCCTCCGAATCAGTGTCTACTCAGACTTGATCCCACAAGGCCATTGCCCTGCATTCTGCAGACCGATAAGGAAGACCAGTGACTGCACCCACCTGAGATGCCCACCTCTCCCGGAAACAGCATATGCTCTGAGCTACTTACCGGAGTGACCCCTTCCCCCATGTCCTCAGTAAACAAGGAGAGGGCTGGCCTCCCAGTGGGCACACTGCTGGCCTCTGCTTCCCCAGTGGTGCTGGTAGGCCCCTCAGCCTCCCTGACTGTTGCCGTGGCTGCCAAACCTTCTTCAGCATGCAGACTCTGAAACAAAAGCATCATGAGGGACCATGTCACTGGGCCCATGGCTCTGATCGGTGTGCCTGTGGCTGTACAGAACAGACAGCCCACACCTCTCTCTCTATCAGCTTGCATTTCTGTAGCTTCCTTCTCTTAAAGCATTTTCTTATCTGTGACATCACCCCAGTCCCACGACAGTCCTAGAATCACAGAACGCCAGGGACAGGAGAGATTGCAAGGCAACCGTATCTCCTGTTTGATTCCAAGCACCTGTTTGCACACGCCCCATGACCAGGAGGTCCCTGTCTCCCGAGTCAGCCTGCTCCAGCTCCAGACACTTCTATCTAGACACGTCTGTCTCTCTGTGACCTCCCCCATGTGCCCGTCCAGAAGCCATAAAAACAAGTCGAATGCCTTTGCCCCTGACGGAGATTCAGAGATATACAGGCAACAACGCTGTCCTCCCCAGCCTTCTCCAGACTGAACCCCATGATTCTTCTCTCCCTGGGTCTCAGTTTCCTCGGGAAATGCATAACCTTCTCTGGAGGTTAACACAGCAGATGCATGAAATGGAAAGAGCAGTTTGGCTGCTAGTGTCATCAAACTATGTTTTATCTCACTTTCCAAACGTTTCTTTTTCTTTTAAATTTGGGGGGTGTGGGGGTCGTTCTGTTTTATTTTGTTTGGTTTGCAAAAAGTAGCTCTTTTGGATACTAAAACCACTAAGCTGATCAAAGTTAGATTTCCTTGCTGCAGGACTTTTAAGGAGTCTATAATAGGAGGATATAAAGTGGAGTATTTCCCAAACGTATTTGACCACAGAACCTTTTTCCTACAACATGAATCCCTGCAGAATTATTGTCCTCCCCCCAAAAAAGAGAGAAAAGATGATGTCACAGATTTTAAAATGAGACTCTTTCTGCCTCAAATTCAGCTGAAGTCACAAAGAGCTTACACGAAAGTACAATTAAGAACAATTAATTCATTGTGAAATAAGTACACTTCACATGCTAGAAGCAGGAACTAGACCACTTGCGTGGGATGTACTAAGAGACAAGAAAGGAAATCAGTTCTATCGGGCTTAGCCTGCCACCTGCCTCTGGGCTATACAGGAAAAGGTAAAGAATTCCTTTGGAGACAATCGTCAGTGTGCTGGGACTTTCTCCTACCTTCTCCCCACTATAAACCATTTGCGAGCTGTGTTCCTTGGAATTTGGGAAACAAAGGGACTGAATTTTGATGTTATGCTGGACTGGACTTTGGAAATAGCTGTGAAAATAGGTTATTATCAGGTCGTGACTGGGAGAGCCTGAGAAGTGTCTTGAGTTTTAACCCAGGATAGCAGAAAGAATGAGCTGAACCTGTGGGATTTTAGCAGAGGTTGTTGTGAGAAGACATTTGCTTTAATTTCACACCTTACTGTGTCTAGCATTTAAAAAACTGGCTTTACAGGTGCAAAAGCCAATTACACAACAATGGGATGGACAGGCACAGGTGCAATCAGCCCGATCTGTCTTGAAGGGGCTCCAAAGGGAAAGGCTGTGTGTCTTCACAAATGAGCAGGAGGGAGGTGGGTACCGAGGTGAGGACCCGGCACGCATCCCCCAGGGAAGGTGTGAGGTGCTGCATCTCCTCCCCCTGTCCTGGGGCTTCCCTGGAGAGCCTCCTGGGCCCTGGGTCTCCTCTCCTCTGTACCGTGACATTCAGTGAAAACCCTCTTGATTCTTCACCGTGCCCAATACAAGTCACCATCAAGTCTGAAATGAGCAAACAGATTGACTACTGACTTAGCACATGAAATTCACCATTCACTCACCTCTTCAGTGACCTGTATGAAGGACCCATCCCCCGAGCCAACATCTGTAACGGGGGCACCGTCCATGCTATGAATTCCCTCCACTGTGTCATTCAGGACCTCACCGGACCCTACGGAAACAGGCATTCTGTAATTAATAACTGCATTTTGTAATCTTGGAAAAGAATGAAGTGTATCTTTACCTATTAACTTGAAAAGATGCCCATAATACAGGATGAAGAGGGAGAAAAACTGATGTTGAATGCAGTATCACCCCTGCTTCCATCACAGGCTCCACACCACCTGCAGGGTGGGAACCCGGCTCTGCCGCTTACTAGGAATGTGACATTCAACTGGGGCCTCAGGTTCCTCGTCCATAAATTAGGAGCGATTCCTATTTTGCAAGGTTGTTTGGAAGGTTACATGCTACAAGGATTAAATAAGCTAATACAAAAAAAGCACTGAGGATAGCCCCTAAATCGAGTTTGCAATTTAGTTAGCAATTCATAAATGTTCACTGTCAGTGCGGTTCTAAGTGTATAAAGGGGAAAAAACTATGGGAGTATACATGTTTTTTTTAAAGATTTTATTTTTTATTATTTATGAGAGAGAGAGAGAGAGAGAGATTGGGAGAGCATGAATAGGGGGCCAGAAGACAGAGAAGCAGGCTCCCCGCTGAGCAGGGAGCCTGATATGGGTCTTCATCCCAGGACCCTGGGACTGTGGCCTGAACTGAAGGCAGGTGCTTAAGCGACTGAGCCACCCAGGTGCCCTGTTAGTATATATGTTTTATCATCATTATATATATATATATATATATATATATATATATATATATATATATATATATACATCATTATATAATTAATACGATTATTAAACAACATATGTAATATACAGATACTTATGTGTATGCAGACAGACCACACAAAGTTGGCTAATCCACAATGCTTAATACTGGTTTCCTCCAGAGGATAGGAAAGGAAACTACTATCTTGGAGGGTTCATACAACTCTGCATTGATTGAACTGTTACCGCAAACACATTATCTCTTTTGCAACTTAAACAAGTGAGGGGCACCTGGGTGGCTCAGTCAGTTAAGCGTCTGCATGTCCCATGCAGTACCTCATTTAATCCTCGTGCTAGCTCATCCGTCCTACCCACAAGGACCTTCCCACCACCTGACAGCTGGGGGAGCAGAGCCAGGACAGGAATCCCACGTTTTCAGTCTGCCCACTATCACCCCATGGCACGCATGTGCTGCTCTGACGTGCGCATTAGCACCTTATTATGATTAACCCCATTTTGCGGCTGAGGAACAGGGTCCCACAGAAAGTAAGTGACTGGGAGGGGCCCTGAGCCAGGTCAGCCTGTCCCGGCGTCAGGCCATGTCCACGCGTGCTGTGCTCATGCATGTCCCACGGTAAGAACAGTGTGGGCCGAGGAAGGTGCCGAAGGATCTCCAGCAGGCATCGTCACTCTCTCTTGTCCTCCCGGATCTTGCCACCAGGGGGTGCTGTGCAAGCAGCAGGCCAGAACCCAAACCTCCGAGTCCCCACTCCTTGGAGGATGTTAAATTGGGGGGTGGAGGGAGGGGTGCCCTGGGCCAAGATGGTGTCAGGAAACTTGGAATAAAACTACTAGGTGGCTCTCCCGAGACGGGGACAGGGTTCAGGTTTCAGGCCCCTTTCTCCTCACCATCTGGGCTGTCTACCCAACAGGAAGAGCAGGAACACTTCCGCAAGCTTTGTCGCTTCTGTTTGGCCTTTTCTCTGCCGGTGAAGGAGTCTGGCTGATCCCAGGGAACAGACGAGTGGTGCCTGGACCTGCGTCCCAGTCCGCATTTGGCTCCCACCTCCTTTGCACTGACCCTCCAGTCTAGGAGAGGCTCTTGCCTGGCCCTGCTGCCTCTGCCTCCCCCTTTCCCTCCTCCGAGATCCTAATTCCACCCAGGAGAAGAGCATTCGCAATTCCTAAACCACATCCCTGGCTGGGTTCAATCCTCTAAACTACCTGGGAGGCAGGGATCGTGAACACTCCCAGGGGGCAGTTAAAGAATCTGAAGCTTGGGACCCCTGGGTGGCTCCGTCGGTTAAGCATCTGCCTTCGGCTCAGGTCATGATCCCGGGGTCCTGGGATCGAGCCCTGCATCAGGCTCCCTGCTCAGCGGGGAGCCTGCTTCTCCCTCTCCCCTGCCCCTGCTCATGCACTCTCTCTGTCTCTTCTCTCAAATTAATAAATAAAATCTTAAGAAAAAAAAAAGACTCTGAAGCTTGGAAATATTAAGCAACGTGCCCCAGGCACAAGAGCAAATAGGTGGCTGAGCAGGGCTTCTGTCCAAACTATCTTCTCTGTCCCCGTCTTCGCCAGCAACACCCCGACTCTGTGCGTGTATTATGACCGTATTAAATGATGATACAAATTTTTTCCTATTCAGTACTGTACACCTTCTCTCACCCAGAGACTTCCCAATTGAGTTGTTAAAATAACACACAGTTACTGATGGCAGGAGTGAAAAGAAGAATGATACATATGATTACAGAAGGCTTGTTAAACACAGAAGTAAAGAAAGAAAAGCCACCCACAATTCCACCACAGAGATAACCACTCAGAACATTTTGTTGTCTATTACTCTGACACACACACACACACACACACACACACACTGCTCTACGTGGCTATATATAAAAAGATAGAAATAATATATTCAAAGTTGGGGTTACAACACACATAGAGTTTTGAAATCTGCTTTTCTCGTGAAGTATAGCATGAGTCCGTCCCTGGGTCATCACATCTTCTGCATCCCCAATATCAGGGCAGTATATATACGTGAAAGACAACTTCCCCACCAATCTTTTCTGCAGGCAACATGGGTTTCTGCCCTTGTTTTCTGCCCTACATGTGGGCACCTTGGCACGGGCAGTAACCTCAGTCTGAAGCAGATGCCCCTCTGATAAAGGGTGGGAAGTGCAGACCCGTCTCAGGCCTTGGACACGTATCACGCTGCTGCCAGGGGGGTCACAACAGATCTTTGGTTTTGACCAGTGTCCTCTGTATACATCGGGGGACAAGGGTCAGCGGTGAGGCCCTGGATGGGTTGCCAGGAGGCCAGCACTCGCCCAGGCCTGCTGCTGACCGGTGAGTGCCTGCCTGTCTCTCTCTGGCCACCAGTTTCCCACGTGTGCCCCACAGGAATTCTGATGACCTGAGCCTATCCTCTGAGAGTCAGGAGTTTGCACCCGAAGCTGGAAAGGGTGGGGCTTCTGGAGTCGGGCCTGGGCAGAGGGTCCGTCTTACCACTCACTAGCTGTGTGACTGTGGGCATGTCACTTACCTTTCCAAGCATCAGTTTTTCCACCCATAATATACTAGCCAATAATACCAAGCGGGAGATGGACTGTCAGGGTTGGAGATGAAGTATGTGAACACTCGGCACACAGTAGGTACTTAATTAACAGCAACAATTACTGCAAGCTTTTCTGTTGGAACTCAAGCCCTTCCAGAGTCTGGGGGTTAAAAGTTCAAGTATCAGGGGCGCCTGGGTGGCTCAGTCGGTTAAGGGCCTGACTTTGGCTCAGGTCATGATCTCAGGGTCCTGGGATCCAGCCCCACATCAGGCTCCCCGCTCAACAGGGAGTCTGCTTCTCCCTCTGCCTCTGCCCCTCCCCCCTCTTGCACGCACACACACACTCTCTCTCTCTCTCAAATAAATAAATAACATCTTTAAAAAAAATGTGCAAGTATCCAAGTTCAAATGCAGCTCTGCCATTTACAAGCCAAAGAGCCCCAGCTAGGTAACCTAACTTCTCTGTGACTTGATTTCCCCATCTTGTCTATAAAACAAGGATGGTTATAATTCCTCCCTCGACGGACCAAGGGGAAGGTTAAATGGCATGCATAGCACGGGTGGGCGCACAGGAATCCCTTCATAAAAGAGCACTGGGGGTGATGGCGCATTGGGGACTTGCCTTGCTCGGGGCTGCCGTGCACGGTGACACTCAGGTTGGTGGTTTCCGGAGTCCCCTCGGGTACAGGCTCACCAGAAAGCTCTGTATCCTCGGAAGGAGGTGATGGAGTTGGAGGTGTGTTTATGGGTTCAACTTTTGCTTCTTTAGACTGATGGGAGGAAAAACGAGAGCCAAAAGGATTTACTTGGGAGGAAAGCAGAAAAAACGGCGGTGGTTTTCATTGGAGGAGATAACACATCCACGACATGCTGAACAAAGCCAGGAAAACGTGTGGACCTGTCTATTATATACGTAGGCCATCACTGAACCTCCCAGCCCCTGAGAAAGGCACATGATGGGCTAATGAAATTCTGCTCTGTGTACAGGAAGATTCTGCTCATCTTGGCAGAAGCTTGAGCACAAGGACCCTGCATCCCAGCCCAGCCCAGGCGAGGTGCCCAATAAAGACCTCTTAGATGAGGGAATGAATGAGTAAACAAATGAATGAGCCAGGTTGTCCCCAGTAAAAACTATACAAATCCAATCCCAGATGTGTACTGCATGCCCATGAAATATAAGACGGGTGTGACTTCCAAGGAAACTTCAGGATCTGGGCAGCTTTTCCAAAAGCAGTCGGTGTCTTAACTAACTTTACCGAGTAGAGAAAAATGAACAGACAAAACGCCCCAATAGCTGGAAACATAGAGCAGCTTCAAGATCTAGGCAGAAATCCAGGGGCGCCTGGGTGGCACAGCGGTTAAGCGTCTGCCTTCAGCTCAGGGCGTGATCCCGGCATTATGGGATCGAGCCCCACATCAGGCTCTTCTGCTATGAGACTGCTTCTTCCTCTCCCACTCCCCCTGCTTGTGTTCCCTCTCTCGCTGGCTGTCTCTATCTCTATCGAATAAATAAATAAAATCTTTATATAAAAAAAAAAGATCTAGGCAGAAATCCTGATGGGGGGGCCACAAAGGTCATGACACCATCCCTAGACCCAGGATCAGGTAGCAGTTCCTAAGCCCAGGGCTTGGGGATGTTCAGACAGTCTCATCCCTTTCTGAGCTCAAGGAGTCGTGGTGAATGGAAGGATCTGCTGACCAGTGTTGGACCTGTGGTATGAATAAGAAACAACTCAGCCACTGAGACTTTTAGGGCTGATCTGTTATGGTAGCATGACTTGCCTATCCTGATTAATAACAGAAGGTTGTTTCCTTAATGTCAGAATCTAGTGTACGAACGGTGAATCTCTGGTCCATCAGAACGAAGGGGATTCTTACAGGCACCATGACTTCAGATTCAATGGTTCAGTTCTTAAATCAAATTTAGGTCAAATCTCTGTGCTCCACTTACTGGCTACGTTTCGTTGGGCAAGTCACATAACCTTCCTCCTTTGTACAATGGGACAAGAGTGACTACTCACAGGGCAGAAAGCACGTGGAGGTGCTTGGCACAGAGCCAGGCCCACAGTATGACCCCATGCATGGTAGCTATTATCTATATCACTGGAATTTTAAATGTTTGAGAAAGAACAACCCCTCAATGGTGCCTTTCTCTGGGTGTTGGTATTAAAGGTGATTGCTTTATCTTATCTGCAATTGCAGTTTTTCCAATAACGAGTATGGAATATTTATGTATCAAAAATAAAATATAGGTTATCGTACTGTAAAATCTCCAGGGTAGAAGCAGGAGTGGAATCCTCCAAGAAGTTGGGCCTTAAAGACTGAGGAGAGTTACAGTACAGAAGGCAGGGATGCAGGGAGGCACCAGCTAAGAAGGGACACAGCACTGTCAGGGCCTGGCTCCCTGCACCTGGCGAGGGTTCGAGGGCTTGGGGAGGGAAGCAGGGGGACGCAGCCAGGGGAGGCAGAGAGCGGGGAGGCCGGTTCTTGGGTGAGAAGTCTGGCCTTGGACCTGGGGCCTTCATGGGTATCAGGCTCAAGAGAAGTGTATGCTTTGGGGAGTTCACTCTGGCACTAATATGAGTATGGATTTGAGGGTTGGGAGTTGAGGTTTTGGTCCGGAGACCAGGAGGCTGCACTACAGAGGCCCGGGGAGGCTGGAACCAGGGTGGGCAGTGGGAGCAGAGAGCCAGCGCTGCCACCACCAGGAAGCTGTGAAGAACTCCACGGGGGCTTTCCCGCTCCTCCCCAGCAGGGTGGTAAGAGCTCCCCCCAGGCAGCTCCTCTCCTCCCCCTCTGAGGAGCAGGGGCGCTCTGCCGTGGCGCTCTGAGGCTGTCCCTGCTGGTAGCAGGAAGCCAGGTTGCTCTGTAAGGGACTTGAGCTTCGGGACAAGGCAGGCAGGGCAGGCAGGGGTATGGGAAATGGGAAAGCCAGGTAACATGGGCTGAGCTCGGTTCAAGACGGCAAAGGTTCTGTTACATGAAATCACTGACTCCAGCCTGTCCGCCAAAACCCTCTTTTGTCAAACTCCCAAGAAGTCCGCTACAAACCCCTATTCAAGGCACAGCGTGAATCTGGTAAGGTGACCCGTGGTGGTTCAGGCCAGGGGTCCTGCCTCCAACAGGTGGCCGTTGGTTTTCAGGGGTTAGTGTGGATGCGGAACCTGCGTGGCCGATGACGAAATGGGACTGTCGAGTCTCAGGACTTTGTATTAAAAACGTAGAGGTTTGCTGAGTCTCTGTCTCATTCACAGAGTTATTCATTCCACATGTATTTCCTGAGGCCCTATTACGTGCCAGGTCCTTAGCTGACGCCCAGGGATACAGAAATGAAGAAATAAGACAGGGTGTCTACCCTTACATTGTTGGACTACAGGGACACCCAGACTCAGATATAGTGTGGTTGAAGGTGACACGTGGGACAGCAGAGGTGAGAGCAGAGTGCAGCATCCTGAAGGAGAAGTTAGGAATTGGCCAGGTAGGGTGGGGGGTGCAGGCAGGGCCCTCCAGGCGAACAGACCACCGGGACCAAGGCCTGGACGAACAGGTTACAAATGTTTACAGAGCCTGGGAAAACTGTGAGCATTTAGGTGTGGCTGGAAGAGAGGTCCTGCCTGTGGATCAGAATCACCTGCAGAGCTCTCATAACTACACTGTCTTGGACCTCACTCCAGACCCCCAGAATCTGAATGTCCAGGTATGCAGCCCAGAGGCAACTGTCCCCCCACCACTGCCCCACCACCACCCGCCAAGACACACTCGCAATTTTGATGCACAGCCAGGGCTGAGAACCACAGGAACATTAATTCTAACTAAGCATGATAGAACTTTCCAGAAATGGAAAGGTGTGTCAGCAGAAGCTGACTTAGGGGGAAGCGTGGGGTAGCAGGGACTCCTGCCCTAAATGGGGAAGGAGGTGAGGAGGGCTGGCTTTTTAAGTCCCTGACGGCTCAGGCAGCCCATGATTCAGTCTGCTGGTCATGGCTTGTGTCTTGTGGGGTGGCAGGTTGGAAGGGGTGAGGACAGGGAAGTGAGATTCATTCCAAGAGAGAAGCCAGACAGAGATGGGAGGGGAACATCTGTGAGAAGAGGCAAATTCCCCCATGCTGGAGGGGTGGCCATGGAGGGGAGCCATGGAGCTCTTCCAGGAGATGGTGACGTGACTGACAGCTCCCTAGACCTGAGCTGGAGACCTGGCTCGGCCACCTCCAGGCTGGGCAGCCCTGGGGACAAAGCTCTTCCCTCCTCTGTGCCTCAGTGCCTCCTCTGAGGAATGACTGGAAAAGCACACCCAGTAAACAGCAAAGGAAGTGCATGCTCCGTAGGAGCCAAGCCGGCAGCCTGCGGACAGGGACAGGACTCCGATACCAGGAACAGACCAGTTCGCATCAGGACCCACAGCCCAGAGAGAATTCTGTTAAGGACTAAGGGCAACCACAGCGGTTTGGCATGTCCTGCAGCCCCAGTCACCAGCCAACCAGGAAGCAGGTGGTGGGAAGGGGGTCCCAAGAAGAACGGGGCACTCTAGCACAATAAACTTATCAGTTAAGAGCGACACCCGCCACCACGCACCGAGGGCTGCCGTGGTCCCAGGGCCATGTAACTCACACCAGTCTGGGATGTAGGCATGCTCATGGCCAACAGCCAGTAAGGGGCGGAGTTGAGCCACCCTGGTGGGACTCTGGTGTGCTCCAGTTCTCTTAATACCACTGAGGACAGGGGGGCTGGGAAGTCTAGGAAGGAAAGTGTTCGGCAGGGCCCCAGGGGCCACTGAGTCCCTCAAATGACTTTTCTCTTCTCCAGACCCTTGAGGCATGTATTCCTTACTTCCTCCCAGCTGCAGCGTGCTTGCATACCACCTACCCCGCGCCTGCGGCACTATGGCCCGAGGTCCTGACATCACCACTGCCTGACCTGGCAAAGCCACCCTGTTCCCTGAGCGTCTGCCACCACCTCCCATGCAAGGTTGTTGCAAGGATTAAATCAAGTCACGTATACACAAGCACCAGGCCCACAGCGGGTATCGAGAAATGCCGGTCCTCTTCCACCCCTTCCCTTTTTTGACACCTGTCCACAGCTGCGCAGCTTCAAGGCCTCTTCCACCAGAAAGCCCTCCCTGACCAGTCTCTGCCGCCATGATCATCTCATGCTCTCAAAACTCACTCCCCGCTCCCGCCCCTCTCGCAAGGCCACCACATGTTACTGACATCTCTGCCTGGGCTGGCCTCATGCCTAGCTGTGAACTAGTGCACTGGGGGGCAGCATCAGGCAAGAAGGCCCAAGGGACCACTGCTCTGTGCCCCGCTGCAGGTGCCCTGGACACACCAACCAGCAGGGGGGTGTGGGGGGGACCAGAGCTGTGGCACACAGGGTTACAACACTGCCCAGAGCAGCCAGCATCCCCATCACTGCCCAGGCCACCTTGAACCCTTGCCTCTTCCATCTCGGCTGCCCCAGAACTGGCTGTGATCCTAGGGATGAGCCTCTGCAGCATGGCCCAGGCCAGAAGCACAGGGCTGTGGCCTGAACCCTGAACCCGTGCTCTAGCCTCGCTCTGCCCAGGCACCCAAGGGCCAGACTCCTCCCCGGTCTGGACCTCAGTTTGCCCATCTGTACAAAGGGCAGTTTTCCATATACCTCTGTACAGAGAGAGGAGAACTTTAAGCGCCCCTCCCCTCTGCCCGGCACTAACAGACTGCGGTTCTATTCTGCCCCACCCAAACCTCTTGTCACCAGGGGTCTATAGCCTCTGCCTTATCCCCATCTCCTTGCTTTCTTTTATCAGAGATGAGTCTGTAAAATGTGCTAGACTGGTCGACGAGATTGCTGGGCTTCTGTGTTCAATGACTCAGACACTGCTGGCTGTTTTCATTAAAAATGGGCTCCTGCTGTCCCCACAGTCTGACTCAGTGTTTTCAAAACCACTTCCTTGTCTGGGCCACAGAGTACATTCCCAGGAGGGAGGAGGATACCCGCTGCAAGGATAGCCGCCTTTCCCATGGGGCCAGAAGGGAGCTCCTGGGAAGACTCTGCATCTCCCAGGAGTGGGGGCCCTGGCTTCTTTCCCAGAGCCCACAATCCAGAGCAAATGTGACACCAGCCACCATTCAGGGCCACTTCCCTCATGCCAGACACCGGCTGAGCCCTGACTCTGCACTGCTTCATGTGACCCTCCCAACACCCCCTCGAGACAGGACTCTGATTTGCATTTTATGGAGGAGTCGCTGAGGCTCGGAGAGGCTGAGTATGCTACCTAAGCCCACAGAGCCTGGAGGCAGGAGAGCACAACGTTTGCCTTGGACAGTCCTCTTGTGGCCACAGCACAAGGTGGCCCGGAGATAACAGGCATTCCAGGGCACTGGGGCTGTGGCCAAATGCCCCTGGCCAGGACTTTCCTGACCCCCCCACGTGAGCCCACAGTTGAAGCTGCAGATCTAAGAACAGAGATGTCAGGCCCGGGCACGCTCCATTAACTCTGGGCCCCTAAAAGCCGGCGAGCAGGTAGACTGCGGCAGCCAGTACTCACTGGGGCTTGAGTGTAGGTGACAGCTTCCAGGGTCTCAGCGACTCCCTCTGTCTCCTGAAGCCCGCTGGCCTCTCCTGACGCCTGTGTGGAGACAAATCATGCCAGCAGAGGGGAAATCACAGACGGTCACTCCTTTGGAGAAACTGCGTGTGTGTGTGTGTGTGTGTGTGTGTGTGTGTGTGTGTGTAAGAGAGAAAGAGATGGACAAAGCCAGAGAGAGGAACTGAGAGAGAACACATCTACAGTGGCTATTCTTTTTGCTGTTCCTTCCATACTTTATTGTGCATGTGGACAAAAAACTACAGTCAACATACAGTCTCTCTACCATGCCTACTTTCATTTTGTCCAGGTCCCTTCAATCTCTGCCAAAGGCACTGCCATGTGCATGGCTGTTATAGGAATGTTACGCTGGAGAACCGTGATGTTTGGAGAATGTCTTCCTATTGCTACCTTATCTTCATAATAAGCTGTCTGATGTCAGCCAGGGAGCCTGGGGGCCATCATTTTGTAAATAATACCTTATTCTAGGACTCTCGGGCAGCTTCTACTTTTCCAGTACCAACAGCAATGCAGAGGGAAGGGAATGAATATACGTAAGGTTTCCCTTTCTCCCAGCTTCATAGGACATGGCCTCAGGGAGAGCAAACATTCTTACAGAGCCAAATTCCATCTCTGAAGGGCGTTCCCACTAAATGGGCAGCATTTTTTTTCTAAATAAATGAAATCAATTTACTCTTTGCTTTGGGATTGACACCCCCCGAAAGAGAAACAGATGTGCTAGGAATATGGCAAGCTATGCTCACCTCTGACTTGTTGCATCAAGCTAAGGCTTCTGCCTGAAAGGCCTTTTCTTCCTCACCTGGCTGATACTGGCTTGTCATTGGTCAGGTATCAGCTCCTCCCTCACCTAACTCTGGTTCCTCTTCTTTCACCCTTGTGCCCCCACCCAACCCAGAGAGCTTGGGTTTGAAGACCTCCCAAGTTCCAGTCACCCCTGGCTCTGTCACTGCCTCTGGGCGTGTAGGTGTGCGTGAACAGCTTGAGGGCAGAGACAGTTGCCAAAGTATCTGATTATGTCCAGCATCCTCCAGGACTGTCACCTAGCAGGGATTCAGTAGATCCTGGGGGGAGGGAGGGAGGCAGAAGGGAAGGGGGGCGTGGAAGGACCCATCTTTCTTCCCTGCCTACCACTCCATCCCCAACTTAGGAACAGATTCCTTTGCCAAGCCTAAAAGCTAAATTTAGGTTCGTTTTTATAGGAATTTACACTCATGTCTTAGAGTTTTAACTTTGATTTTAGAATCCTGACACCCTTTCTTGGCAGGAAGTCTGGAAACCAGGCCACTGACTGCCACAGCCACAGAAGAACCTAACACCTTAGAAGAAACGCCACCCACCCCCAACCCCCACCCCCCACAAAAGAGATGACTGGAGCTCTTAAAAAAAAAAAAATTAAGCCAAAAAGCCCAAAATAGGACTTGAGGCAGCGCTTGACAAGTTGAGAAATTTTAGAGACTCTGTGACGTTGGGGAAGAGGAAATGCCTGGGCGTCCAGCCCTCCCTGGCCGAGGGCAGGGGAGATGGGGGCTCACCGAGGCTTCTTCGGCTTCACACATCTCCTCGGGGATCCTGGGGTCAGGGTGGACCATGAGCTGCTGTATGGAGCCCTGGGGAAAAGCACAGGGTCAGAAGCCACCACTTGCTCGTCCCCGGCACAACCACTAGTGGCAAGCATGATTGTTCTTGTCCCGGAGACCACACCACCAAGTGAGAGGGCAGGTATGAGAATGTGCTGCCTGTGGCCACGACAGTGGAACAAGCCAGCTCCTGGACCGCTCTCGTTTCGGGGGACTCTCCCCAGGCCACTGTAATGTGAGCTCTGCTAGCTGGAGAAGCCCCTGGAGACAGACTCCCAGCGGCCTCTAACCGGTCCCACGTCCCCAGCCTGTCAGTGGCAGGCCCTAGGATGCCCGTCTCCCCTCTCCCAGAAAGTGTCTTTCCCCTGTAGCTCGAAGCTCCTTGGCTGGCAGGCCTCGTGTGAAGAAGAGCGGCCAGCCAGCCTCCCCGCCTCCCCTCCCGCCCCCTCTCTCCACCCCTGACAGTTCATTCTCCATGACGCTCCCAAAGTGAGTGTGGAAAAATTGTAACTGGATTTTAACTTCAGATTCACGCACGGTCTCCCACTGTACTACAAGCAAACCAAACTCTGCCCCAGGGTACCATCTTGTATCAGCTAGCTAAGGTATCAGTAAGTATGTGTGCTGACGAGATGCATAACCACAGTAACAGGGATGTTCTTAGAATGGCTTAAACATGCATAAAAGCCTGTTTTGACAGGAAAGTTAGTTTTCTGCTGTTTTTTTTAGGGCACATCGTCCAAAAGGAGAGAGAGAAA